>NW_011948416.1:14718988-15084686 GCF_000503995.2 Ceratosolen solmsi marchali | reverse complement strand
CAATAACCCCAATAACCCCAATAACCCCAATAACCCCAATAATAATAATTGAAAACTACTTCGGGTACCGTGCATTACACACGATTTCCAACAATTAAGGTGAGCGAAATCATTATTAAGATCTCCAACTCTATAGAGAGATAGAAAGTTAGATATATATTATATATACATATATATTCTACAGAATATTAAAAAAAAAACTATTATTGGATTAAAATGAAATGTAACTCTCAGAAAATGTTATTAATTCATTTGTTTTGAATCGTTAGTTTTTTTAATTTCTACATTTTAACCTTTGCAGTCGTTTTGCAATAAATTAGAATATAGTACAAAAAAATAGTTATATAGGGAGTGGATCGTAATGTTTAAAATTATGATCAAAACTACTGGTTATATATCGTTCCGTATGAATTTTCCGTCGACAATTGACTATGTTTCATTTTAGGTCAAATTTTTGTCGCACGGAACTCTGACTGAAACCGTAATATATTGTCATCATTATTCATACTATGAAATTTTATTTCCATAAAAAATTAAGGAATTTGGTTAGAAATTTATATTGAAGAGAAATCCATTTTTGGAAATACTTCTATTTTATTAATGCATAGACTTACTTATACACTCATATTCATACATACATAGATTTTTTTATTGTTCAATTAATGACGCTATAAAATAAATAAAATTTGTAAAAATAATATTTATCTGAAAGGAAATACAAATAATTTTTGCAGATAGATATTTAGTTTTATTTTTTTTTTATTTTTTTACAATTAATATAGAACAATTATGTATAATTAGTTATAGCAATTGTTTATTAATAAAATTTTTCATTTATTAATGAATATTATAATTAATTGTATATCATACATTTAAATGAAAAAATTGATACAAAAATTACTTAGATTAATATTATTTATTTATACATATTCAATTATGTCTATATTTATATCACTTTTATTTAGAAATTTTTAATATCATTTTTAAATAAGAAATTTGAAAATATTATAATGTACGATTAATATTTTTTAGATATATATATTCTATAATCATTTTATTGATACTTGATATTTATTTTAAAAAATTATTTGTTCATAGCACTTAAAAATTATTCTCATACAAAATATCATAAGTGATAAGTTAATTCAGAATTAACATTCCCACTAAAATAAATAACATTTTATTAAATTTTATACTTTTTAATTGTTCGAATATACTTTATTTACAATACCAATCTATGATTAATCTTATTAATTATCCAAAAAGATTCATCTTTATTAAATTCATAAATAAACTGGTAATTAGAAATAAGCATCTGTGTGAAATTTTTTACTGAATCGTTAAGATATCTTTGTACGGTTTCTTGCCACTTATATCCAGAGTGATAGACTACCATTATTTCTACAGATTTTGGTTCTGCTGGAAATTCAAATTATATATATTTTATATATAAAATTATTGAAATTAATTACCATTTTTATCGAATGTAATTTGAACATCGTAAATAAATCTAAGTAGAAGATCTTCGTCATTTATGGCAATTAATTTTTTTTGTGCTGCACTTAAATTTTGCATAGCAACTTTTAAATTTGCAAGAACATCTGCACTGACTAGATCTTTAATACTTTCATAATCTTCGTTGGATAAAGCGGTTGACACTACAAACAAAGCCTACGAATACAAATAGTAACTTTGATATTTCTTACATTTATTATACGACATTTAATCATTTGTACTGAAGAAATAACTTTCTAATTTACAAACTTACTTGTTGAGCCCCTTGAAAAAAATCATCAATTTTAAATTTGTTATGTAAAGAAATATATAGTTTAAATGCATTGGTAAGAATTTTTAATATGCTTGGATATACTTCTATTTTTTCTTCTGGAAAAAGTGATGTGTACTTTAAGTTTTCTGTTCTATTTGATGTATAATTTCTGTTTTGCGATAAATTTGATAAATATGTTGGTTGTAAAGATTTCGTTATTAAATAATTAGTAGAATTTTTGTTAGTATTAGAAATTTTTAAATTTGTATTCGTTCGTAAGTTACAAAAAAACCTTTGAACATTAATTTTATGAACCTTTTTAAGAAGCATTGCAAGAAGAATAGCATATACTTTTCTCGGTTGTACTAATTTTAACCTTAAAATTTATTACATCCGTTCCTTGCATATAAAAAGGATGTCCAATTTTTTTTACTGCTGAACGCGCGCTGTACGAATAAAAATTTCTATAGCATATTTCGATAAATATTCTACAGAAATATTACTTCTTAGTGAAATATTAAATTTTTTTTATCATTGAATTTATTATTAAAAATCTATATGATATCAAACTGAATGAAAGTATAGCTTTTTAGGTTTTTTTCCGATTATAAAACAATAAATAATATAAATTAACTTAATACAGTCTGTATACATCATGTATCTTGTCCCAACAAGAATTAAAAAATCACCAATTTCAATTATAATTCTTCTCTTTTAATAAAATATTAATGTGATTGCTCTTATTTCATTCAATATATTTTATATTATTTGTCCAGATAAATGAAAGGTAGTGTATGTAACGAAATAACATGACATTGCTACATATGTTTTTTTAAATATCATATAAAATGTGGAACAGTTAGATTTCTATGTTGCTTAGAATACAATTTTCATATACATTATTTTTCCTACAAAAATTTATCAAAATTACAATGATTGACTAAGACCGACTATTAAGAAATGGTCGTAGTAATAAAGATCTTATAAAGACAATGGTAAAATAATCTCAAATCTGGATCAAAGTTAGCAAATCTCGATACAGGTTGTTAATTTGTAATGCCTCAAAGGTCCATAGAGCTTTAAAACATATTATGCTTCGACTCAGATAAGACGTTGAATATAAAAAATATATTCGCTAAGATTGTAACAAGCATTAACATTGGATAACAAATTTATTTTTCATTCAATTTAGATTCATTTTTCATTGAACGAAATATATTTAAAAAGTTTATTTTATATAAAGTACATATCTTTTGCTTTATTATCTTATTTATTACTTTAGCTTTTTTACAGGTTTATCGTTGATTTCATAATTGAGAATAGTACAAACAACATTCATCGGTAAAAGATAAAATTGATCAAATGATTACATTATTAACTGCTTCGAGGCTAATCCTTCAAATACCTAATAATTTAAATTCAAGGATGGTTAAAAATGACACTATCCATAGAAAAGTATTCAAAAGCGATGAAAAATTGTTCTTTTTTTAAGTATTAATTAAACCTCAATTATCCCTCATCTTGGCTGAAGTTTCTAACATATTTCGCTGCTGTGATTCGCGAGGTAGGCGAGACGGCACAACACCTGTGGTATATTTAAAATATTAGTTTAACAGTAATATTTTGTAACCAATACTACTCAAAACTTTCGGATTTGTCGAATAAACGCAGTATTTTATTTTTGTAAATCCCATTCATTCATTCAATTTTTCTATTCTTTAATTATACTTTACCTTGTAGAATGAAGGAGTTCACAAGACAAGCTAATAAATGTTAGTGAGTCCATCGTATTTTTATTATACATAGTCAATAGCATATTCGAATGTTGTTTGGATGAGTGATGTATGAGATATCAGTAGCTTTGTTTTTAACTTTAACTGATATATTATTTAAATTCGTTGTCTTTCTCGCGTTGACGCTAACCTGTGCACTTGACAACTAATCCAGACTGACATAGGTTTGCTTATTGAGTTAATGTTTTATTTTTATGTTGCCGGTATTTTCAATATTTGTTCTATTTAATATATAAAGTTAGTTTTGTATAATATATAGAGAATTGAAGAAGATTAATTAAATATTTATTATCGTGATTTTTATGATTTTAATATTATTCGACCAATATTGATATTTAATATTACACATTAAAAAAAATATATAGTTTCAGCAATATTAGTAAAGATATAATATTTGATATGAACAAGGCAAATTTATTTAATAAAATTGTTTAACATTAATTCTATTTTATAGTAAAAGGTATTATTATTATTATTATTATTATTATTATTATTCGTAAGATTGCTATTACTAGTAAACTGTAGAATAAAAAATATAATGTTTTTATTAAATTATTTAAATTTACCATTAATATCGATAATTTTTCTAAATCTTCAATTGAAATAATGCGAATAAATTTATTTTTCGATATATATTTTTTACAGCATACAATTCATATATCGTATTTAATATTTTAAATATTTATATTTTATATTAATTATAAGAAAATTAAAAATATTTGACTAAATTTTAATAATAGTTATTCAAACGTTGTGTGCTTAATAAATACAAACATATATTATTTAATTTTATTATTTTACACAATTTTTAAGTATATTCCAATATTCGTTGCTTCAATTATATTCTCTGTAACTTAATAAAATTTTAGAATTGTAATTGGAGGTTTCGCAATTTTTTTCACTGCATTTTTTAACGGTCATTATAAATGAAAGTTTTTATAAGTATTTATCATAAAAATATTTTAAATGAAATTTTAATTACTACTTATAGTAATTATATTTTTCAATTTATTAAAAAATGTTCACAATTGAAATAGTTTAAGAATATTTTAAAAACGATGATTTTTAGTCAAATACTTATAAGATGATGATAACTAGACGTACAAAATGCTTGTAGTAAATGTGTTACAGTTTTTCCCCTTGTTATCACATATACATCATTTATAAAATGGTATTTTCACATAAATTTTGACATTACAAACTCTAAATGATGTGTTATTATAGTTTTATTATAGTTTATATATAGTTTTATTTGATATAATGATATTCTTCATAATATTAAAATTAATTATATATTAATATTAAAGTTTGACAGATTTCTAGTATTACCACAAAGCTGGTATGATTGCATTCACTAATCATTCAAAGTAATAAACTTTCTATAAACCATATTTTTTAATTATTTAATTATAATGTTGTTTTTTTTTCATAGAAGTGAATAAAAACTATTTAAAATTAATCTAATACTTTTAGAAACGCATGGTTAGTTATAAATTTTGTTTATCAATTTTATATCATCATCTGATCAGGGAAAACTTCGTATAAGATTTAATAATTATGTTTGTAAACGTAATCCCAAGGATATTCTACATAGTACTAGACTTTAAATGAGAATTAGGTTGTGTATCAGCAGTCAAGCAGATTTCAATACATTTATTTAAAACGCAGTTAATTTTAAATTTAAAAAGTTTTTTATGTAAAGTATTTGTGTAATATATAGTCTTATAAGACATTTTATTTCGTAAATTTCTATTTTATAAACTATTGAAATAAATGAGTGGCTCGTTTTTAAATATTTGATAAATCTTTATTTTACTTTCAATATTTAAGTTGTCCATATATGTATTATTATATACATTAAATGATTATTGTTATTTCATTCATTGACTAAATTTTGACATTCATATTTTGTAATAAATGATTAATATTTAAAATTTCATTAAATTTAAATATTCTTATATTCATATTAATTATGTGACATTATTAACATAATACATGTAAAATTAATTTTATATGAAAAATATAAATATTTTTCATGCATTACATATTAATGAATAATATTATTGTCGAATTTTTTCTCAATTCATGAAATATGTTGTAATTGCTTTTATATAAAGTTTTTTTTTTTCAAGAAAATGAATGAATTGAATTAAATGAATCGCATCATTACTGAATACAATTTATCTTGGCCGTGGTTTTTATAATAAAACAGACGTATTTGGATATGTTTTTTAATCGCTGGGTATTCGACAACGCATTTATAAATAATAATTTTTAAAAATATTTGAAAAATATAAAAAGTATTAGAACCAAGTATAACAACCAAATGCTATTTTTATTAATAAGATGTCACATACTTTATTTTTATTTTCAAATTGTTAATATTTTCAATGTTTCAAATACGTTATGATTAATATTAGTACAAATTATTAAATTATGCATTATAAACAATAAATGAATTGTAATAAATAAATTAAAACTAAAATATATAGTTTTCGATAGAAGATGTACATTGAAGCAACTAATATTACAGTGTTTTAAATGTTTGCAAATTCATCTTTAAAAAATATGTCTGTTACAGGCAATACTTAGGTGGAATTAAAATTGGATGTAAAGATAATATAAAAATAAATAATAAATTTGATTATTAATGTAATTATTTTCTACGCGATTACTTCGATATTGTCTATAAATGCATTATCACTTTGTCTCATACGATTCTATAATAGACTCTTGAAATACAAATATATTGTTAATGAAAGCATAGATGATTAACAATATAGAATAATAATATGATAAATGTTTATAAATTTGCCATTATTAAAATATCAATCATTTTTAATCTATTACATTATGAATTTTTTTTTTTTTTTTTTTTTTTATAATTTTTTACATTAAATATAGATTTTAGATATTTTGTGATATATATTTTATTTTATTTATAAATTTTATTTATAAATTTATATAATTAAAAAATTAAATTAAGAAATCTGTTTTTTTTGTATCTATAATTAATAATCAAAAGTATAGTTTAATTGAATAAGGAGCAATTATCAAAAAAATCTTTTCCCTTATAAGTTCAATGAACATCATTTAAAATAAAACATTTGGATTAATTATTTTTAAATTTTAGTGCGTATATTTTATATATTTATCGCAAGTTTTTAATTATTTCAATGTCATTAATTAATTTATTACATTATGTATCATTTATTTTTATTCTGACGAGATGCGAGTATAGACACAGCGCTCGCAATTCTCGTCATTTATGATCTAAGATGTGAAAATTTAATTAAAATTATTAAAATTAAAATTACCAATATAGCAGTCTTTAAATCTATGTACAGATAATGATATTGATACTTAAAGAATAGCTGAAATGCAAGGCTTACCCTTACAAGTTTTTAAATAAAAAAATCGAATAATTATGTGCAATGATATATTTGATGATATACTTATTGATACATTTATTAATACATTAAACATATTATTACCAATTATATTATATAATTATATTAAATGACTAAATTAATAAACAATTTCCAATCGTCTGACGCATAGCATTAAATTTCAAGCCTTTATTATTATATTATAACAGATATTAAAAATTAAATATGCATCACCACAAAACCTGAAAATATAAGAGGCAGTTGTACTAATAAAATTATGAGTGAACAAGGTTTAAAAAATGACTACATAAACATTAATACATCGGTAATGCAGATTTCTGATTATGTAAAAAAAAAAAAAAAAAAAAAAATGATATTATTAAGTGCTGAAATATAAAGCTTTTCACTTTTCATCAAAAGGCCTTTTAATTCATGTATTTATATAAAAGGAAAAATATGGTGTCTAAGTATACGATAAATAAAAAATTTGGTAACAACATTTTGCATGCAATAGATGTATTGTTCATAAATAGCAATCAAAAACGATTTCACTGCAGACTCATCTGCTTTCACTCAGTCGATGAACCTTTGCTTTTTTCACAAACGTTGTCTTATACTATCGCCAATGTATTATTTTTATCTCTATTAAAACAACAAATTATAATTTAACTCCAGCACCATCACTCGAACTCTGAACGTCTGCGTTCAGCTTCTTTCGATATTTAATTACTTTTCATTTAAGGTAAAAAAGAATAATATTTCATTAGTCATGTAAGTGTCTATGGTATTAGAAGTATATAATATCAGAAATAATTATATAAATAAAAGTAATTATCGTTACTTCAATATAGTAATTATCGAACTATAAAATTTAAATTTTTATTCTGATGTGTCAATTAGGATAGTTTTAGTAACGATTTTCATTTATTATTTTTCATTTTTTCTTCCTTAGTCTCCTTGTTTCGAGGTAAAGTAAATCATTGTATATATAGTATTTCCTGCAAATCTATAGCTGTAAGTATATTCGAATGCAATTAAAAAAAAAAAAAAAAAAAAATCGCTTGGAATGTAAAATGTAATTATGTCAAATTTTTATAAAGCTGTATTACCAAAAATGTCATGAAAGACAGAATATTTAAAAAATGTTTATACCATTATAATATCAATAAATGTTTACTGTTATAATGTTCATTTTCGAATGCCATTGAAATATCAACTAGAAAATCCACTGGAAATAAAATAACATTTAAAATCATTAACATAAAAAACTGATAGTAAATTATATAAAAAATATATATATATATATTCTTTCTCATTACAGCAATACACTGATTCAGAAAAATTTGTTACTTTTAATGTTGTATTATTTTTAAATTCATTTGTATTAATTTTATAAGCTACAATAAATATTATTATACATTTTTTTTAATCATTTTTATTTCGGAATATGAATACTGTATAATTGGTAAACAATTTGACTAAAGTAATACGTTTATTTTTCCGTAAAAGGGCCAGAATTTTGCATAATTCTTTTTACAAAAGATACGATGAGCTAAAAAAATTAAATCATATTTCATAATTTTTAGCTTCTATTTACAAGTTAGTAGTGCAAGAAATTTTGTTCTAGTATATTGTTTTTTAAGGTCAACTTTTAAGCTTACTTAGAAATCTATCATAACTAGTATTTAATTAATTCGTTTTGCTAGATAGACGCTGTCAAATTATTTTCTATTCTTTTATAATTTTTATAGAAATTATTTTGATGTTACAGTCCTCCTTTTGAAAAAATTCATCCTCTCCATAATATTACATCAATTTATTTACGAATTTCAATGATTTTTAATGAAATTTTGTCGGAATAATGTATTGTTTTGATATAGTGTTTATACTAGATTAAGCATAAAAGGTCTTCAATACTTTTAAAAAGAAAGATCATTAATAGGTATTTTACAATTGCAAATCTTCATTCTGAAAGCATTGAAACTTTTTGGATTATACAAACTACAATCACTACTCGTAAATGCTAATATTTTCGTGACATTAAATTTTATAATTACTTTTACGTAATATTACATAATGTATTGATTCTTGACAATTTTTCCGTTGATTTATTCGATTATATTTTAATTAAGTACTACCTAAAAAGAACAATCATGTTTACATAAATTTTATATACAACTCAATATTATGATTACAAACTGTCTAGACTTTATTAAATTTATTAAATATCTACAATGTGTATACAGATTACTGTGTTAAATACAAATTTCACACAAATTTATATAACGATAGTTTTAAATTGAAACTTACACGTTATACACGAAATAATTGATGAAGCATTTTTATTAATATATTAAAACATTTAGTTGACAGATATGTATCAATTTAAAGCTGGTTAAATCTCATTAAAACAATTAATAGAAACATTATTAATATATTACAGACTCTGACCTGAAGTTCTACTTTTTATACATATTGTAAATTCATGGAATATGATTTCAATTTTGTATTATTCATTGTCAATTTCGTTATTATGATTATAAATTAAGAAAACTAAGATATGAAATAGAAATTAACAATTACATATTATAAATTTACATATTTATTAAGTGGTAAAATAATTAGGAGCATTGTAACGAATCCTAAATTTCGTGTCTGGAAAGTAAACGATAAAAAATATTCACAAATTATTGACTAAATATAAATAATAACAATATTAAATATTTGCCTATATTTACAGTTTATCATTATCAAGATTTGATTAAAATAAATATAAATAATCACATACGCTAATGAAAACAAACTAAAATATATATATTTCTTAATATTTTCCTATGTTCTTTTCTATTTGTTTATAATGTTTGTTCGAATCGAATGTATATTTTATTGATAACAGAGTGTAAATAAAAATCATTCGATGTTTAAAAGTCTGAAATCGGTATTATTTTAAAATTTTTATTTGGCTACTTATAATTTTTTCATAATTTCCTAATGGATTAAAAGTTTATATAATTAATTGTATTACTTGTAAAGACAATTTTAATTGAATTTTTTTAATTGTAGTCAATTATTTCATCGATGTAACTCATAATTTTATTATTTATCTAAAAAATATAAAAATCAATGTGCATAAGATAGAAATGAATGTACGTGTATTTTCATTTACGCATGTTGGCGAGTGTGCGGGCGTGTCGCGTACGTGATGTGGGCGTATACATGTGTGTGGTGTGTGCGTGATTATTAAGATTTGTTATTTATTTTTATACAAATATTAAAATTAATAAATATTTTTTAAATTAATAAATACGAATTTTTTTCATGAGAATTAATTAAAATTTTGAACAAATTAAATTATTTATCCGACTTTAAATATAAATAATTAAGATAGGTATATATATATATATATATATATATAAATTATATATGCCGAAGAAAAATTTAATGTAAGTTAAAATTATAGGGCACATTGATGTATTAAAAATTCTATTAAAGCTAACGGGATAGGTGAAAAGCAGCCATTTTCAAATAACGTAATAAAAACGTAATTATCGTCGATATATATTTTGTACATCTATATTATAATTCATCGATTAAAGCTTTCTTACAATCAAATAGCAAGTACAAATGAGGAAAACCTATAAGTTATAAATGTAATATTGAGTAAAAAATTGTGATTATCAAGAAATTAGTATATTATGTTAAAGGTGATATTTAGGCAATGGGTATTAAAAGACTGGATACATAAAGAATGAAAGTTATCGAGAGAAGGCATGGCAACACGAGCGTACGAATCAGTATATTGCTTTTTAAATAATAATATTATTAAAAAGTTCCTTGGTAAGGAGCTTATTATATGTACCTCTGAATGTTTGATCGTTCGAGGTCGACATTCGAGGTGTCAACGAGTCAATTTCTATTTCCCATCTGTGTATTAAGATTGCAGCCGGGGCTTATAGCGTTGCTAATTGCTAGTCATACGCTTAAGCTCGTGGCGCTGCTGCGTGCCGAAATATAGGAAGTAGTCTTTCTCGTATGCACACAAGTAAACACTCAAGCGCGCGCGCATGGTGCTCTCTCCGTCTCTCTCGTTCCCTACCACTTCAGTGTCGCGTACGCGTGCGCGAGTGTGCATTGGTGCAGCGGCAATTCCGCTAGCGGCTGAGCCCGTGGTCCGTTGGTCCGGTTGGTCCGTCGTCCGTCTTCCGTCGTGTCGCAGTAGACAAGCAGTAGTCTCTTGATTGTTTTTAGTAATTGCCGTTTAAACATTATTGATATCGAGCCTAAAATTTAATGTGTCTCGTGCGCATCCGTGTAGGAGAAAAAGTGAATAAGAGGAGCTCGACTCTGGAATACGTGCGTGCGATAAAAAGTCAAGAGACGGGGCGACGATTCGTGGCTCGGAAGATGCCTGTGCTTGCACTTCCTCCTCGTACTTCAACTGCCCCAGACTTTCAACTTACGTTGTCCCAGATGATTGTCGACGATTGAGACAGAGCAAGACTTTCCTATTGCTTGCCGTCTGCCGGTCACAGGTCACATTAGTAGCGGTAGCTGTGTGGCTGAGGAAAAAGTTCGTGACTGACTGTTTAGTGTTAATGCCGGATTCCATTCCGGAACGGATCGTGGATCGTGGTCTTGTGGATCGACGAGGACGCCGAGTAGCTGTCGAGTGTCATCGAGTGCCGTCAGTGTCGAACGTCGTCTCGTACAGAATTAAGGTTTCGGGATTATGACAGTTAAAAAGTTATCAAGAGCTTGGATGTCTATATAATACCAGCTCCTACAATAGTGTGCAAGTGTAGATATAGAAAGCTAAAAGACAAGCTGTGCAAGGATTTGCCATCCGCCGATGCCGCGTTCTTGAGCGCTGGCCAAGGCTACGGAGTCGCTGCTCTCACATCAAGATGGTCTCGAAACTGCACGGGGGAAACAACAGATATCAGTGTTCGGGCCCGTTTATCGACAGTCTCGGGGCGAGCAGGAGGGCCACGGAAAACTCGACGATGGGACAGCGCGAGGACTTTGAATTCCTAATACCACCTGAAGCCCCGGTTTTCGAGCCGACGAGCGAAGAGTTTCTCGACCCCCTGGGCTACATCGCGAAGATCCGCCCGATCGCTGAAAAGTCGGGCATCTGTAAAATCAAACCGCCACCAGTAAGTAGTACTTCTTTGATCGTGGCTGGCCCGACTCCCCAACCCTTTAAACGCCCACACGTTCTCCTGCACGCACGCCTTCCTTATTCGTATTTATATTCATATTTATTTATATTCGATTTATATATTTTTTTTTCCTTCCAAAATCAATAAGCGTGTTAAGCACGATTGATGCAATAGGCGCGATTATTATGATAAACACGGTGCACGACAAAAAACATTTTTCAATTCTGGGCTTTTGTGCAATGGCTCCCTATTCTCTCCTCCTTCCCCATACCCTCTCTCGTTCATAAGATTCGTCTTATTTTTGTATTTTATCGTTAATATTATTTTAATCTAAAATTTGAATAAACGACGTTAAATTCGTGTTCGAACATTTTCTTCGCACGCGTGTCTGCCTTTGAATAGAACCTTCAAATAGCGTGCGATGTAGCATCCAACAAGAGTTTAGTAGCGAGGAATAAAAATTAACGAAACAGCTTGGACGACTAGCTTTCTTTCCTCTTTCGTTTTCCATTGCCGTTGTTGGTTCCGTCGTGCTGTGGCGAGTGCTTCGATGGGCCATGGTGTCGTTTCCGTCTGGTGCTCATTCATCACATTCAA
Source organism: Ceratosolen solmsi marchali (assembly GCF_000503995.2). Taxonomy (NCBI): domain Eukaryota; kingdom Metazoa; phylum Arthropoda; class Insecta; order Hymenoptera; family Agaonidae; genus Ceratosolen; species Ceratosolen solmsi. The sequence continues at coordinate 15,071,977 of NW_011948416.1, read as the reverse complement.
TAGTATTTTTTAGTCCATCGATTAAAATAATAAAACAATGTGCTATGAGATCAAATGAGTCAAAGAGAGAAAACATGAGAGAGTTATGATATGAGATGGCGATGTATGACAGGTAGCTTGTTATGTAAGGGAGGATGAATTTAAGAATAAGCTTTGAGTTTATTTATTTATTTTTTTTTTTCTTTTTCATTCCCAATAATCTCCAATGCCTCTCAATATTTTCCCTCGGATGTTCTTTAATCTAAAATAAAAGTTTTAATTGTGAGGATAATCGTTATTTTCAGGCCATTGAGATGTATCCTTACCAAAGTGTGCGTTATGCGTTGTCGTGCGTTGTGCGTCGGTTTTGTACTGTTTCTTTGTTCTAAAGGTTACTAGTTGACTGCTTATATCGATACACTTATACTTTTATTTTAAGACTAAATTAAGAATTCCCAATTTTTTTTCATAATAAAAAATAAAAATAAAAGATAGATTGTAGTAACGCTACAAAAACTGTGTAACTAGAAGCACGTTCAACGTGGATATTTCATCATTAAGAAGATATATATAAGAACTGGTAATAAGATTTTGGGAAAGATTACATATTCAGAACTTAAAATCTTAATTAAAAAATTGTCACTTTTAAAATTTGGCTCAAGCTTCGTTATCGATCTCTTACATGTAGAATCGGTTATTTCTTTTGTATCGACGCTTTCAAATTTTTTTTCAAATTTAGCTTATAACAAATAATATCAATATCGATTAAGTTTGCAATATAGATTGTTTTCAATATCGCTACATTAACAATGTTTGGGCATTCTTATTTGAAAAAATATATTTTCAATGACGAAATATTCGCCGCCATTTGCAAACTTAAAATCATTTAAAAATTTCCTTTTACGAATTAACACTTTGACTATTTAAATGTCATTTTAATGTCATGACTATTTTAATGTCCACTTTCCTATGATATATGTGATAAAATACGATTTAATTTACACTAAACTTCAATTTTTAGAAATGATAAATAATTATTTTAATAAAATCATTTATTTATAAAACATATATATTTTACAAAGGCACACTATATATTGTGTTTCAAAATTTAATGATTTTACTTTACTGTAAAAAAAAAAATCAAATTGATTCAATTGTGTCTATGTTAATTTATGTATATAATATTTCTAATAATATATTTTTTATTTGTATAGATTTTGATTAAAATATACAAATATATAAGTCAGTCCATACAGTGATAATTATACACATCGTTTCTAAAAAGTTATTTTATGTTTTTGACACTTTGGTTTTATACAAATAAATAATAAATATTTTTAAAATTTTACATACTTGTTTATTCTGTCAATGTATATATATATATATATATATATATATATTGTTGAAATCATAAGATATATGTTTATGCCTATAAAGTATACATTTTATTTGATATATCTTCCATTTTCATAGATAAATTCACACGATAACTTGTATGTTGCGTTAATATAATGGAAAAATAATAATGAATATTAAATATATTGAAATAAAAAAGTTTCGTTATTATTATAAATACTATATTTCTTTAAAGTAATGCCATTCAAAAGAACGAATTTTTAATAAATATATAAGCTTAATACAATTTTATTTCCTTCTAATATTATGATTATTTTAATAATACTTATTCTATAATTATCATCTATAATACACGAAAGCCATTTTATTTAAAATTTTATTTAGTATTATTAATATATATTATTATCTATTATAGAAGATGAATATGAATTATTTTATAATTCTTAATAAAATACAAGAAAATATGTTTCAAATAAAACTTTTCTAATAAATCATTGTTCTAGAATATTATTTTATTTAATAATATTCATTTACTTGAATATTATATTGTTACATATTACATTTGTAGTATATTAAAGACAAAATTGAATGAATTATTTAAAATTTATAATTACTTTTCGACTTAAATATTGTTCGTGTACATTTTATTGAACATTTAGTCATTTATATTAGACAAAACAGAATTTTTATTAAATATAAATGCTACCTATCGTCTGATTTTTATCGCAAGACATACACAAAGTTCATTAAATATTAAGATTTTTATAGAAATAAAAATTCTTTCTTTATTATTATTATTAAATATATATCCTTAACATATTTTAAATTTTGAAAATTTCAAAAATTAAGTGCTGATATTATGTTAAATATATGATTAATAAGTATAAATTTTGTAGAAAGATGATTACTTTATTATAAATATGTTTAATTTGTAAAAAGGTTTTCTCAAATACTATGTATCTAAATACCCTATAAAAAAAAGTTTTTTTTATTTAAAGCTTAGATTATATCATTGTAAATATTTTATTTAAAAACAATTAAATATCTTTATTTTTACAAATTTATAATTATAATCCAGTAGACTTATATTTTATTAAAATAATCTTTTTCTAGAACTGGCAACCACCATTTGCTGTAGATGTGGATAAATTTAAATTTGTTCCAAGAATACAAAGGTTAAATGAGTTGGAAGCAAAAACTAGAATAAAACTTAATTTTTTGGATCAAATAGCAAAATTTTGGGAACTTCAAGGATCTTCTTTAAAAATTCCATTAGTCGAACGTAAAGCATTGGATCTATATTCATTACATAGAATTGTTACTGATGAAGGTAAGCACATAAAAACAAAGATTCACATTTTTCAAAGTATGAATTTTAAATAAATATAATTTTATTAACATTTTGCAATTTACTAAATATAGGTGGAATTGAAACTGTGACTAAAGACAGAAGATGGGCAAAGATAGCAAATAAATTGGGTTATCCTTCTGGGCGCAGTGTTGGAAGTATTCTTAAGAGTCATTACGAAAGAATTTTATATCCATTTGATGTTTTCAAACAAGGGAAAACTTTAGCCGATATAGTAATAATTAATACCTACTGCATTCATTAATGTTAAATATGAACATTCATTAATTCTGTTTATTTTAGAAAATTGAACCAGACAGTGAGGCAAATGAAAAGAAAGATAGAGATTATAAACCACATGGAATTATATCACGACAACAAATTAAACCACCACAAGAGAAATTTTCTCGGCGATCCAAACGTTTTTCTGGGCAAGACGAGAAACAAAATGGATGTTCATCAACTATTAAACAAGAAGATTGTAAGGAGGAAAATGATATAGACTGCAAAAACAATATTAAAGGTAAAAATTTCATTGACTTGAAGGATAACATGAAAGGCAAAAATCTGATCGACTGTAAGGATAATATTAAAGGTAAATTTCATTACAAAAGTATATAATCAATTATTTTCATTTATAAATAATATGAATGTTAATAAATGTTACGTTTAGGTAAAGGTATACAAGATACAAAGGATAATATTAAAACTCGAGGTGCAGCAGCAGAAAAAGATAAAGAAAATAGTAAAGAACTTAAGAAATTACAATTTTATGGAGCTGGTCCGAAAATGGCTGGTTTTAATACCAAAGAAACAAACAAAAAATCAAATAAAACTAGGGGAGTTAAACTAGTCTATGAGTTTGATCCAGTATGTATTTTAAAAGGATTTATTAAGTAATTGAATTGAAAAATTTTATGTATGATAAAATTTCAGAATAACTATAAATTATTTTTTCAGCTTGCTAAATATATATGTCATAATTGTGGGAAAGGAGATAACGAAGAAAATATGTTACTGTGCGACGGATGTGATGATAGTTATCATACATTTTGTTTATTGCCCCCATTAACAGAAATTCCGAAAGGAGATTGGCGATGCCCAAAATGCGTTGCTGAAGAAGTATCGAAACCAATGGAAGCTTTTGGATTTGAGCAAGCACAAAGAGAATACACATTACAACAGTTTGGAGAAATGGCGGATCAATTTAAAAGCGACTACTTCAACATGCCAGTACATGTAATGAAAGATTTTTTTATGACAATTTCAACTTAAATTAATTAATTATTACATACATATAGCCATTGTATTTTTTGTCCAATATTAATATATTTCTATATCTTAAGTCGTTTAATTAGTTATATTTATGTACTTTCTTAATTTTATAAGTAAAAGTATGCATTCATTTTACAGATGGTGCCTACTGAACTTGTAGAAAAGGAGTTTTGGAGAATAGTGTCATCGATAGATGAAGATGTTACTGTTGAATATGGAGCAGACTTACACACAATGGATCACGGATCTGGTTTTCCAACAAAGACAAGTGTCAATCTTTTTACCTGTGATCAAGAATATGCAGAATCTTCATGGAATTTAAATAATTTACCAGTATTACGTGGAAGTGTTCTTGGTCATATCAATGCAGATATTAGTGGAATGAAAGTTCCTTGGATGTACGTAGGAATGTGTTTTGCGACATTTTGTTGGCACAATGAAGACCATTGGAGTTATTCTATTAATTATTTACATTGGGGTGAACCAAAAACATGGTATGGTGTACCCGGTTCTGAAGCTGAAAAATTTGAACGGTCTATGAAATCTGCTGCACCAGAACTTTTTCAAAGTCAACCAGATTTGCTTCATCAATTAGTAACCATCATGAATCCTAATATTCTTACGAGTGAAGGTATATAATAGAAAACATTACTTTGCATTCAAAATGTTGTTTTAAGCTAAATTTTTAAGTTTAAACTTTCACTTTTAATTTTACAAGAATTTTTTACTTTCTGATATCAAATATTTTAAATATAGGTGTACCAGTATTTAGAACAGATCAACATGCTGGTGAATTTGTTGTAACTTTTCCTAGAGCCTATCATGCAGGCTTTAATCAAGGTTACAATTTTGCTGAAGCTGTAAACTTTGCTCCTGCAGACTGGGTAAGCTTATAATTAAACAAATAACCCATATTTAATATTTTATAATTAATATTTTTATTATTGATATTTAAAGTTACAAATAGGAAGAGAATGTATTGCTCATTACTCTAATCTGAGACGTTTCTGTGTATTTTCCCATGATGAATTAGTTTGTAAAATGTCGTTAGAGCCAGATAGCTTAGATATTGGAATAGCTACTGCAACTTATCATGACATGCTGACAATGGTCGAAGATGAAAAGAAACTACGAAAAAATTTATTGGAATGGGTAAGTTTTATCAAGTATTTATCATTATTGGCATAAATTTATATAAAACCGTCACAGCTATAGTAGCTAGTTAGCTTTTATTAACTAATGTGAATAATTGATCTATCAGTTATAATTTTATAATTTTATAATAAATTATGTGCATGTTCAGTATAGTATGAATAAAATAAAATTTAAATTGTACAATCAATATTTTATGCACAAAATATTTCAAAACATGTATCTCGGGTAATTATAAAACTGGTTGGATTATTCAAACAATTAAATTACTGAATAATTTATTTTGACTGATTAGTCGTTAATCTTAAGTATTTTTTATACATAATTAAATATTAGATATTTTATTTTTAACATTGTTAAAAATTAATAAAATTACTATAAAAATTGTTTTCGAAATAATATAATTCTCATATAACATAAAAAACTATTGAGTTTTTATTTTATATTTTAAAGACTATGCTTGTTTTTTGGATTGTGAAAAATTTGTTCATAAATAACTACAATATATTCATAACCCTAATGTAAGATAGAAAAGATTATAAGCATTAAATTTGATTATATTTATTTTTATTAATTCAAATGTGAATTTAGGATTATTTAATATTTTCTTAATATAAAATTATAATTGGTAACTTTATATATATATATAACTGTAGTTCAAAATAACTATGCTTCAAAATTCATTTTGATGCATTATTATTAAATAAAGTTCATTCAAATTTTATGCTTATAAAATATAAATAATACTATTTAAAATGTTTAAAAAATTACAGACAGTTAAATTAAAGAGAATATTTATGTCTTTTCAATATGTAAGATGAATCATATCACTCTGAAATCATAACTCAATTTTCAAATAATCTTGCACGCGCGTTTATATGCGAATGTTTTGATAAGTACATATAGGCTTCAAATTTAACAAAATATATGTATGCAAATCATCTGTGTAGTTTATTTGGAAGTGCATCAGCCTTCTTAAAATTGTAATTTCGGACGTGTTTAAATTACTTTTGGTTGTTGTTTAGAACGCATTGACGCAAGGCAATAGTCGACTTTTTTTAAATTCATGCCTTTGTTTTTTAAACTCGTATTGAGCATTAAGTCAGTTTCTACTTAAAGTAAGTGAACAAACATTTTACATCACAGGTCTAGAAAGCTTATATTTAACTGAGTATAGTAACTTAACCTTCTTTCTAGTTTGAATATTTCGTGTCGGGAATTGGCATTATGTAACTTTTCAGTCAGTATAGGTTATGTTTGTCACCTAATACGCTAGACGCATTTCGTGGAGCGAGAACGGCCGGCCAGCTGCTTAAAAATTGCAATAAATAGTAGGGATATAGGTACGCGATTCTTCAAACTTGTCATTTTTTAAATTTTCTTTCATCGCTAATTAGATTATAATAATCAAAAGTCGATGGATTGTACATAATGATCTTTTATAATAACATGTGAATACTACGTAATAATATTCGTATTGTGTAGCGCAAAGTTTTTGTGTTAAATTCAGCGTTTTTTTTTCATGTGCTAAGTGATTTACTAAGATTTCTATTGTTTTGAACACTAATCCACGTGAAAATAATATTTTTTGATTCCTTAATCCTTATCACAATAGAAATATCAAATTTGAAAAGTAATTGATCATATTTTATAAATTTATGTTAAATAAATAGTTACTTATTTTAACATTTCTTTTAGTCTGATAGTAATAAAGTTTATAAATAACAATAAACAATAAGGGAAATTTAAAATTATATTTAATAACTATTCTCTAAATATGTATTATAGTGAATATAATTGACAAAAAAATATATTAAATGATAAAAGAAAAGGTTAAATATTTTAATGATAATAGTGAAAAGAATAATTTTTTCTAATTTGATGTAATTAAAATCAATTATTTACAATGTTTTGGTGTCAATCAGGGTGTTACTGAAGCAGAGCGGGAGGCTTTTGAACTTTTACCTGACGACGAAAGGCAATGCGAGGCATGTAAAACTACGTGCTTTTTAAGTGCAGTGACTTGCTTGTGCCACAAATCACAATTGGTTTGTTTAAGGCATTTTACAGACCTCTGTGAATGTCCTCCCGAAAAACATACTTTACGATATAGATATACTTTGGACGAACTTCCAATTATGTTGCAAAAATTAAAATTAAAAGCCGAGTCATTTGACTCGTGGGCAAGTAAGGTTAAAGAAGCTATGGATCCAAAAGGAGAGAAAATTGAATTGAATGAATTAAAAGAATTATTAGATGAAGCAGAAATAAAAAAATTTCCAGAAAGTGAATTACTCACTGCTTTAACAACTGCTGTACAGGATGCAGAAAAGTGTGCTAGTGTTGCAAGGCAGTTATTGAGTAACAAACAAAGAACAAGGTTAATTTGTTAGATAAATATTACAAAGAAAAAAGTTTTTAATAAAATTATAAAATTATTTAAAAAAATTTTTTTTTAATTATTTTTATAGGACAAGACAATCTGTTGATGCAAAATTTAAACTTACAGTTGAAGAGCTTACCTTATTTCATCAAGAAATTACAAATCTTTGCTGTGAACTTAAAGAAGCCGATGGTGTTAAGTACATATTAGATCAAGTGATTCAATTTCAAAGAGATGCAGAAGAATTAGAAGTGCAGGAAATTGATTGCAATATTGAAAAATTTGAAAAGTGTATTGAATATGGTGATTCAATTTGTATTGAATTACCACAACTTTCAAAATTAAAACAGGTAAATTGAGAATATAATTACTTTGAATATTTTTTATATTTATTAAGAATGTGTATATATGAATATTTATACTTATGTATCTATTAATTTTATGTAGAAATTGCAACAATTACGTTGGTTAGAGGAAGTCAAATCCATTCAAGAAGAATCAAAATCTGTCACAAGACAAAATTTAGGAAAACTTATAGAAGAAGGAATGAATATTCCTCCGCATTCAACTATTGAAAATGCTTTAGCTCAACTTCAAGCTTTAATGATTAGTATCGATAATTGGGAAGATAAAGCAAAAGTTTATGTTCAAGCTTCTAAAAATAGACAAACGATCTCATCTGTCGAAGAACTTATTACGGAAGCGGATAGCATTGATGCATATTTACCAGGATTAAGTAATCTTAAGGACGTTTTAAATAGAGCTAAAAACTGGACCAAAATTGTTGAAGAAGTACAAGCTAGAGAAAATTTTCCATATTATGATACTTTAGATGAGTTAGTACGTAAAGGTAGAACTATTCCACTCCATCTCGCAACGTTACCTGTACTCGAATCAACTTTAGCTCAAGCAAAAATATGGAAAGAAAGAACAGCTAGAACATTCCTTAGAAAAAATTCCCATTATACATTAATGGAAGCACTTTCACCTAGAATTGGGGTTGGGTTACATGCAATGAAAACTCGTAAAAACAATAAAGGAGAAGATTCTATTGGAGCTGTATACGTTTGTGATACGAAATTGGATGATTCTAATGATTCAGCTACTGTTGTAGCTGCTTTTAAATTAGCAGAGCAACGTGAAATGGAAGCCATGAAGAATTTAAGAGAAAGAAATATTGGTAAAATGGAAATGGATGATTCAAGGTTTTGCGTTTGTCGAAGATCGAAATTTGGTCAAATGTTACGTTGTGAACTTTGTAAAGATTGGTTTCACAGTAAGTTGAATATTCAAAAATTAAATATATATATGAAATATTTTCTTATTTGGAAGCAAATTACTGCATTAAAATTTAGGTATTTGTAAAGATTTAATTTTTATTTTAAGCTAATTGTGTTCCTGTACCAAGAACTCCATATAAAGGCAAGCAACGAAGTTCAAGAGTGACTAAATTCTTATGTCCATGTTGCTTACGTTCTCGTAGGCCACGTTTAGAAACTATATTATCACTCTTAGTAAGTCTTCAAAAAATTCCCGTGCGTTTACCAGAAGGTGAAGCTTTACAATGTTTAACAGAACGTGCAATGAATTGGCAGGTAAATAAAAATTTACACATTAAATATATTTTAGTTATTACACAAGATTTTATCAATTAGATTTATCAACAATATTTTACTATTTAGGATCGAGCGAGACAAGCTCTGTCTGCTGAAGAAGTGTCTTCAGTATTAGCAAAACTTAGCATTTTATCTCAAAAATTGACAGAAGCTGCTGCTAGAGAAAAAACTGAAAAAATCATAAGTACTGAATTAAAAAAAGCAGCGAATAATCCGGAACTTCATCAAAGGGTACAAGTTATTGCTTCTATGAGTGGTGTACATTCTGATGATAGTGTAATAAGTATTCCTGTAAGATTTATATATTTGTATTTTATAAACTTACTTATATATTGACTTAATATTAAATTTTTCGTTACATTTGGTAGGATGATGATGATAGAATTGATGAAGAAGATGAAGATGAAGATAGCGATGATGACATATTAACTATTGATGAAGATGAACCAAGTAGTAGTGCATTCAATAGTAATGAACACGCATATTCGTCAGGTATAGTTATAGTATTTTTTTTTTAACTTAAATAGTCAATTAAAATTTATATGAAAATTATTTTTCATTCATTTGTATAATATTAAAAATCATTTATTAGTTTTGTTTTTGATCAAATGAATGATTGTATTGTATTTTAGCATCAAAATTTCCTTCAAAATCGTCATCCGGAGAGGATAAAGATAAAATAGTAACATTGTCTAGCAATACCACTACACACTTAGAAGAATTGATGATGGAAGGTGATCTTTTAGAAGTTGCTTTAGATGAAACTGAACACATTTGGAGAATTCTTAGTCAGACTTGTACTCCTTCGAAAAGCATACGTAAATATGCACCACTTGACCAATCGTTACCTGTTACTGAATCTAAAGATCTTAAAAAACAGCCTCAACAGAGAGGTCGAAAACGAAAATCTGATGAATTTGAAATCCTGAAAAAGTTTGGACGTCAAAGAATAGATGACAAACCTATAGTGAAGCGCAAAGGATTAAATAAAGAAACAAAATCGACAACGACGGTTGGTTCAATGAAACGCGGACCACGAAAGGTATACTTATTTATAATAGATAAATATTTGTACTTAAATAAAGTATTTTAAATTTTACAAAACATGTTATATAATTTGTTATTTATATGTTTTTATTTGATGCTTTACTTTAATATAAAGTCAACTTTTAGTAACGAAAACGAACTATTATTGGTTTGATTTTATTAGTGTTTATTTCATTATAGATGAAACGAAAGGATAGCGATGAAGGACCTAAAAGAAGAACTGGAAATAGGAAAAAGACTAAACAAGACACATCTGATGAAGAGGAAGATTGTGCTGCTGTTAACTGTTTAAGACCTAATGGTAAAATGATTATATTTTTAAATGTATTATTTCCTATTCAAAGAGTATTTTATAAATTTTTATTTTTATATTGTAGGACGAGAAGTTGACTGGGTACAATGTGATGGGGGATGTAATGGCTGGTTTCATATGCATTGCGTTGGCTTGGATCGTACAGAGCTTGCTGAAGAAGATGATTATATTTGCCGCAATTGCAGTGAAGCAGATATAAACTCATCGGTAGGAAACGATAAGTGACAATGCATAGATTTAAAACTGTTTTTTTTTCGTTGTTCAAATAAAATTACTAGCGGTCTGTCAATATAATACGTGTGAAATACGTTATGAATTGCATGTGAACTAAAAGTCACATTATTAAAATTACCAAAAAGAAAACCTAATAGTATGAGCAAATATGGTAATGAGCCTATTTATTTTTTTAATTTTCGATTAAATATTTATAATTTTCTACAAAGAGAATAGTCAAAATTTTTACGGCTTTCCATATTTCTAATCCCATAAAAATGAAGAAATTTCTGCCTGTTGTAAAACTGAGAGTAAGGAAATTGGAAGAGGAAATTGCGAATATTCGGAAGTTCAGATAATTGAAGTGAATTCAGCTGTTAGCTGTTGAATGAGAAAACTGTTACGGTTTCTATGGGATTGGAACCAAATATGCACATAGATGTACATATTTATCATACAGTTTATTTAATATGGAGAATGCGTAAGTGTTGGATGCACATGTTTACCCTTTCTCAGAGTCAACAGGACTACCATTCATCGCAATCGTCGCATAGTGAGGTCACTGACACTGAAGATGAATTAGAAGAGGACCTACAAGAGACGGTCAGCGTTATTAGGATCTATTAATTGGCTGCATCGGCCTAAGAAGGAGACGATAAAATGACGTGTCGAACAACTGCTGCAAATATCTTTATATACGATAATATACCTGAGATGTGTGTACACATTAATATACAAAAATGTAATTATTTAAATTTATATACGAGAAAAAGTATATTGAGTAAATTATAAGATGTTGCTGGTTGATATATGCGAGTTTCGTTAAGAAACTGTTTTTTTAATTTAAGAAAATGAAAACAATGTTAACGCGAATTGATAATGAGCGTCGTAAGTCATGACAGAAATTAGCAACGTTACAGTAATGTTTTAAATACAAAGGACATAGATAGTATGATACGTTTAAAGATCAAGTTTCTTAGTAGATCATTTCAGAAGGATCATTTTAAGATCTTAAAAATACGATGTATCATAAATTTCATTTTCAATGGATTTCAAAATTAAACTTTACATGTATCATTTTTGAAATCATTGAGAATGGAATTTATTGTACGTTTACACTGCAACATATTATCCATATAACTATATTTTTCTAAAAAAAAAAAAAAGACAAAAATGGTTAAGTAAAAACCAATTTATAAATTTATTATTATTTATAGAACAAGATTTATTCTGTTAAATTATGGAATTATTAACGTATGTAAATTTCCAAAAGTAATTTGTTCTGTTAAAAATCAATTACAAATTTCATTTTGTACTTGATATGTATTACTTTTATTTTAGTTACAGAAAAAGAACGATAAATTTTTTTATTGCATATTGAATTAAATATTTATAATAATTTTATTTATCTCTCTCTCTCTCTCTCTCTCTCTCACACACACACACAGGTACAACACACATACATGTGCACATACAAACATAAATACACATACAATAAAATTACTCTTATAAATATTAATATTTTATAATCTTATGTTTCATGTATTTGAAATTATTTTTCTTATTTAATATAATATTGGGTAAAAGAACAGTTTATGCATCTGTCAATTTTTCTATGTATTAAAGTAATCTAAAAAAATTTTATCAATTCCTGAAGTTCTTGTTTATGGGAAAAACTTTGATCTCTTTCGTAATTTTCATATTGGCAAACTATCTTTATCCGTTATTAACATTTTTTCATTGGGTAAACTGAAGATGAAATATTTTCCTTTTATTGAATTGAATTTAACCTAAGATTGCAGCTAACGATTTATCGATATCACGTAATTGTAATTATTGCAAGTAAAATGCATTTTCTTTCATTAACAATTTAGCTGGATACCCATTCGGATGTTTAATATTCTGAATAATACAGAAAACATTAACGTAAAATAAATGTACACAGATATAAGAAAAAGGCTGGACATTGATTGTATACATAAAAAAAATTAGTTAATGTTCACACGTACACACTCACAAGACGTATATATATGACCAATTTGGTGGTATATACGTAACGACTATTTTACTATGCGACTTAGAGCCGAAGCTTATTTGACGTACATACAAGGTATTATATATATAAGCGAGATATCGATATTTATGATGAACTTTATATAAATAATAAGAAAGGAGAAAATGAGGATAATAGCTATTATTATAATTATTATTACTATTATTATTATTTTTATTATTGTACGTATAGTTGTATAGAGAAACAAACATTAAGATCGAATTATTATATTATCGTAGAAATTTTGTGATTTCAACAAAAATTGTAATAATAAACATTACCTACCAAAAAATGTATTTTATTTTTTACCATAATCATTTAGAATAAAAATTTTATTGAATGGCAATTATCAAAATATCAATTAAATTGATTTAAAATATACTAACTTCGCTTTTAATTTAAAATTTCTTAAATACTATGTTATACGTACTATTGTACGTATAAATCCTATGTTTCAGTAATGAATTAAAAATGTATAAAATAATTAATTACAAAGTCGTTAAAACATTAATAACTAACAGGTTTTAAGAAATATTTATAACGTTCATTTTAAATATAAAAATTATAAATAAAACAGAAATTAATTAACAATTATTATTATTACATTATTATTATACTAATAATTATTACAAACAATTCACCGAATCTTATATATTAAGCATTATAATTATTACTCGATTATTGTAATTAATTTATATATAATATTGTTTTTGCTGTTTTACGCCTGTATGTATATATATATGTATATATATATATATATATATATATATATATATATATATATATATAGTATTGTACAAATTATAATGAATATTCATATCAATATATATCACAATAATCAAAAAGATAAAGTCGGCATACAAGAAAATAATAATTTTTTTTTGTATAATATTGTTACAAAATAAAGTTCAAGTTGCAACAAAATTAATTTCTTCGGTAATTAAAATTGTGGAATTCATGAGTAAAGAATATTAATATAAATGAATAATTATATTAACGGACGTAATTACAAATTAATTTTTATTAAATTGAAACTTGCGTTTGAATTTTATTTATCTAATATCTAAAATGATAGATATTTTGTTAAAAACTGTAACATTATATATTATTGTGAAAATTAATTATTTGTATACAATAATAATTTGATAAAAAGTTTAACACATATTTTGGTTTCAATATTTTATGATTATTTGCACATTTATAAATGTTTATATTTGAATTCAGTAAGATATCCTATTTAATCATTAAATAAGATAGCATATTTCCAATTTTATTTTATATATTCTTTTAATATATATATGTGGTAATAATATTGTATGGTTGGTTATTCTATAAAACAAAATAATATAAAATTATGTTTAAAGTTTAATTTAAATATTTGAATAATTATAAATGACATGCTCGAGCGATTAATCTACATATTATGTTTGTCAACACATGAAATATAAATAAAGACTGACATTTATTATTAAGTAGAGTATGAATATTAATTTTAGAAATATATATATATATATATATATTCGTCATATTTGATGATTCAATTAAAATACAAAAGCTAAATACATTTGTAAACATAAAAAATAAAAGTTTAGGTATCTAGAAAACATTTGTAGTTAGTTGAATTAAATTCTTATTTTCCAATAGAAATTAAATAGATATATTTTTAAACAATTAAAATTTTATAATTTATAATCTTATAAAATTATTTATACAATATGATTTTTTTTTAAATATAAGACATTAAAGATTTTCTATAATTGTTTATATAGGAATAATATAAAAGAGGTAGTATATTTTATTAAGTTGCTTTGATTTACATTAAGACGAAAAAATGTTAAAAAATTAATTATTGTTCATTATCTAAATAATTAAAAAAGTGTCATATATTTATTATTTAAATCTTACTATTTTTGTATTCAATTATTAATACTGATATTATTCTTAAAATAATTATTGTTTATATATGGGTAGAATATAGTTGCAAAATAAATGGAAATAGTTGATTTTATAGATTTTAATTATTAAATTACCCAACAACATATATTACAATTTACATATACTGTGTTTATGTTGTTTTTAGTAAATAACATTATAAAACTTAATTTATTCGCTTAAATATTGTAAAATATAATTAATATTAAAAATCAATAATACCTTCTATTATAAAAATATAAAAATATAAAAATAAATTATAAAAATAAAAATAAATAAAAATATATAAAAATAAAATAAAGTATATAAAAATCAATTGTTTCTTTTCAAAAAGCTCATGTCTTTATTTTATTTATGTATTAATTTAATGATTAAATGATAATCGTGTTTTTAATTTTGAAGTATTCGATATTTAAATTTTAACGGATCCTCTTGAATGTGAATGCAATATTAATATCTGATCACGCGTAAAGTATTATCGGTGAAGCATAAATTAATCAATAAGTATTTACAGTATAGTTAAAATAAAGCTTATTACCCGTCTTACTATTTAAAGGCATATTTCAATATTAGAGTACTGACATTCATAATTTTTTGTTGCATTATTCATTAAAAAGTTGTAAAAGTCAGAATGTTTGTTCTTCCGACAATTGAGCACAGATATTAATGCAAACTATTTACATAAATAGTTTATTAAATAGAACGCGCTTAAATCTGAGGTGCAGAGCTTGAGGTTTAGCTTCTTTATTATTTAACTTGACTAATATTTAACAAACACTGGTAGACTCGTAATAGGAATGCCCGTATTAATTCAGAACTTTTAAAGTTTATATAGAATAACAATAGACGGTGACAAACGCTACAACTTTAAATTGTCAAATGGAATAGTATTACTTCAATAATATTTAATATGCCTATCGTCTGTGATGTTGTCAAAAGCACAAAGAAAGGACACGCTAATACATTCTTGATGTTTACAAGCCGATATTTAGTGTCTGATAGAAAATTTTGTTCGAAAACATTATATTATATCTAGATTACATTAAACTGAGATCGAAGCTCAGTTTAAAAATATAAGTTCTTGCCTAAAGATTTTTAAATTTTCTTCAGATGTTTCGTAAATACAAATGAATGATTCTGTGTGCACGAGTACGCATATAAACGTGTTTACAATATCCCTTAGCGTACGATTTTATTCATGAATGGACAATAAAAATATTTATATTCCTGTCTATTGATTCATTATATTGATTCTTCCTTTCTTTTGTTGAGAAACGGACATGAAATATCGTATTATCTATTTTATTGTTATCAAGCATTTTTTATAATTCCCATAGTAATCTCGACTACATTAGCATAAAAATATTTTTAATATACATTTATTTTATTTGTAAGATTCATACGTGTACATAAAATAAGTAATCGTAACATTTTTTGCATTTCTGATCAATAATAAATACAATATACAAATATATTGTACATTAATTTTATATCAAGGAAATAATTCGATTTCAACGTGACGTGCTATACAATTGTCTGAAATAATAATAATTTGTATTTATGGCTAAACATTATTTTTATTGTAATTCGTTTTATATTTTATTTTTACTTATATGAATAACATTCAAATGTTATTTCAATCTAGTATTATAGTGATTTATTAGATAATATACCGGTAATTGTATTTGGAATCATTACTTAATATTTAATAATGAATTTTTATTTAATGCAAATAAATTAATGTAAATTTTTATTATATTTCCTTATTCTTTTTTACTAAATATATTATAATAATAAATACTAAAGAATAATAAAATAATTATCATTATTTTTCCCAATGTTTTCCTTGGGATGGTCTTTAATCTAAAATAATAGTTTTAATTCTGAGGATAATCGAATTTTCCGGCAATTAGATGTATCCTTACCAAAGTGTGCGTTATGCGTTGTCGTGCGTTGTGCGTAGGTTTTGTACTGTTTCTTTGTTCTAAAGGTCACTAGTTGACTGCTTATATCGATACACTTATACTTATTTCAATATTTAATGAACTTTATGTATTTCTTGCGATAAAAATCATACGATAGGTAGCATTTATATTTAATAAAAATTCTGTTTTGTCTAATATAAATGACTAAATGTTCAATAAAATGTACACGAACAATATTTAAGTCGAAAAGTAATTATAAATTTTAAATAATTCATTTAATTTTCTCTTTAATATACTACAAATGTAATATGCAACAATATAATATGCAAGTATATGAATTTTATTAATTAAAATAATATTCTAGAACAATTTATTAGAAAAGTTTTATTCGAAACATATTTTCTTGTATTTTATTAAGAATTATAAAATAATTCACATTCATCTTCTATAATAAATAATAATATATAATAATAATTCTAAATAAAACTTTAAATAAAGTTGCTTTCGCGTGTTATAGATGATAATTATAGTATAAGTATTATTAATATACATTGGCAATTATATATAAGATAATCATAATATTAGAAAGAATAAAATTGTTTTAAGCTTATATGTTTATTAATCATTTTTTCTTTTGAATTACTGTATTTTAAGGAAATATTCTATTTATTATATTAACGCAGCTTAAAAGTCATTGCTACATGAATTTATTTATAAAAATTATTACCCTCTGTATTTTACATGACTTTCTATTAAGTATATATATATATATATATATATATATATATATATGCAAGATTAAGTTTTTAAATATATGATGAATATAAATTCATTGGTTAGTTTTATGCCATAGAAAATATGTAAAAAATAAAAACATCTTGAATAATTTAAAAAATATTAACATTGAAAGCTTTAAACTAATGCTTTGAAACAAAGTTTTAAACATAAGCTTTAAAACATACACAAAGATATTATTTTATGGATATATTTTTAAGAAGTGATTGAATAATATTTTAAATGAAAATATAAGATAAAAAGCAATTAATTCATTAATTTTATTATTATTAAAGTATCATTGAATTTTTCAAACTTACACTATACATTTGAAAATATACTGTTCATTTTTAGATGTATAATAAGTAAGAAATTGGTGATATATTTAATATATTTATAGTTTTATAAATTAAAATGATATGAAAGTTGATTCAAATTTAAGAATTTAGTAATTAATATTTATGATATTGCTCAAAATAAAGGTCATTTAATTTCTCTAGAACTACTTGGTTTTGCTTTGAACGAATATGATTTGAAAATTTTATTTTATAAGGCACGTAATTTGATGAAAGAATATAATAAGAATCATGGTCAAGCAGAAAAAGCAAAACAAAGTTTTAATAAATTTCAACTCGTTAGTTAAGAATTATGGACTAACGATTGATATTTAAGCCTCAAGAAAACTCTTTTTCTTAAGAAAAATAATCTTAAAATACTGGGTGTGATTTTAATTTCCTCTAACGAAGATACAATTTTCACTCGAACTTGAAGAATACCATCTTCTTGGTGTCTTGCGTAATCTTGAGTATCTTTTGCCCATAGATCCTAAAATGACGAACCTCTGACAATTTCAAAGATAAACTTCTCTTACCGTGAGATTCATATTTAATTAATTGATAAATTGTATAATACATGCTTTTTCACTCAAGTAAATTTCTTAACGATATTTATTTTGGCACAATTAGAGATCACTTTTACATCATTTACAGAAATCTAACTTCGACTCTTTTATTACCTCAATCAATTGATTGTAATATTATCAATAATGATATATTGATTTAAAGAAAAACTTTTTTATCTAGTTTTTTTTTATCTTTGTTCGTAAATTACATGTATAGGCCATTTTAGCTAAATTACACTGGCGAACTGTCCTGGTTTAGCTACACCTTGACAAAATGATAGAATTTTCTACATGAAAATTCTGGAATTAATAAAAGTTGTAATAATGTTCCTGTGATTCAAACTCAGGAGCGACAAATTGTTCTGAAAGGTACTGACATTACTTTAGAGACTAATGGAATTATATAACATGAATCGGGCACAAACAATATTGCAGCAAGCTGTAAAAATCGAACTTCTGTGATCGCTAATGATGTTAATGGTGTTGATAAGATTAATTTTACTTTTGTTGTAAATATATTTAATAAATATCGAAGTTTTGACAAATTTATAGACGATAATATTGAAGACATAGAGACGGTTGAGAAAAACAGAATAGAGAAAACTTAGATACTGTATCGGCGTATTGTATTAGGTATTCCCTTACGTTTACTAGTTGTATGCAGATCTGTTATCTGATAGCCTCGCGTTTTCGCAACTTTTACGCAATTACATCTATGTGTGGAATTAGGAAAAGAACTAAATTTTTCATTCGACGGAATAGCTGAACAAGATATAACTCAAGATAACATTATCGTAATATTAATGCTTATCTATCAACTTACGAAAGTATGCTTGTAAGTTTTCGAATCTCTGTGTTCCTCTTGATCTTAATAATAATTTATCAATTGGGCAGCACACGATCAACTTGATTAATATAATTATTCGATCAAAATTTATAATATATTTTTTAAAATAGTTCGATTAATGATAGTAAATCGATTTGTTGCTTCATAGAGAAAGTGAGTCGTGGTTTGGATTTTTATGATTTACTTAAGGAAGAAAGCAATTTCTCATAGTAATTATTTTTAGTTTTAATTTATTTATTTAAAACAGCATACGTATATTTATAACATATTAAATTGATAAATTAGTTTCTAATATGCTAAGTAAATAATTAAACAATCTTAAATAAGATAAATAATACAATGGAAATTCCTTAAAGACTCCTTAATAAAGATAACTTAACTATTTATATATCTGAATATCATAATGACATCAATATTTACCTGTATTTATCCTCATATTGAATGAACTATAAAATCTCTAATTAATTATGTGAATGATTATTACATACATTTACAGTTTCTTTACAAACTGCTTTCACTAAGTCATTTATTCAGAAAAGGTATTCTAAATGAATATGTAATTTATTTTACAAATTATTTTGTAAGAAAAAGTGAACAACGAGTAAAGTATTTTAAACTAATTCTAATAAATTATAATCATGTTAAATAAATTCTGTGTTTATTCATGTATATTATCAAAATAGTTTTAAAGTTGCTAAAAAGATCATTTGCATTTAATTAATATGAAAATGATATTAACATAAAATTGAAAAATAAATCAATTTAATAGAATTGATAGATTGTAAAAATTCGCTCAAAATTATTTGAATATATTTATACCTATACGTTATATTATCATTTACAAATATTCAATATAGCATGTGACAAAATAATATTTTTATGTAAATTTTATTTGTTTAATCTGGCTTCATGCATACATTTGTGTGTATTGGTGTGAAGATCATAAAGCATTATAAGCTACCTTATATTTTTATTTTATTGCTTAAAATTTTAATATTTTATCAATTTTTGTTAAAACTATAAAAATCTCATTGAAAAGCAGTTATTAAAAAATAGTACACAATTAATATTATTAATTTTATTAATTAATATTGTTACAAAAATTTTATACTAATTAAAAATACGAATAAAAGATTAATAAAGAAAACTGGAATATGCATATTCAATTTTTCTAAATTTTAACATGTTAACCTTTTTGACATTGTACAATAATCAAACAAAAATCTTTACAGAACCAATAATATAAATAAAATATTAGACATATTAAATAATTAAAGTATATTAATAAATTATAGAAGCACTGATTTACATTATACATACGTGTACATTTCCATTTGTAATGTGTACATGACTGTGATAAATATAATGATCAATGTATAAAAAAAATATTTATCAAGAATTCAATGAATGAAGTTTATAATATTAGTCAATGTCAAATATTGATAAAATTGGAAAATTTTACTATTATTTTATTAAATTAGATATATAAAATTTATATTTTAGAAGTAAATGTTTAAAATACAATTTAAAACCTTTTTGCCATTTTTTAATTATTACATTCTGTTCTTGCAATATCATAGATATTTCTGAAAATATCCATCAATTACAAGTATAAAAAATTCATTGATTAAAAAATAATTTAAAACAGGACATTTAAAATTAATTTTTATTATAAACTTATACTTTTGTAAAGTGTTATTTATAATAATAAACATTATATATTTTTTTAAATAAATATTTGAATTCTTTAATTATTATAATAGAGAACACATAATTAAAAAAATTATTTCTTTAAATACATTAACTACATATTTACATAATAATTTTTGGTTGAGATCTTTTATATTAATTGTTATTAATTAGTTAAAGAAAATACATTTCATTCAATCTATCAGTGCTTAAAACAAATCTATTAAAAAAACTATTACATAAAATATAAATTTACTATTTTAGCTCCTTACTTTGAATAAATTACGAAAACTTTTATAAAAAAGTTTGAATAAAAATTTTCAGAATTTATTAAATAAACTTTATAATTAAATTTTCCATTTTTTTTTAATAAAATTAAAACGGAGTAAATTCTTTGTTTTCAAAGTAAAAGCATTACAAAATTAAAAATTACTTAATAAAACAAATTTAAAAATATTTTATTACTTTTGTATTTGAATTGTTATTTGTAATAAAAGAAAATAAACTGTAATACTTTATAAATTATATGAATATACATTACTTAATCATTAAATTATTTTATTAATATATTTTTTAGACATGTAGACATATTGTATATACAGTGTAGCTTAAAAAACAACACTAATTAATAATAATTGAAGATGAATTATAGTATTATAGTATAAAATTGGAATTTTTATATTACTAGTTATATTAAAATTATTTTACAAACAAGAAATTGCATAAAATATTATAAAAGTATGATTTATAAAGTGCATGTATAAATATAATGATCAGAAGTCTTTAGAATTCATACATTAATTTATAAAATTATAATTCGACTTAATGATTAAGAATAGATTTTTATATTTATATATTTTAAAAAGAAAAATTAAATTTAATAATGATTTGATTAAATATTTCGGAAGAAATTATAATGATATTGAGTGCGCATTTTAATTTTTAATTTAATAAAAATTTTATACAAAAATCTACATTGTGATAGAAGATGTAAATAATCAATGGTTAGGATATTGAAGTAATATAAATATTTTTATATCATTATTTCATTTTACCTAAATTTATTTATTTTGGTATAGAATGGTCTATTAGTTAAAAATTTATTATGAAATATTATCTATTATACTTAAATTTGGCAATGAATCTTCTATTCCACTGTGTGCAATTACATATTCAGAAACAGATATGTAAATTGCAATAAACAGTCCAATAATACTAGCTGCATATACGCTGCGTTCTAAAATAATACCTGTAGCAACTGCAAGTCCAAAATATGTAATATAACGAGTCCAATTTTCTTGAGTTTTACGTCCAAGAAGATCTTTATCTAAGGTAGAATTAATATTACTGTACTGTGGTATAAAATAAATAAAAATAAAATATTGTATTTCAAATACTTACTAATACATAAACTACCTTTCTTCTCAAATCCTTCAGTACACTGATCGCACATGTCAGGACCGTCTCCCAAGCAGCCGTTGCAAGCTTTATCACAAACTAATTGAAATTAAAGTTAAATTTAATAAGTTGAACTATTTATATTGAATCCATTTATGAAATCAAAAACTTATAATAAAACTTAAACTAAAAAAACATCATTTAAACAAAGCATAATACAAGAACTATTTTTCAAATTTATAATTTCAGTCAAAGCTGTAAGGTCTATATTTTCATTATACAATGAAAATATCATTTGATTAACATATTTTAATAAAAAGTATATTATAAAATATTATAAAAATCTATTATACATTTTTTCATGAATTAAATATCCTTATTTAAATTAAAAAATAATTTAAATATATTTTTTCAAACTCTTTGGTAATACATATTTTCGTTAATATATTGATAAAAGCATTTTAATTTACCTATACAAGAAAAGTTGCCTTCATTGTTAATGCAAAAATGATTGTCTGGGCAACTATTTTTTATTTCAATGCATTCATCAACATCGAAACAACCTTTTCCATCAATATATTTCCATCCTGGGTTACATTCATGACAGTCCTTAGAACTTCCTCCTAGACATGTAAATTTACATGCTCTATGACAAGAAGAGCATAATAATTTTTTTTCATCTTTATAAGACGTATAAAATCCATTGGCACATTCAAAACAATATTCTCCAGTATAACCATTATCACATGTGCATTTACCATTTCCCTTTCTAGTTCCTGCACCCTTACATTTTCCATTACTATTACAAACATTATCTGGATATCCTGAACACTTTTCACAATTGGGTCCATATTGATTTTTTGGACAACATTTCTTAGCTTTTTGTATACATAAAAAATCAAACAAATCTAAATTATTATTTTGATGTGTAAACCACCATTCTTCAATAAAAGTTTCTATATCATCTGCGAGTGAATGACACTGAGTTTCACCATATTCAACATCTTTGCATAATCCTTCTTGAATTTCAATTAACCGTACCTCGCTAGTTTTATAAGAACCAAGCTTATCTTCTTCCCAAGCACTGTCTCCACCTTCAAATTTTCCACGACTCGTTTTTTCAATTCCCTAAAAGAAAACCTTAAATATCAAGCATTTACCGTATTTTTTCTTTCTTTCGATATTTACCTTTTTGAAACTGTCAACCAATATTTTGCATGCTGCACATGGTGGTAATATCATATTTTTATTTTCTTCACTATTCTTATGTCCTGAAGTTTTATCACTACCACTGCTAACAGGAGAATATAAAAGTAAAAAGAGAACTGTATGAGTAGCAATGTATATAATTTTCATTGTCTTTTAACTGTTAAGAAGAAATTCAATGTATTAATGCAATAAAGACTTTTTCATAAAATATATAACTGAGCAATATTAAATATTTTTAATTTTTATTCCCCTATTCTCCCTAACAAAATCTTTTATAAATACTTCATACAATTATATTTATTTATAATTATTATACACTATTTATAATTAAAATTATTATGTATTAAAATGCACTATAAAAAAAAAAAAAAATTATCGTATTAATAAATACGTTGTATATTGAATTATATTAACTTTAAATTAGTGAAAATGCACGGTTATGTTTGATAATGATACTTTTATAAAATTAACATTATTTAATGAACTTTTAGAAACTTTAAAAATTTTTTAATAATTTTGGAAGCTGCTTTTGGTATAATTAATTTTTAAAAATAGCAATAGAATTATTTAAATTTTTAAGATAGAAAGTGTATATGTTAATAATATCAGCTAATATTCTGAACACGTAACCACCAATCACATCGTGACACTATACCGGTAGTGATGTACAAGTCAAAAGATAATATAATAGGTGCCGTAGGTGCCGTGAAACCGTAATTGCGTAGCGCGAGTCGAAGAACAGAATTCAATGTTAAAAAAAATAAAATAATAATAATAATCAATAATTAGGAAGACAAACTTTTAAGAAAATAAAAAAAAAATTTTTTTGAAGTAAAGCGAATGTATTTACTTCACATACTATTCTATTGATCTATTCCTATTTCATATATTAAGTAACTAATTTATATAATTTTTATATATTAATAAAATTTAATATATTTTAATAATTATAATAATATAGATTTATACTTATATATTTTAAAGCTCTTATAAATGTTTCAAATCTAGCTTACGTGAAACTTATATAACATTTGTGGAAAGTACATTGACTAAATATATGAAACTTATAAAACATTTTAAAATTCTGAATTGATGAATCTACTATCTCAGTATGTGTTTTGTTTTATCGATATTCTTTATTAATTCTATAATGTTTTATACCGTAGAATTAAATAAAATTAAGTTCTTAACTAAAAGTACAATCATATCCCGAAGTAAATTAATTTTATAATTAATTAATAGTTCAAAATTTTTCGAGAGATGATAAAAATTAAATAATATTATTTTAGAAATATATATTATGTGCTCTTATTGCTTTAACAGAAATGGATTGTGGTAAGGCTATAGATATTAATCATAACAACTCAGTCATAAATTACTTTCTTTATTTATAACTTATGTATTTCATTAAAAAAAAATAGATATGCGTGACTTGATAAAATTTTTTTCAATAAATCGGTAATAAATAGAATTTTAAAGTTACTTGTAATAATGGTCTTATTTATAAACGATTGGAAAGCCACTGATTTCCTTTCATTCTATTTATTTATTAACTAGCTAATTAATTTTGTCTTATTCATTATGAGAAATTATGAAAGCGTTATTCTTGAATATTAACTAGTAGATTTTTAATTGTATGCAAGAAACGCTTAGCCTTTACAGTGTAGAAATGAAATCAGTTACATATATCATCTTCTTATGTATTTGCACCCAGCACTATTTTTTCTTCTTTCTACAGTAACGATAACACTAAAGACAATAATAAAATTGTATAATAATGTTAAATATGGATTTTACGAGTTCTTATTTGTAAATGATAATGTGAATAATGCGGAAATAGATTCGTAAGGATTTAATTATACTATAAAAATTTAGGGATTATTATGAAAGGGATACGATAAATATTGTAAAAAAAAAAAAGAAAAAAGAAAACCCGATGGTTGAATGAACAATTCTATCGAAAAGGATATGACCAAAGATATGATTATCACTTAACACGCATTGAATAATTCGGTAAATATAGGTGAAATTCCAATTTATTCAAGTTAAATGTAAAATAGATACGAAAAATAAATATTCAATTAAAAGTTACTAGTTTTTAAAATTAAAGTTTATATATAAATTTCGACAAGTTTTTTTTTAAAGAAAAAGTATTTATAAAATCTTTCTCATCATCATTTATATTTTCCATATTGTAAATAAAATATAGATTATAAAATATCAAGTTAAGCTTAAAAATATATAAGCTAATTATAGGATTTGTAATTAGAATGTCTTTTATAATTAATTGATAAAGTTTCACCATCAAACATACATTATTTCTAGTTATTCATAAAAGGTAAATTAAAATTAAAAACAGCTTGATACGATAAAATTTAGTATTATAAAAAATAAAAGCTTAAAAATTATAATATTAAACAATATAAATAAGATGTATACTTAAATAAATAAAGCAGTTAAGTATAGATTGATACATATAAATATTAAAAGAGCATTATATTACAATATAAATAGAATTTTTAATTTTAATCTTAAATATACATAATTCTTGACAAATCTATTATACTGTTATGATATACCTTTACGTCAAGGTTTTTTATAATAATTACAATAAAATAATTTCTTCTATAATAGTACACATGCATCGAAATATACTGGTTCAATTAAAAATTAATTTTTATGCAAAATAAAAAAGAACATATTTAAAAATATTCTTTTATTTTCGAGATTTATGTTCAATGAGTTGGTAAAGTTGACACTATTTCAGATTTAACATTGATAATTGCTGCAGGTTTGTACTTGAAAATTTTCATAAATCAAATTAGTACGAAAAATCGAGATTTAATTGATGTAAACGTAGTATAATATAATTTGACTTGTTTGATGAATTTATTAATAAAATTATTTTGTAATTATCATTTAAAAATTAATTAATTATGATAAATGAATACATCATAGTAAAATGAACATAAAATTAATAATTTTATTTTTATAAAATAATTTATGTTTGAATTATATTTCAAGTTTTATTAGATTATTGTTTTCAACATTCTGGCAAATAAAAGCGTTGTAAATAATAACATTAAGGTTCTCAATAAATAATTTAAATTGTTACTGATTATGAATAGAGCTATTGACTAGATAATATCAATTTTGCAAATCTAAGTGGCTTGGTTCACTTGGTGCCTCAAATGTACGTACGTTTTACAAAAAGGCAAGATATTTTTTTGTAAATTAATATATTGATATGTATTATAAATAGTTTCAATCTGTATAAAATATTGAAAAATCATTCAACTTTGATTTTATCTTTAAAAATAACTATGAATTTAGAACTTTTTATGACAGTAAGTAAGTAAGTAGTTTCACATAGTTAACAAAACTGCTAAGCCGCCTGTATATAAACCAATTAGCTCAGACTAACAATGCGCATGTCAGTGCAATGTGTGCCTCAACTGGTTACTCTTCTGATTAGTATTGATGCTGTCCTTCTTAATTATGGTTTATATTATATGTATAAAATCACTTGTCACGTAGTTCCTAGTACTGCCGTCACAGTTTTTGTATTTGTTCAGTAGCAACATTATATACAATATATTTTAAATAGTGTAGGCATTTGCATTTGTTTAATAATTTAGTAACTTTAAATATATTACTATAATCTCATATTCCATGCTATACTCGTGAATTCTATTCATTTGCGTACTAATCATATATCATTATTGGCGTTCCGGTTTCTTATCAAATATGAGTAGCAAAAGTATTTTGTATTTTGTATTCATTAATTATTAATCCAATTACTTATTAGTAATATTCGGTATTTAAGAGTGAAAAAATGAAATTAGTATTAATAAAAGTTCATAAATTAAAATTAATATTAATTCTTACTTTTACAATGTAAAAGAATCTAACCTCTATTTTTGTGAATTCTATTTTAAAAGTACAAAATGTAAGATAAGATTTTATTTTTAGATATACTTGTTTATTAAAATATAATAGTTAGATGCTCAATATATTACAATATATGCATGTGCACCATTCCTTTAGTTCTGAATTATTGAGTTTCTTAGAAATTAATATTTGGACTTTTAACTAATTGTAAGTATTTGTGTATAACAAAGTTTTAAAAAATACTATTCTCAGTAGTCGTTAAATACTGTATAGTTCAAAGATTTCTGTATAAATATTCTGTGACTTTTTTGTATAGTTTATTATATTAATTTTGATTGAATATTTAATTTATATTAGGTTATTATTATATATTATAAATATTTATTTTTTATTAGAATCTATATAATTTTAAAGTAAATTTTAGATGACTATAATTGAGGTTGAGATTAACGAGAAATTAAGTAGTACAAATGTTGAACAAATTTATTATAAATAATCATAAAGGTATACCGTTATAGTCTTCCAGCAATTTGTACAGGTACTTATTGTAATACAATTCAAATGGTTAATATATTTATTGTAGATCAGCTTCTAGATAAAAATAGATTTATATTAGGTAAAGGTAGATTAACAAATTCTCCAATATGCGTTTATTTTATTAATTATAAATATTTATATCTGTTATTTATATTAATTTACTTAACTTGTAAACTGGGCAAATATTTAACTGTGCAAAATAGAAACCGTATATTTAATATAGACATTATATGTGTTAAAAATTATATTGTACTATATAGTATATATGTAACAGTATATTAAAAAACCGAATTATAAAAATAATTAACTAATTAAAAATCTATTTTTTGTAGAAAAATGAATTAATTAATATTATTTAATAAACATTTAATTTAGTTAAAAATAATATAATCATAATTACTTAATTGACAATACTTTATTTGCTTATACTTTGATTGAAAAACTAATTTCAAAGCATATTTGCAATACTTATTAAATATATTCATGACTAAAACCCTATAAATATTTATATTGTTAATATATTGGAAAAGTAATTTTTATAAATAAATAAAAAAAAGAATGATAAATGTGTGCTATACAAATTCAAAATACATTATTTTATTTTAATAATTTCTAATACTACATGTAGTTTATATATATATATATATATATATATATATGTGCGCGCGGCCGCGCGTGTATGTGTATGTATGAAAATATAAATTAAATATATAAAAGAATGAGAAATATCTTAGAGTGGTAAAATTGCACAAAAATATTACAAAAATATTAAAATTAAAATATACATATACATTTATAAAATAAAGATAGATATAAAAATCTAATAAATATTAGTCGTATTTATGTATAAGATTTTATTGATCACCATAGATCAATTAATAGCTATAATGGAATGTACCTCTTAAATTTGACTTTAAAAACTTTGTTTTATTAGTATTTGATTCAGTAAAGATGTAACAGTAAGAGATAATAAAAATTAAACTTTTACATATGTTTCTTAGAAATTCTGGAATATTATTTATCTTAACGCTTGGTGGAAATCAAATAGCATTACTTGAGAATACTATACATATTTATTTTTATAAAAATATTGATATTGAAAAATTAATAATTTAATTCACTATTTATTTAATTTTAATTTCATTGTGAATGAACTAAAAAATTTACATGATTCACAAATCTAGTAAAAATGTATATATCTAGAAATGTACGTTCCCATCTTAATAATTTGTCTAATAATTTTTATAAAGTTAAAAATGATTTAGCAAAACTAAATAATGAATATTTTTGTATTCTATGATTTGATAATTTTTCCGTTTTCATTGAAATAAAATTTTAAACAAAGTATTATTAGTTTAATGTAACTACAGTCTTTTTTTAAATGCACCATTGTGATTGTATTCATATTAAAATGTTTTTCATTCCTTAGCAATTGAATGACGTTTAAAATTTTGAACCATAATATATATAAAAGGAATTGTTATATTATATCAACTTAACTTATCTTCAGAGACTTTTTTCTTTCGGCAATATGTTTAACAAATAAATAAAAAAATACAATAAGCACAAAATTAAAAAAAAATATTGTTTTAATTTTCTGTTTTCGAAGCAATCCATACAATGTAATAATCGATATTATTTTAAGTGCTAATTGCCAACTAGAAGTTTCGATTTGAGTAATCTCAATGTATGTATGTTAAATTTTAAATCTCAAGAAATATTAGATGTATTGATTGCTTTAAGTAATCATTAGTTCAACGAAACCAAAAATTTCATCACATTTTCCTGAATACAGCAGTTCATTAAATTTGGCAAATTGTATTGTAAGAATAAATCATATTTAACGTAGTAGTGTATATTTTAAAGAAAAATATCGATAGATTTAACGTTTATGGTTCGACTTAAATCGTTTATTTCCTCTTGGTGTTAGAAAATTTATCAAATCTATTATTGCAAGACATAAATATATAAGGTTGAATCGCGCTGTTGCAGATGTGCTACCATGTCCGAAAAAGAGGAGCGTTCCTCGCTCTATGTATTTCCGAGCCCAAGTTCAAGCCTGAACCCGGTAGTACAAATGACGCAAGTACGCCAGATAGATCAAGAATACACAGTGCCTACAGGGCCAATAACTATCAAAACACACACACGCTCAGCAAGCCATGGTGGAGTTCTTGCAAGCGTGAGCAGACCAAGCAGCAGCAATCTGCTGACGGCGCGACAGTCGGCTCTAAAAAAACCAGGACATCAACGCGCTTTCAGCCAAGGCCAAGTAGTGGAAGTGCCAATCGCTGGAAGCAGCCGAATCGGCTCCAAGACAGACTTCATCCTGCCGCCAGGTCATCGCGAAGATCGTCCGCAATCACCCAATACTGGCAAGACAACTTCTCATGGCCACTCAAGACAAGCTTCCAGATCAGAATCCATCTACACGATACGACGTAGTGCAGCACCACCCTGGTGGAGGAGAGCTTGGATCCGCTATTTTGGTTTTAATTCAGAAGAAGCTCAGCTACGAAATATCGCTCCGAGCCACCTTTTGCCATCTAAATTGCAATCAGCTGTCGACAACAGGTACTTAATTGTTATTTTTATCCTTACTGGCTTGCAAATTTATGGTTCATATTGATATCCGCAATCATTGTTTATGTAGCCTAACTGTATTTAAATGACCAATCACTCATATATTTTATATTTTATTTTATCTTAAATTTTATCTTATATTTGAATCTTATATTTTATTTAATAATAATGTTCAGCAATGCTTCTTATAATGTTAGCATATTGAGTTCCCAAATTATTTAGTCTATTTTTATTTATTTAATTACCTCTGGTTGTAATATGAAGCATTATTAAATAAGTTGCGCAAACAAACTTCGATTTTATTGCAATGGGCATAATGTAATTCAATCAAGTTTTTAAATAAGACAAGATATTAATAATACGATATATTTTGTGATTTATTTTATTCATAACCATATTTTCATAAATATATTTATTTTTCATCTTTATTTATTCTTTATTAAAAATCAAACAATTACTAAAATTGGGTTGAGTATTAATCATATATATATATATATCATATAGACATAAAATTGTATTATGAATATCCAGAATATAACTTTCATATGTATTTTAAATATTCACTTCATTATAAAATTTTATTTAAACATAAAAATATACGAAAAATTAAAATAATAAATATCTTCTGTATTTATGAGCAGATTAGTAAATGATGTATTGTATCTTTATATATTATATTCATAATACACTGTAATATTAACTTTTTTATTTTTATTGTATTTCATTAACATAACTATTTTTTTCATACATTATAATATTTAGATTATATATATATATATATTTTTTTTTTTTTTTTTTTTTTTTTTTTTAAATAAAATAGTATAAAAATGATTATTAACATGAAAAATTATAAATATATTGCGGAAGAATATACTTACTTATTGGAATATGAAAATATTGAGATTTTTAGTCATTTATATTAAAAAAAAGTTAAACGTTTAATTCAATAATTGAAAAGTTTTTGACGTAACGGTAGTATTATTTAATTTTGCCTAATAAATCCTTCTTTTGTAATATATTAATATTAAAGACATAAAAATTTACTTAGAAATAGAATTATTTTACTATTGGTTTTTGTTTAAAGGATACGCACAACAAAATATAATACATTGACTTTTCTTCCACGGAACCTCTTGGAGCAATCTTACCGAGTGGCTAACGTTTATTTTATTTTTATCGTTTTGTTAAACTGGGTACCTGCAATAAATGCCTTCGGCAAAGAAATTGCTATGATTCCAGTTGTTTTTGTACTTGGGGTTACTGCGCTCAAGGACTTTTTTGAGGACAGGCGAAGACTCGCTAGTGACAAGCGTGTTAATAATTCTACTTGTCGTGTTTATTTCAGGTAAATGTAATGGAAATTTTAATATCCATGTAATAATAATAATGATTATTTTAAAAATACATCATGCAAAGAAACAAGAACATGTTTATACAATTAGAGATGTAAAAGAGATAAATTATAGAAATTATACAATACAATTTTTAAATTTTAAATTCTGTATTTGCAGTTGCACAAATACATTATATATATATATATATATATATGAATGTATATATGTATGTATTTCAATTTTCAGTAATTTAATTTACAATAATATATTATTTTTAATAATAAATATTCAGTGTTACTATTCTTTAGACAGTTTTAGTTTTCAATTGTATAACGCAGCATTCAAATATATAAATTTATCTATATTTTATTAAACAAAATTTGTTAGTATTCAGTTTAAAATAAATAGTTATAAGACCTAGGATTATTTATAATATTCATACATAATGTTTAATTTTTTAAAAATCTACAAATTGTACGGGATAAAAATAATTTAACGCTTGGTAATAAATTATCGATGAATTAGTGAAATGTCGGGAAAAATATTACAAAAACTTAAAAATATATAAATTTGAGTTTCAGGTATTTTGTAAAATGCTATTTTTTTGTTTTGTTTTGTTTAATACTTTAACTAGATTAATAAAAATAAAAATACGATTTTTATTGTATAATTAGTACTTTAATTGTGTTATTTAAAAATCCAATTGATAATTTTTAAATATCAATTGAATTTTTAATAAAAAGTTTTTTCCTTTAGTGAAATTTAAAATAAATAAACTATTCTTACAATTATCTATTTCCAAAAATTTAAACAAATCGTTTTCAGAAATCGAGGTGAACGTCACTGTACTCATGATAGCTATTGTAAATAACATCTGTTAGAAAATATACACTCTCTGATAATTTAAAGTATATATAATAACTATATTTTATTTATTTGAATTATAATTTTTAGTATTTTTTAATTTTTATAAGCAGTGCGTATTACCATTTATATTTTGTGTACGTTAGACCTCTTTAAAAAATTAAATATATCTTTTAAAATTACTAATCGATTTAAAATTCTTATATATTTATTATTTAT
Source organism: Ceratosolen solmsi marchali (assembly GCF_000503995.2). NCBI lineage: Eukaryota > Metazoa > Arthropoda > Insecta > Hymenoptera > Agaonidae > Ceratosolen > Ceratosolen solmsi. The sequence continues at coordinate 15,039,139 of NW_011948416.1, read as the reverse complement.
TGTTAATAAACCAATGTCAGATCATATGATTTTAAGAGAACATAGTTTTGGCTAAAATTGATATTTAATTTATTAAATACCAAATTAATGAAATATCAGATATATTAAAATTTTTCAACAACCTATACTAGGTTGACTCAAACAAATTTTTTTTTCCATATTGCATTCTTAAAAGATTGAATTGTTTCATTATTTACATATCTACTCATTATTTTTGAACAATTGAAACTAAATATATGACACCATTGTATTACATCTCTGTCACATATATTATCCCATGCATTATCCATGTACATACTTCATTTATAAAATAAGTCTTAATTTAAATAATTATTGATACTCTAGTGAAGGAGACAGATATATGAAAATACCTTGGAAAGATGTAAAAGTAGGAGATTTTGTTCATTTATCAAATAATGAAATAGTTCCTGCTGCTTTACTATTATTGCGTAGTAGTGATCCACAAGGTTTTGCATATCTTGATACCTGTAACCTTGACGGTGAAACGAATTTGAAACAACGACAGGTAATAAGAGGATTTCTCGATCTACAGGCGGATTTTCAACCGTCTAAATTCCGATCTATTATAGAAGTCGACAGACCCAGCACGAAAATTTACAGGTTTAACAATAACATAGTAACCATCTATTTTTTAAAGTTAAATTTAATGAATTTGTTCCAATAATTAATACATATAATTTCATAACTTTGATATAATTTATAAAACAGTTGTAAAGAGCAAGAAAAAAATTCTTGAACACTATTTTCCAAATATTCTTTAATTAAGCAATATCATAACTGTTATAAATATAAAATTCCGGTGGGATTCATAATAATTTCATAACACGTATTCTTAATTTATAACTAAATTACTAACAATATATTATACGTATTATAATATACAGATTTCATGGTGCTGTGATACATCCAAATGGATCAAGAATACCGGTTTCAACAGAAAATCTTTTATTAAGAGAATGCCTTTTAAAGAACACTGATTTTATAGAAGGAATCGTTGTTTATGTTGGTCATGAAACAAAAGCAATGCTTAATAATGGTGGTCCGAGATATAAGGTAAGATTTAATATTATAGTTTTTCTCCATTTTATAAAATTTTGTAAAAATAATGTAATGATCATTATTGATTAATATCCGATCAATTAATATTAACCATTTAACAATAAACATTATATAGCTAAAAAATAAAACAATGATTTTTTAATTAATTAAAACATAATTGGATGTACCCGTTTTATATTAAATAAGCACATATTGATAATGCATAAGAAACATTTTGAAAAATATAAAGAAATTTATAACTGTATATATTCGATGAATTGGTATTTTTTATTTAGTATTTAATGTAATCGAGTGATTAAAATTATAAAAAAAATGTACAAGCGTAACTTTTTTATTTTCTAAATGCACGTTTTTATAATTGTTTAAATCTTAACTAAATGTTACAAAAATATTTATATATTTAATGTTATACGAATTAGAATTTTATTCATATGATAATATATATAATATAATAATATTCATACGAATGTGAATTTTCAATGACTGCAAATTTTTAATAAAATGAAAATATATTGAATGAAAAAATACTTCAAATATTTTTATTTTTTATTATAACAAATATTTGTATAGCGAATTTTTATAATTATATTTGTGATGAATAGTGTTTAAAAATGTTTATAATTTTGATATTAATTTATCCAAATCTGGTATTTAAAATTACAAGAAACAATGAAAAAATACAATACAAATACTATTATATGTATAATATATATATATATATATATGTAATAATTATAGTAAGTAAAAATTAATAATTTTAATATAGTCCTTTTCATTTACTAAATTCAATTGTAATTTGTTTTGTATGAAGGAAAATTTTATATTAAAATATATATATATTTACTTGGCTCTATCGGTATACTCTTAACACTGAATCAATAATTTTGATTAATTCCATTACTTTATAATAATTTTAATTATATTTTAAAAATAATATAAGTCATTATTAATATTGAATAAATACATATTTTTATACATACGTAACAATTAAAAATTTTTTTTTTAATTGTTGTTATTAAACATAAGATATTCAAATTATAAAAACTTGAATTGATAATAATATTTAATAATTTAAAGATATTTATAGATCATAAATAAAATTTAAAATCATATCTGTAATATATTTAATGTTTAGAGATCTCGGTTAGAGTGCCAGATGAATTTAGACGTAATATGGTGCGTAATAATTTTGATAGTATTATGCATTGTTGGAGCAGCTGGATGTAGGTTTTGGTTATCAGCTTATACATCTGTGGGTCCTGTTCCTTTTCTACCGATTATACAAGATCCAGCTTATGAAGGCATACTTACCTTTTGGACTTTTATCATTATTTTACAAGTGATGATTCCGCTTAGTCTTTATGTAACTATCGAAATGGCCAAAGTTGGACAAGTTTATCATATAATGAATGATACAAAGCTCTATGATTCAAAAACTAATCGACCGGCTGAATGTCGTGCTCTTAATATCACAGAGGAACTTGGCCAAGTAAATTTTTTATTTTATCAATCTACAAGAATAATACAATTGAATATACATCCAAACTTATAAAATTGTTGATTTTTTGACAAAAAATGTGTAACGACGCTTAAATTTTATATCATTTAATTTTATCACTTAATTTTATATCGTTTGTTTCTTAGAAAATTGTTTTTGATTTATAAATTTTTAAGTGTGTAAAATAACTATATTTACTGTCTATAGTAATTTGTATTTAAACAAATTTTTTTCAATTATAATTGATTGAACAAAAAAAAATAAATTTACAAAGAAAGGAGTATAATAATAAATAGGTATACTAGAAATAATAAACAATGCAAATTAAAATGAGTAATCAATATAAACAAAATTTTGAGTGATATTTAAGCATTTTGATTAATTTTTCATACTCAATGTTTGAAAAAATGAATATTAAATGAATTAGCATTTACTGGACTAGTACAAGCAATTTATTGGTATGCGAAATAAAATAATAACAATTATTTTTATAAATTTCTTTTAAAAGTAATAATATATCAATATTGTTTAATAATAACAATATATCAATGATATTTCTTTACTTTGTAGGCTTCTAGAATATCAATAAATTATTTTTTATTACATCGTTTCATAGTAATTTCACATTTGTTCAATTTGAATTATTTCCAATTTTCGTTGTGGATAAATATAAAGATACTTTCATATTTTTAGAAACATTAATTCTGATAAATAATAGGATTTCTCTCAGAATTCGAGTAATGTTGAAGATTTCGTATCTAATAGCATTTTTAAATATAGACATTTTTTGATAAGAACAAGTATTGCTTTATTTATATTATTGCATTAATTTCCGTAGTCTATTAATCATATTTTTTTATGATATCATGATACAATAGTATAGCATAATTTTCGAATGGTTTCTTAATAATACTGTTTGCTTTTTCTAATTTTGATAATTAACCGCAATTCCCCCTATCTATAATTAAGCCGATGAGAAGCTCTTTAATTAGGAAGTTCTAGTTTTATACGACATCCATGTATCGTGCTAAAGCTGATAAAACCTGTTGCTAATATATAAATCAATTTGCCAAAGTTTTATTTTGACTTTTGTTATAAAGGTAGAGTAAAAAAAGAACAATAAAATAATTTGAAGAATTCGTTAAAAAAAAATTTAAATATATATAATGTAAAAATTCGTTAATTATGAGCATTTTTTCTCTTTAAATTTTCTAATTATTAATTGAAAATTAAATTCTTAGATTGTTTACATTTGATATAAACCATATGTACACTGAATTATACAAGACAGATGATATTTTACAAAACTCAATTTTATAATAAAATTTAATTCATTTACTTTTGAGTATTTTTTATAATAGATTACTTTGTGTTAAAAATATTAATTGAATTAATTTAATATAAATAGGTGCAGTACATATTTTCAGACAAAACTGGAACATTAACTGAAAACAAAATGTTGTTTCGAAGATGTGCCATCGGCGGGCAAGATTATACGCATACTGGGGATGGGGAAAATCTCGTTGCCTGTACAAGGTTAAAGGAAGATTTACTAATAGGTACTTGCCGACATAGACTTCAAGAATTTCTTATTCTATTGGCGATTTGTAATACTGTCGTAGTTAATACTCATCCTCATCGTGACATTATGAATTCCAGTGGCGTAATAGAAAACACACAAAAGAATGACGACGCCGATCCCACAAGGTATTTTAAGTTTTATGTTTTTATGTTTTATTTCTATTTTATTTAGTAATACCTGAATATTAATAATTATTTAGTTATATTTAAACATTAATATTAATACCTAAATATTAATAATCGTGGGTAGTTATTTTGAAATAAAATTTCAAGAATTTATTAAGCCATCGAATAAGTAAATTTTATTAATATACTAATATTCAATCATACTATATTTATTTAATATATATAGATGTATTAAAATGAAAGATCTTTATTACTGATTTATTTATAATTTATAAAGAAATCATGCCTCAGCGGGTTCCGTTGTAGAGTAGACTGTATTTTTACGTGTTTTTTCTTCGTTATATTTAATTCTATATGAATTTATTTTTTCTCATCTGTACACTTAATCTCTCTAAAGTATCAAATACTCAGTTATACGAATCGAAAAATATGTTCTGTTGTTCTTTTAAAAAGTTAAAGTGGTGAATAATAAATCAAACAATTTTTTAAATCTTCATACAAGTATTCTATTTTTTTCTGTAGGACATGTCACATGTCACAAATATGCTGGAAGTTAAACTTTACAATTAAATATACGATTGATAAAATGCAACTATATACTTAAATTTTAATTAATAATTATATGACATATATATATATATATATATATATATATATATATATATATAAAGATAATAATTTTTTAATATTTTTTTTACTATTCGAGAGATATTCTTAAACATATTCTCAAATCCTTTTATAATTTCAGTTTTACGATTTTTATTCCAATCGAATATATTTAATGTATTATATGTATTAAATAATAAGATAAATTACATTTTTTTATAAATTTAATAAATTTTGAAACTTCTATAAATCATCGTGCATAAGATACCGTTAATAATCGATTAATTTTTTCTGAAATATTTATATTTTCTAATTAATATTTTTCAATGTATTCCATTAATTTACTAATTTTTAAACAATTTTGATTATTTTTTTTATTAACACTTATTAAAAATAAAAGATATTAATACGAGAATCTTATAAAAACTTATAAAAAAAATAATATTAATGCATTAATGATTTAAAAGTATATAATTAAAAAATATAATTACTAAATTAGAATGTATATTAAAAAACTAAATAAATTATCAATACTACTACAAACTAAATACATAATCAACAGTAATTTGTGTATTTTATAACAACTGTATAAAATTATGATTGATAATATTAAAGTAATTATTTATATGTATTTAATTTAGGATTATTGAATCAATAATATACATTAAACAAGTGTTATATTGTAATTAATGTAATTTAAAGTATAACTCACTTTTAGGATGATCATGTTTAAAATAAGGATTTTATGTTTATAAATTTAGTTAGTGGAAATGACTTTATATAGTGAACTGCAAGTAAAAAATATATTCATTGTATAACAATTTTTTTAAAAAGAAAATAGTAAAATTTTTTATATGCATTATGTATTTCTTGTAAAAGTAAAATATTTTAAAATACTACATAAAGATTGTGACATTTTTCAACATCAGATTTTAATATTGAAATGTAGTTTTAGTTTTAATACTCAAATTAATAAAAATTGAGTCTTAAAATATTATATTTTATATTTGTTGTATTTGTTTACAGTAATTAAATATAATTTTTATTTTCATTAATTTTTAAATTAAATACATTAAGTTTTTCACGTGTTTTGTGATTGATAAATTGATGAATCAATTAAAGGTATGTCCAAGTAACAGAATCAAGGAGAATAACTCCAGTTTCTGTTGAGACATCTACTTCAACTTCTGCTCTATCTTTTACTTCAATTCATTCAGCTACAAATTTTGAAGAGGTTGCTTCATCAATAAATTCAATGAAACTGTCAGAATCTGGAAATACAGCAATTTTAAACCACAAAAGTTCAAGGTGTGAAATTGCGTCAAATATAAATCACTCCTGTAAAGTTAAAGAAATAATATTTTCTTTTTTATCAATCAAACAAGTTTCTTTCTAGACCTAAATTGCCGAATTTACCAACTATGTCAACTATAAGTATGCTTACAAAAAGACTTTCTCCTTTGGGTCATAGAAATAATTTAAATTCAATGTCTGAAAAAAATGTTAGATCACTTATGGAAACTCAAAGCACACTGGAAATATATGAAGCTGAAAGCCCAGACGAATTAACTCTTGTCCAGGCAGCTAGAGCATATAATGTTAGACTAACTCGAAGAACTACTAAAAACGTTATTGTTTCATTACCAGATAAATCAATTTTAACATTCGAAATTTTAAAAGTAAGTTTTTACATTTTGATATAAATAATTTTTCACGTGTTATGAATTCATAAATCGATATGACAATTCAGAAAAAATGATTTTCTAAATAATATAATTATTTAAGAATTTATTTTACTTTAATTATTATTATTGTTATTATTATTATTATTATTATTATTATTATTTAAGAAAATTGTATCTCTATGTACTTTGCTCGTATTTATCGATGATTATACATTTAATTAAATGCATGTACCGTTTGTATTTGGATACATAATTAAAATAAAGTTATATTTAAATATACAAACTGTATATAATTGATTTGAAGGGAAAATAAATTTTATATTGTAAATGGTTGTAACAATAAATGGAATATATAATAATATTATTGTCTTTTCACAGATTTTACCATTTGATTCGAATAGAAAATGTATGTCGATCGTAGTGAAACATCCTCGTACTGGTGAAATTGTATTATACTGCAAAGGTGCAGATTCAACAATTTTATCGGCATTAAATTCGAATGAAGAAGAGTCAATAATAACAACTAAAGTTAGGCAACACTTACATTCATATGCTCGTCAAGGACTTCGTACACTGGTTATGGCAAGAAGATCCCTTACGGCTCAAGAATACGAATGCTGGTTACAAAAGCACATAGAAATTGAAACAAGTAACGAAAACAGTGAGCGCAGAATACGAGAATCTTATACCAACTTGGAATGTCAACTGAGTTTGTTGGGCGCAACAGGAATAGAAGACAAACTACAAGCTGGTGTCCCTGAAGCAATGACTAGCCTTGTAGCAGCTGGTATTATTGTCTGGGTTTTGACAGGTGATAAACCAGAAACTGCAGTGAACATAGCTTATTCTGCATGTCTCTTTAGTCCAACTATGCAGCTTTTACATCTACAAGCAAGATCCAAATCTATGGCAGAAAGTTTAATCCATACTTATCTAGAAGCGATCGAATGTGAAAACATGGCAAGTGTAGATTCAATCGAAAACATACATATGCAATCAAATGAGCAAGAAGCGAATGAAAAATTCACCTATAGAATTGGTAATTCTTGGCATCGTCAACGCGCTCTCATTGTTGATGGGAAAACTCTCACCTTTATTCTTGATCCAAGATCTGGATTAACAGTCCCATTTTTAAAATTAACTAGAGCTTGCTCCAGTGTTTTAGCCTGCCGAGCTACACCACTACAGAAGGTATACCAACAATTTATGATCACTTATAAATTTAATCAATACACTTAATGCTTATTGTTTTTCAAATATTTTTGTTGAAGGCCTACATAGTCAAAGTAGTAAAAGAACATCTTAGAATGAGAACTTTAGCAATTGGCGATGGTGCCAATGATGTTAGCATGATACAAACGGCGGATGTTGGTATTGGAGTATCTGGTCGAGAAGGTACACAAGCCCTAATGGCTGCCGATTTTGCTATTGCAAGTTTTCCTATGTTAACTAGACTCTTATTGATGCATGGACACTGGTGCTATGATAGATTATCTCGAATGATACTTTATTTTTTTTATAAAAATGCGACGTTCGTTTTTCTTATTTTTTGGTTTCAAGTAAGTTAATTTCTTCTTATTAATTTTAGTAAAGTATATCCTTTTTCAGTTAATATCCTTACAATCTAATTTTTATAGCTTTATTGCGGTTTTTCTGGAACAGTAATGGTTGATCAAATATATTTATTATTATATAATCTATTATTCACATCACTGCCTCCACTTATGCTTGGAATTTATGATCAAATAGCTCCAGCTAAACTTCTTTTAGAATCACCCAGATTATATGAAAGAGGTCGATTAGCATCTGCTTATCAACCGCATTCATTTTGGATAACAATGGCTGATGCTCTGTATCAAAGCATCATCATTTTTTTTTTCACAGAAGCTGTATGTTGTATGAATAAACATTATGCTATTTGAATTTTAAAGCAAACTTTAATTTAATTATTTTCATTTATAGGCATACCATGATTCTGATGTAGATATTTGGGAATTTGGTTCAACAATAACAACTTCATGTATTATTGTTATGTTAATTCATATTAGTATTGAAACAAAGTCATGGGTAAATAAATTTATTAATTTTCTTTTACAAATTATGATAGTTATAAGTAAAACTAAAAGATTTGTAAACATAATTTATCTATTTATAGACCATGATATCCGCTGCAGCAAATTTAGTATCTTTTGGAGTATTTTTTGGGTTTAGTCTACTTTATAATACAATTTGTATAAATTGTATGGGTTTGCCTGGTTCATATTGGGTTATGCAAAAAGCAATTGGTCAACATATATATTGGTTAACTGTAATTCTTACTTCAATTCTCGCCATATTACCTAGGTATATATTTTAGATTTTACATGTAAACAAATAATTTATTCTCATTTAAAATGGTTTGTTAATGTCAATTATAATCTCAGTTAAATAAAAAGTTAATTTAAATTTTACTTTGAAGATTTATATTTAGCTTTCTATTTTTTAAGTAAAATTTAAACAATCTTTATGTAATTATTATTAATTCTGTTATAAACTGAAATTTAAAATTTAATTAATCGTTGAATATTTATTTTATATAAAAATTGATTGATCTTAATTTATTAATCTAATATTTTAAATGATTATTTATAAATACTTTATTGTTCATAAAATTTCTTTTATAAATCTGTATATTTTTGAAAATACAGATTTAAAATTTTAATTTATATAAATTGAAGTAATAAATTCGCAAGAATATAAATCCTATAACGAACTGATCTTTTTTAATATTCTTTATCACGGTATAGGTATTTATTTCATAAATTATATTATAATCATTACTTCTATCTCTAATTATTTCATTACTTTCATTTGATGATGTAATATTTATTCATAAGTATAAATTAAAAATGGACTTAATTAAAAATAAACTTCATAATTTCTTGACGCAAAGAATAAAGAAATATTTATAACACATATTACATGATTATTATGAATAAACACATAATTTTATATTAGAATTAATAACCAAAACTAATAAAAATAAAGATGTGTTTAAATAATATTCTAATTCACACACTTTATAATAATGTACGATTATTGATAAAATTAATAGCCTGTGTTTCGATAATTTATAATCATTCACTTAAATAAATTACAAAAGTTTGTTATTCAATTTCAGGATTATTTATAAATCAGTAAAAAATACAATTTCTCCTGATATGATGCAAAGAGCAACTATTGCATATTTAGAAAAAACTAGGAGATTTGAAAATCAAATAGTAGTTGGAAAAGGTAATGGATTTGTTGCTGGTTGGTCACGATCTACACAACGTGCAACAATAAGGTAAATAATAAAACTTGATCATATATTAATTATAATATCAAGTATAAAATGATTATATTATATTGATATGAAAAAATTGGTTTGATCTACTCATCACTACTTAGAAAATAAATAAAATCTTTTTAATATTTCAGAGCAGAAAATTACACTTCCAAAAAGAGTGCTTTATCCACTATTATTACATGATAATTAAAAATTTGAAAGAATACACCATCTTTCAAAAAATGAATCAAGAAATAGAAAATATTCCAATCAATACTAAAAAAATTAAATTGTTACATATTTTAAATGTGAATACTCTTTAAAAACGAACAGCCATGCAATTTCTCAAAAGCAATATTGTTATTTGATAATATTGTCATAAATTGTGTGGGTATTATTATTGTTGTTTTAGTCAAGTGACCTTAATCACAGACTATTGTTGATTGTATTTATTGGCTGTGATTTTTAGGGACCAAGATTATCAGTCCAAATTAGAAAAACTACAGTTACATATATTGTTATATCATATTTAATTGTAATAACATGTGGATCAAAAAGAAACTTTATATCTTTTATTATGTATAATTTTTATGTCTATAATAGAATATTTTTAAGTAACAATATTTAAAAGAATATTCTTTACTGTAAAAATTAGTCTTCAAAATGGCATGCAATATTAGAAACATCATATTTGCTAATAAAATTATTATTAATTATCTTTTTTCATAAATACAAATAAAATATTAAATTAACATATTAATATTAAATATAAGGCGTTTTAAAAATATTACAGCTTATGATTAATAAAAATTGGAAATTTGAGATAATTTCAATTTCAAAATATGAATAAACAAGAAATGTATATACACGGGAATATTTTAATTATTATAACGGAATTATTGTATATATTACTTTTCATTTTATACTCATATTTTTGTGTATAAATCATTTATTTTAAGTCATTCATTCATTAATTGTTTCTCATAAGTATAAAATAACTGTACATATATGATTAATAATTGTAGAACGTAAGTATCTATTCAAATAATTATTTAATATTGTACCTGTACATTTATAAATAATTTATATTTCATTGTTTAATTTATATTTAAACAATTATAATAATATTAATTTGTTTAAAAATAATAATTTGCTTCTAATATAACTTAGGATATTTTATATAACTGTAAAATCAAAATAAATAAATTTTATAAAATTACAAATTATTTTATTCTTTATTGTACACATATGCATGCTTTATAATATTATGAATATTTTTTATTTATATGATAAATTTATACCATAAATTAATATATTATATGCCACATTAAAATGGGATACTTTTTTTTTAATATTTTGTAAGGCCTTAAAGAATATGGTGCAATATTTATTATGAGTAGAAAATAGTTATTTAATCATTTTTTGATTATTTATAAAAATTATAATGCGTTTATTTAAAAATTAATTTTTTAACAAATTAGACAGAAACGTTCCAACAATATTTATCAATTTAGTTCACATTTATTTGTAATTTAAATATTGCATTATGTATTAAGTATGATGGATTTATTGTAATAATTTTTTTTTAATTATTTAATGATTTTTATCAAAAATTCCATATTTTCAGAAAACTATTATCTTTTTTAAAAATTCATGAAAATTATTTTCTTCTTATAACTATTAATACATATCTTATTATTATTTATTTTTTTTTATCAAAAATAAATATTAAATAAAAGCCATTTGGATAGGGAACTATTGGTTCAGCATTTGATTACTATTGTTTTAGTATATATAAATTATACAAGTTAGAAGCAAAGCTAAAATTATATTTATATATAATAGTATATAATAATAGTATATAATAGTATATGTAATAAAATTATTCATAATTTAAATTAAATAGATATTTGTGAGCTCTTATTAAAATGAAGTAGACAGAATCATGTATATATTAAGGTTACAACGAAATAAAGAATTAAAGATAAAAGAAAATTTGCATCTTAAATATCATCTGTAGTATATACCATCAGTTACGTCTTCAAATTGTAAATTAATTATTAGATTAATGAATATTCTATTAAGTAATTAAAATACACTTTACATATCACGTTTTATTTCTATCTTAATATTTGAAGTGTCTGAAACACGCCATTATCTTGAAAGTAGAGTATTTGTATAGAAGAAATACTTATTCTTTATTAAACTCAATTAGTATAAATCTATACATTATGTTCAAATAGATAAGTTATTTAATGAATTAACAAGAATAAGCATTAATTTTCATAATATTAATTTTTACTAAAAAATATATTGATTTTTCTTAGGATACTTGAAGAGATTATCTATTTAAAAGACAATTATTAAACTTTACTCTTTTATAAATTCTTTCAATAGTAAAAATGGTAATTGAGCTATAATTTATAAAATTTAGGATTTCAACAACTTAAATAATATGAATTAAAATAATTTTTCAGTGCTTATTATTAATGGAATTAATACTAAATTTTAATATGATAATAAAAATAATTAGCAATTGTTTTTAAACGACAATTAACTATTAAAAATAAAATTTAAAATTTGCATTCAAATGTAAATATTTTATAAGAAACTGAAAATAATTTAAAAATAAATACAAAAATTTTTAAATATTGAAATAAAAATTAATATATAAAATAATTATGTAAAAATAATAATACCTAAATAAGAAATATGTAATAGTGAGTTATATGAAGATGAATTATTAACGTACATACTGGAGATTTTTAGCTTTAACGCACATTTACTTTTTCTTTATTTTGTATTCTTATAGAGTTTTTTGAGATTCGTGTTATTTGAAAATCTTTCGCCGATATACTTGCTCCAATAAAAAGTACAACTAATACAGTAAAGGTAAAAGAGAATTTAGAGAAGTTCATTATTGATTGAAAATGTTGTAATTGAATTGTCTATTGTAAAAATGACTATATGGATAAACCTGAAAAAAAAATCACTCCTTTTGAAGCCATTAAAAATTACATATATAACCAAAAAGAGTTTCACTATGCCAAGTTATATTGAAAAAATAGGCGGTAATAGAATAGGCATTAGTTTTGCGAAGACCTTTCAAATGAATAAGATAAATAATAGTTGAAAAATATTTTTAACACTGTGCTTTATATATATATAGTTTAAAGTCTAAAGTGAAATAAAGTTATAAAAAAAATTAATTATCAGTAGAAGACTAGCGCGATCAAAATATATGAATATTTTTTATTTTAAAAATAAGTAAAGATTTCAAATATAATTAATATTTAAGAAGAACATTTGCTTTAGTGGTCTCAAAGATTCATTATTTCCTTTACTTCCATTGACAGTTAAAAATTGATTAATAAAATCGTAAAGATTAAAAAAATATCACGATTTAAAATAATTTACAAAATAAAATGAGCTCTGGTTCAGAATTGAATAAGATATAAAATTAAAACTAATTAAAACTAATTAATATATTAATCTTATTAACGTTTTATTATCTACACTAATAAAAACTACCGAAAAACAAGTATATAATATTGATAAACTATATTATTGTATAATCTCTAATGTACAAAGTGTAAATTTTATTCATTAAATCATCATTTTTACTACAATTCATATCCGAAGTTCATTAATTATAAAAATATCTCTAAATTGAAAATGTTTTTAAATTTATATTTTTGTATAAAAATTATAATTTGTATCGTTATTATCAATTTGTAATATTAATGACGAAGTTTTTAAATGAGCTAATATTTACGCTATTTTATAATTATATATTGATATAATTGTTTTATTTTTTAAATATGTATTTCAATAATACTAAAACTATAATTGCTTTATTCATTTATTCGCTTTAAAATAAAATTATCAATTAAAACTTATTTGGATTTTAAATAAGTTTACATTAATGCATAATATTCAATAAAATTTTAAAATATAATTTAAAAATATAGAAATATAGAAATTTATTAGAAATAAAAAAGATAAAATAATTTACCAATCGTTATTTCATATACGATACGAAACTTATAAAAATTGCTGGTTCAATATATATATATATATATATATATATATATATATATATAATATAATAAGAACGCTATTGTAAAAAAAAATTCAATCAACTTCATATATTTTATTCAGAAAAAAGAATGAAATTACAATGAAAGTAGTTTTATTTTTAATATAAATCGATATAGTTGACTAATGAGACCTTAAATTAACCAAAAATTAATTATTTGAATGTCTTTGTATAAAATTGAAATTATAACACATTTAGTCTTATTCATCTAACATTAACTTTTTAATTAACGAATATTGCAGAGTTTTAAATTATTATTTATAACAAATGTTTTCTAATTATTTTCAATTTAATACATCTACAAAAATTGAATTATAAGCCTAAAGGAAACTAAGGCATATTATAAGAATATAAATACATATGATACATGTAATTAATTTTTTATTAATCATAACTGTGTGTAGTTCAAATAAACATAAATTCTCTATAAAGTATTTTCAACGTAGTTAATGGCTTATAAATTTCAGCTATACTGTCGATGATAAAATTATCACACACTCATAATTTCTCATAACTCTCATATTTAAACTATAATTATGTAGTCATATAAGTGCAAGATGTTAAATAATTACGATGCATATGCATATTAAATGTTATGCATAATATATAATAATCATTTATACTATTTTAATTCTTTTAGTTCAAGTAACATATAAAAAAAGTGATTTCATTAGTTTTAAATTAAATTTAAATGTATCTAAAGCCATTACCTATACTAATGTTCAATTTTTTTAATTTTTTTGTTTATTTTTTAATTATTAAAAGATTCAGACGTATAACTTAATATAAAAATAATTATTGTTCAATAAAACATTCGATAATCTATTTAAAATATATTAAAAGAAATATAAATATATTCTACGGTATAACAATGAAAATTTTTTAATTTTATGCAAACAAAGTTTTGTTCATAATCAAAATTGATTTTATTAATTTGATTCGTTACTTTAATATTGAATTGTAAATTTCTAATCGATTTACTGGTAATTGAATAAATTAATTTTAAAATGGAAAATATTTTATTATATTCTTAAATACTTTTTAAATAAAATTGAATTAATAGTGTAACAGAAGTAATAAATTAATTTTAAACTGTTATTTAAATTTTAAATAGTTAGTATAGTATACATTCTGAGGAGTTTTGAAAAGCTCCAGATTTGAATGAGACATTTTTTGCATTTTTCGAAAACACATGTAACAAAAAATACCATGATAGATTGACAAATGCATTTTTTTAAACGAATTTTATCTATTAAATAAGTATTATTCAAATCTCAAATACGTCATTTTCTCCTGTTTTTCCTATGTTTGCAAAAATCCATACCTATCTTCTAAAAGTCTGCAATATAAATAACTCTACGTGAAACTAATTTCGTTCTAGGTTCTTATTATAATAATACTAATATTAATTAATGTTAAATAATTTTCCTTTTATAATCATGCTTGTATAGGATGCAAATTATTCTTTATGTTAATTTGGAATTATAAAACAAAAATAAATTTATTTATCATACACTTTACTAAATATCCCAATCTACAATAAAACTTTAATTAACATATTGCATTAACGTTATTTGATCCTTTAATTTATAAACAATTTGAATCCATTTGTTCTATAAATCTAATGATAAAAATATAAATGATTGAAAATTACAAGCTTTTTTTCTAAATTATTTTAAATTCAAATTAAATTAAAAATATTTTAGAGACATAGTTTTTTTTCTTTTCGCTGATCGTAAATCAATTTATTTATAATGAAACTATAGGTAAAAATATATTTTTAATTCATAATTAACGAACTAATTTGTTTATTTATATTTCCATTCATTGTTAATATGATTTAACATTATTTTTATAATATATAATTATTATTTTAATAGGTTGCACATAAATTGATATATATGATTAAAATTGTAATTATAGAAAATTTAGCAAAGTAATAAATTTTGTAAAAATTTAAAAAAATATTCAACCGGTTATAACGAAATGGTTGTGTAAATAATTTACACATTTTAGTTAAGACATTTGAATTTTAAAGTTATCTTATTTTTATAAAAAGTATATTGAATATAGATTATTAGAGCTTTCAATATAATTGTTACAATACTGTCGCCACTTCAATTGTATCTAATGATAATATTTATCCATTATAATAAGCATTAGCTGTTTTAAAATTAATTTTTGGAATCTTACATATATGGCATATTAAGTATGAGAATAAGAAAAGTGTTTGGCAAATAATATTAAATCTACTAATAAAATCATCAAACCAAATTCATCAGGCTTCTCTCGCACATATGCGCGAAACGATACGTTACATAATGATGTGAATAATTCAAGTACGAATGAATTATTCATTTAATTAAATGATAATTATTACAAAAATTTGGTCTTTTATTTTCAAATTTCTATCAATTGTGCTGTATTGAAATAGCAAATTTTAAACACTGATAAACAGAGTAAAATGGCAATACATTAAATTCTTATAGTCAATCGGTGATAAATAGCAGGATAAGACAAGATAAGCTATCATTATTTGAAATACAAATGAAAATAATTCATAAACAGTAAGAATTTTTTTTATGAATTGGTTAAAAAAAGTTGTTTATTCATCAACGGATAAGTCAGAAGTTATCACAATCAGGAGTCTGGATTATGCATAAGTAGAGCAGGAGTGGGCGGGGCTCTGTATCAGTCTATACAGCCCTGAGTAAAAGATGCACGCTTGCACTTCAATGAGAACGACGAAAAATAGTTTGTGGTAGGACTGCGGAAGGGGAATGGCGAGGTTGAGGGTGTAGCAGAGATGTTAACGAGATGGAGTATTTAGTGGGCGGGGGGAGGGGTAAGTTGCTTACCCATATTATTGCCAGCCACAAAGATGGATCACTACTTCAACTGTTGTCGCTGCTGTTGATTTGACTCCGGTTTTGTAAACTACATTTTTGAGAGTGGGGTGGGTTGAGTATGAAAACACGCCACAAGATCGCGTATTCGTTTAACGCGTTGCTTCATTGCTTGCCGATCATCAGATCGTGAATAGTAAGCCGTAGTAACTTGTGAATGTCGTGATCAGTTTCTATTTCAAGTTGCCTCGGACTATGTGTTTACTGATCAAGCAACGGAAAGTCATTTTTGCACGATTAAGAATTAACGTATGATGGTTGACGCTTGCTTGTCTCATTAAATGTCTATTATACTTAAGAACTGAAGTTGAGATTCTACATTACAACATTAAAATCACTGAACCAATCTAAGTGGTAGGAAAGTATCTGTGCTGTGTTCTTGCTATATCTTTCTCTTTGCTTCTTCCTATGTTCATAGCCTCATCTGTATCTGCTTGCGAGTATTATATTTTGTGTATGAATATTGGCTAACGTGATTGCGCCTGAGGCCGCACAAGGGTGACTCAAATTTGAAGGTCTTGAGATTTGCATCAGCTGTTCTTTCTTTCGATTCTGGTCGTGCTAAAGTACCTTTTATGAAATATTATTTTCCACGCCGATAAGAATAATTAGCTGCAAGATTATAATTTAAATTATTTTCAATAATACTTTATTTTACACCATTTTTATAAATTCCAATAAAATATCTTATTTCTACTCGTTATTGTAAATATCTTTTAAACAAAAATTAACACAAACCTTTCCAATTTTTCTTCGAACTTTTTCTTGTAATTGTAATACATTTGTTATGTTGTTGCTTTAAAGTAAAATTTAGTTTAAAGATATGTAAAAATTAAAGTTTCTAAAATTTTATGTGTAGTTCTCTATATTTATATTATGTTTGCGCGCGCGGGTATATATACACGCATATGTATCTATGTGTATGCTAACTCACACGTATAATCCTGCGTAAACAAATTGCATATGTTAATAATTATATTCAAATAATATAGAAATAAAATAGAAATAAGTATAATAGCAGAGAATTACTTATTTAATAATATATAAAGACAAATTTTTATTGTCATATTTTCAAACGCAATTTGTTTATCATATCCTATATAGTGTAAGTGGTGCATAATTTATATCATTCATTCTTATTGACAAACAAGTGCGATCATAGGTCAATTCATCGTATTTAACGTTAGTAATTAATTTACAAGGGTGCGAACTTTCATGCTTTAATAAATTTTGTTTATACTTTCAAAATGTATAATGCATAAAATTGCTTTTAGAAAAGGTAGGTAATAAAATATTTGATAAGTTTAATCAAATAAATTTTTAATTTAAAAAATTTCTGTATATAAATATAAAACTTTTGTTGTGCAATATCAATGAAGTATTAACAGTGTGTTAACAAAAACTATAATGAAAAAAATATGTAGCATTTTGCAGATATTAAATTGTTTTAATACAATTTCACTTATATCCAGTTATATCATTTTCAAGTTTAATTATATCCTTTAATTTGTTATAATATTTATTAAATAATAAAATTTAAACAAATTATGAGTTCTTGCTTAGTTTAGCTTAATTAATGCAATAGTTTTTTCCTACTCGACAATCGGAAATATTAATTTCAAAAATTCTGTCGGAAAACTTTGTTTAATTTAATTTTCAAACTTTTTAAAAGATGTTATTTATAACTTCAAGTTTTTTTGTTACATTTAACAAAAATTTTTAAAATTCATAAGAATATTAGTTTTCTATTATATGAAATATATATTACATTAAATTTTAAAAATTGTCGATAATGGAATTGTTTTTATTATAAATTACAAATTTTACTAATAAAAAAATTAATAAATCAATATAGATCATAATTTTTTTCATTTATTTAATATGTCGTTCTTTGAAGAAGGGTTAGACCTTATGAGCAATATAATTCTTAAAATACACATAACTTTAATTATTATTTAAAGCATAAAATTATTTTATAATTAATTGTAATGTTTTACTAAAATATATTTAACATTCTTGTACATTACATTAATGTCAGGTAAAACTTTACATTAGATTCTAATATTTATTATATAAATAAATTTAATTATGTATTATAAAGAAATATGTCTAATGACATACTTTTCTTGATTTAATGTAAAATAAATATTAGTGAACTATAAAATATTATTATTATAATCCTAAATTTAAATTACTTTTTATATTCAAAAATAAAAAGTAAAATAGTAGTAAAATAGTAGTAAAATTCAAAATTAAAAAAAATTTTAATATTTAAAAAAAAATTACTTTACTTAAAAAATATTTATATAAATAATAAATCCCTAATAAAAATATTATTCAATAACTATGTAAAAACTTCTAAAAATTTATTTGTTATTATTAATAACAAAAAATCATACAATCATAATAATTTAACTTTTGAAAAACATCATACTAGCAAATTTATCCATTAAGTTTTCAACTTAGAAATATCATGAGTTTAATTAAATATTTATTAATTTAATCATTTTTAAAAATTATTTTTATAATGTTTTTGAAATTTATATATTATTGAGTAATTAAATCGAGATATAAAATTAGTCGATTAAATAAACAAAAATTATAAGCAATTGAATATATGAAGTAGTTTCAATATTTAAAATTACTTAAAATAAATTCCTTAATCTTGTTAAAAAAAAGCAGTATTCAGAAAGTTATCCATAGTTAATTTAATGAAACGAATAATCAATCCTATAATTATTCAATCCGCTAAAACTCATTTCAATTAATAACATTTTTCGACCATACACCTTTAAAATTAATGCCATGAAATATTTTTAGTATTTTACACAAATTGTACACTTTAATAAATGTTATGATATTGATAATTGAAAACTATAATTAATTTTTTTATAATCAATATTCAATATATTTTTAATAATAATAATGTATATAAATTGTAAAAACAATAAAATTTTTCATTGTTAAATAATTATTCTGTTCTGATAAATGTATAAACTACCTTAATATCTACAAAAGTTTAAAAATCGGACTATATTCATTACTCTTTTCAAATTTTTATTTAATTAAAATAATAACTTTAAAAATCCTTATTTATATTTAAAGTTAGTTACAAGTCATTCAATAAAAATTTAGAATATACTTGTTTTATAATATACTTAAATTTTAAATCTTTAAATAATTTGTCTCAAAGGTATGAGTTCAAAGTAATAATTAATATATGATTTTTAAATTTTATCTACTTATTTTTAATTATTAATCCTAAGGTATTTAAGTGCTCAAACTAAGAGTATGTATTTTTTTTATTGTCTAAAGTTTAACTATTGTTTTTATTTAAAATTCTAAGTATTATATAAGACAAAGGTAATACATACATGTATCATATATAAAATGAAAGAATGGATTATACGTGTATTTAGAGTTTCAAAATTGTAATTCTAAAATTAAAGTAAGGTTATATTTTATAAGATTATACATTATCGTGATAACATTTAATAAAAAAGCTATTTTTTCTATTAAATTTTTTATCGATTAAATGCCATGTAGAAATAATAATAATACTTGAAAAATGTTAGCAATTTTCTCCATACAACCTTGCTTTTATGACTTTTATTTCTTCTGTAGTGTTTGAAAAAATAGTAGTATAATACAAATAACTATTGAAGATACCTAAAAATATTATTTCCTATAATATCTTACATATTTTATTATATTATAATAAAACATAAATAATTTGGTCTTTTACTTGTTACTATCATAAGTTTTTTATATTTTTTAAAAACCCTATAATGATTTATAAAATTATTAACAATACGGATGATAAAAGTAATATATGTTTTATTTCATATAATTTACTAAATAAGAATATAATATCTGTATGAATTATTATTTTTAAATTATAATGAAAAGAAAACTTATTACATAAATCAGAAAAATCCTTTAATCCTGATAAATAATAGTTAGAATTGAATTTGAGATTTGTAATTGATTTAAAAAAATATATTAATCTAGAACATTAAACTAAACATTGTTTAGACGCATTTAAAAGTTTAGAATGTAACAAATCATTTATACTCAAAAATATTTATTAAATTTTCAACAAAGATACTTTTTACTTCATGTTAAATTTAATTTATTGAAACAATAACCAAGTATTAAAGTTAAATGATTTTTATCCTATATAAATTTTAAATATATTTCCTACCAATTTAATCAGTTAAGTAATAGTATATAATATAATTTAACAATCAGATTTATCGTTACATTAACAATTGGTTGGAAATTAAATTTTGTATTACCTTTTAAACTTAAAACAATCTAAATAATAAATTTAATTAAAAGTCTTATATTTGATTTTTAAATGATAAAAAAGAAATTAATAAAATTTAAAAATTCGACGTAAAGAATAATTGTGCCGTATATTGGGATTAAAATAATTTCTATATATTTGTTATAATTCTTTACGTATAAGTTATATTTATTTAAAGCCCATACGAAATAATATTAATAATATAATTATTATATTATATATTATAGAAAATTATATTAGTTATATATTAGATATATAATATATATTAAATATAATATTATATTTACGATTCTAATACATATTGATACAATAATTTTTATCTGCAGATATAATGCGTGTGAAGAACTGGATAGAGGTCACCCAAAGAATAAAAATTAATATTGAATATATTAAAATTATTATAAAAATACTTAAGAAATGAGATTATCAAATGAGTAAATGAGAAAACGTTAAATGAGTATAACAGTGTCTTTATTAATTCATTAAACAAAAAAATGACTGTGTCATACACTGCAGAAGTCGCTACATGCAGAGGCTTTGGCTGTTTTCTAAAACTATTATTGAGGTAAATATTATAAATTATTTAAATAATAAAAGCATAAAATTTTGGAATATTATAATTAAATATTTATATAATTAAGAAGTAATAGAATTATAAAAATATTCTGTAAGATATAAAATGTGACGTAAAAATACACAATAATTACATTTTTAAAAATAAAATGTTTAGATATTTTATAAACCCAAATGTAGTTAAATAAGCGTTATAAAATATTAAATTATAAATCCATATTTATATTAAAAGTGGGTAACAATTTCATTTATATGTAATTATATTTAAATACATTGTACATTGTATATATTGTAAAATAATAAAGTAATTCGTGTAGTTTAAATAACTATTATTCAATAGCTGTAGATTATATTATACACAACCTTTATTTAAATTTATAAATACTGAGTATAGAATATAAATATTTCTTAATATTTATTTAATATTTAGATTTCATAATAATAATAATTATTTTATATAAAAAATTAATCGCAAATCTATAATATCTCATTAATAGTATAATTTAATAGTGATTACATATTTATATATATAAGTAATCTACAGAACGATTTTATTAATACGATTACATAAAATAAAATATTTACTTATATATATATATATATATATATATATATATTATAAATTGCATTTATATATATAAAATTAAATTTTAAAAACAATTAATTATTTATTAATTTAAGCAGTCATCATATATTTATAAAAAATTATGATTGCTACAGTTTTAATTAATTTTAAATATTGTATCAAAAATAATACATTTTACAACAATATATTTTCAAATTAGTGATTGGTATAAATATCTGATATTCGTTTCCCGTATAGTTAATCACCTACAACCATTGTGAAATAACAATGTATTATGTACTATATAATTACATATATCAGTGGATATTTATTTGTTTAAATAATAACAGAGCATTATTATATTTACGTTATTGTACTATTAATTCTAAGGTAATACTATTAGAAATTAATAAGATGAAAGAGATTTAAAATGCTATGTAACTTTTAATTTATAACCAATTTATACGTAGTAAGCATAAATATTAATTTTGTAACGTAATGTATCGCTAAAATATTTAACATTATTAATGTTTCATTACGTTATTACTCAATCACGCAATTAATTACATAAGTGTAATAGTAGCTAATAATCATTCATTTTCAATAAAAGTATATAGAAAAATAGGAAATTAAAATTTTTATTAAAGTACTAAATGAATGCGGAAGCAACTTTCACGGAAACTAAACAAATTTAAAAAACAGATTTATATGAATCTACAAAAAATAACGAAAATTTTAACAAAATATATGTTTACAGTTTATAATTGATTATAATTTTAAAGAAAAAACGCAATATTAATATAAATTATATCATATAGATAATCTTAATATTTTGAAAATTTAGAAAAATATGGATAAATTTTTTTCCGCATATTTTTAAAGACTTTTGATTTTGACATAATCTTAGATATGGACATCTGAAAATAATACAGTAAGATTTGAATTAATTATATTTAAACTATAATTGGAATAAAGTAGATAGATAACGAATTTATACTGCACTATTTAAATATAAACATTTTAAATGTAATAATGTATTTTATTGTTTTATTATATTCTTGTATTGATTTATTCTATTGTTATTCTAATTAAATCATACGATGGAAAGAATACAAAAAATATTTATTGAACCAAATAGTGTGGAGATTATTTAATAATTTTGATTTTTTACTATTATAAAGAAGTGTATCATCAGACATATTCTTCATAATATTTCATGTATATTTAAAACAAATAATAAAGTATCACAGTACAATACGATAAATAAATATATCGTAAGACGAATATTAAAATTTGCTAATGAAATTTCCTCAACCAAACTATCGCGAACCCATACATTACCTACATTTAACTCTACACTTGATTTTAACAATAATACATGCCTTAAACCATAATTTTTTATTCGAGATTTATTCTTTTTCCAATAAAATGATTATGATAATTTATTCTTAATTTATGCAATTTAATATAATTTTAAAAGACTGAAATCTTTAATACTAAATTGAATGTAAAAAATAAATACTAACTGAATACTTTCATACTAAATCTTTAATATAATCAACCAAAGATACAATTCAATTTCGTTACATAGCTAGATTAATTTACATCTCAATTGTTTAAACAAAAAAATTAAACATACAGGTATGCATAAAGGATAAAGGTCAAATAAACTAAACGGTCATACTTAAATATTACTTACAATAGTTGCCTTTTATGTTTGTTGTTTTAAAATATTAAAATTAATTATTGTTAGCGTTGAACTTTTTTTTAACAAATTTAAATGATTTAAGATACTATATTTAGAATGACTATAAATATAGTACTTTATCGTCTTTTATCAAAAGTCGTAAAAAGAATGTGCTTGAACAATGAAAACAAATTAATCTCAAAATAAAAAAGATAAAATTATTAATATTTAATAATTGATTTAACAAAGACAACTTAAAACAACAAGTTTACTTTCATTATAGAAAAAAGGTGCTCAATAACCAATTGCAAACTATTCAGTCCAAATAAGATAATGTTCCGTTCCATTAATTTCGTTAAAATAATATTTTTTAGAAAGTAATTTAAAAATCTAAATTTCATGCTATAGTTAATAAACTAAACAAAGTATAAACATTTCACTTTATTTTATAGAAATAAAATATTTAATCAATGGATTAAAAAAAATGATTGATTGCAAGTATTAGTGATTTTGAAATGGTTTTATTATTTTTTACTTCAAATAATTAACTATTTCATAAATTTGATGTAAATATCGATTTATCGGAAACTATTCTAAATGTTATATTAATTAAAGAATAAGGATATTGCCAATAATTTCTAATTTATATACAAAAAATATCAATTATTGTATTTACACAAGCATTGGTTTAAACTTCTTAACTTTAAATTTTTGAAGAACTTATTTGCCATAGTAAAATATAATACATGTATGTGTACATATACTTAATTATATATATAAGAAGATAGTAATAGTAGAAACACGTGTATTAGATATATTTACATGTATACATGTAGTTGTAAAATAATATGAAATAATGTGATTTGATTTAACATATAATTTTTCATAAAATTACTTGTTTTTATATTTATTACCTTTTGTACTTTATTGGCAGTAATTACAAGAAATTAATTTGGAATTTGTTTCTTGTAAACGAAGTATATTTTTACCTATTATATTGTACAAATTTTTTAAATTTTTAACATAAATTTATGTGATTCAATAGATCTAATAATGCATTGTTAATATATTTGTAGTTATTATAATCATATTGATTATACTATTTTTTTTTATATGAATAAGTGTAAAGAAAAATGTTTAAAAATTTTGGAATACTGATTTTGTAAATCCATTACATTATATAATTATTACAATTAGATTCCGTAAATTATTATAATATAACTTAGTATGTATAAAAAGCTCACCTTTCAAGTTTTTTAAATGAAAGAAAGGTAATATTTTAAAAATAAAAGGAAGTAAAAACATTTTTAATACGAATGCTTTAATTTGTTTGATAAGAAACGAAAATTTAATGTTTATTTCAGATGGAAAGCAAGTGTTTATAAATTAATATGGATAGATATGTTACTCTTTCTTACGATTTATTACTCACTATCAGGAATATATCGTTTGGTTCTCGATGAGGAACAAAAAAGAATTTTTGAAAAAGTTGTAGAATTTTGTCGAAGACACACATCTTCAAGTCCTCTTTCTTTTGTATTAGGTTTTTATGTAACAATAGTAATGAATAGATGGTGGAATCAATATATAATGATTCCATGGCCAGATTCTATAGCTGTTTTTGTTTCTGCCACGATTCACGGAAACGATGAACGAGGAAGACTTATGCGACGAACCATTGTTAGGTACGTATATTTTACCTTAAAAATTTTGTTTACTTATATTACATTTATTTTTTAAACCAATGATTAAATTAAATTATCGATTATTTATATTTAATATTAAGAATCATAAAAAGAGATAATGATAGAAAATGTAAAAATTAAGTATTATTAATTTTAGTTATTCATTCAAGCATGTTTTTCAAGCATGTAATAAACAATTTTTTTAATTTATAAAAGAAAAGAGTTCAAAGTAATATAATATAACGACAAATTACGATAGTTAAACTTACGTTTTATAAAAGTAGCTGGAAGACCAATGAGTTATTATACATTGTAATAGCCGGATGCTGAAGGATATTTCTTGATGCCTTGCTTAAAATGAAGGCGGGTTCGGTTAAAAAACCGGTGCGTGTGCAGTTAAAAAAATTTCAGTTAAAATTAATTTTATTATGAAACAATATAGAATACTTTATGAAAAAATCAACTATTAGAAAATAATAAAGGTCATAAGTATTGCAGATTGAGTCTTATTTGAGGAACTAAGGGGTTTTGGGTGCACCACGGTGTATTATATATATATATATATAATATATATATATAATATAACGGAACTATATGGTACAGACTAGCTATATGAATATATTATTGTATCATTAGATATAGTTGAAGCAAAGAGAAATTGGAGACCTTCCATACGGAGACTAATATTAGATACCAATACTGAAGGACTGCGCAATTGTCCTGTAGTCTTTGAGGTTGTCATTTGTTATGAAAAATTATTGAAAATAAAACACACATTCTTTATCAATAATAAATTCTTTAAAAAAGGCAGTAATTCAAAGAGAAGTTTCAAGTTTAAGATTTTATTACATTAATACATTAGGAAAAATGAATAAAATATAAATATGTATTTTATTTATAAATTCAATCAAAATAATGAAACATTATATAAATGAAAGAGAGTGAGAGAGAGAGAGAGAGAGAGAGAGAGAGAAAGGTGAAAAAGGCTGATCTTCAAAGCAACATACATATTTCACATGCGCTGTCGCATGCTAATGTGCCTACATGTACATACACCCGTGTATACGTACGTGAATACTTACAAACAAACAGTATATTTACGTAAACTTATGTATAAAATTTTAGTTACAAATATTCTTGAAATTGCAATAATTGTGAATAAAATAAAACAATATCTATATTTGAATATTAATTGCAATAATTTATTTTTAATTTAAATCTATAAGTCGATAAAATTAGTTAACAAAAAAGAAATATAACATTGCAAATTAATTGGATTAAAAATATATTAAAAAAAAATGTATATACAGAAAAATATTAATTATCAACTACCAGTTAAGTATATGAAATTATTAACTGAAATAATCTTATTATTAATTCATTTCACAGATTTTTTTGTTTTTGTTTTGGTGTTATGCCCTCATAATTTATATTTGTAACTGATTTTTTAAAATTCAATTATAAATAAATATGTAATACATGATTTACATAAATAAAATTTTTAAGAAATTAAATAATTATCATAGTTTTGTAAAATCACGTAAAAATATATAATATATGATTATAATTGATTTAGGTACGTTTGTGTGTGCCTCACTTTGGTTTTGGCTAATGTATCGCCTCGCGTAAAAAAACGTTTTCCAACGTTGGAGCATTACGTAGATGCAGGTTTGTTGCTGGAAAATGAATTAGCTATTTTTCATAGTTTGAACAGTAAATTTCCAAAGCCAAGTAAACATTGGTTACCAATAGTCTGGGCATCAAGTATTGTAACGCGAGCACGAAAAGAAGGTCGGATACGCGACGATTTTGCCGTTAAAACGTTAATAGATGAACTCAACAAGTTTCGGGGATCATGCGGTGGCCTTGTACATTACGATACAATTAGCATACCTCTCGTGTATACACAAGTAGTTACTATTGCTGTTTATACCTACTTTCTCACCAATGTTATTGGACAACAGTGGATATTGGAAGAATCCAAAACCGTTGATATTTATTTTCCAGTGTTTACGACACTCGAAATGTTTTTTTATATGGGTTGGCTCAAAGTTGCTGAGACACTTATTAACCCTTTTGGCGAAGATGATGATGATTTTGAAGTCAATTGGATCGTTGATCGAAATCTTCAGGTTACTTAAAATTTATATACATAATAAATTAAATAAAATATATTTATTTAATCGTAAGACAAGAAAATTGTTTTATAGTATTAATTTCTTCATTATTTTTATTTAATAGGTGAGTTATCTCATTGTCGACGAAATGCATCATGAACATCCGGAACTAATAAGAGATCAATATTGGGATGAAGTATTTCCAACAGAATTACCTTACACAGCAGCGGCTCAACCTTTCAGAGAAGAGCATCCGGAACCATCCACTGCTGGTATTCAACTTTCGGCTGCACAACAAGAATTACAGCCTTCATCTATAAGAATTGACGAAATAGAAAAAGAATATCAGCAAAAATATCAAAATGACATGAATGATGATGCGATTTCGGGAATTCATTTTGTTGCAAATGGCGGTAAAATATCAAGGTATGCAACGGTATTATAAATGCATTTGTATGCACGAGCATATTTACTTAAATTTTACATTATTTACAATATTATTCTAAATAATTTAATTATTTAATTTTTAATTAATTAATTTTCAAAGAAAATTTATATTACAAATTACATTTTTTTTTCATTTAAATTTTGAATAGTTTTTTAAGTCATCAATTATAATTAATATTCAAGAATTGGATGTTTTTTAAAACTGAATATTTTTGTACAATATTGTATTAATTTATTCAAAATAAAAGTAAATAAATTTATAAAAATGTTAAAATCTATTTGTAATTTATTAAGAAAGAATGTTGTAATATTATATGGGTAAAAATAATAAAAAATTAAATAACTAAGGAACTACTGTTAAATATTTTAGATAAATGTAAAGTATTGAAAATTTCCAAAAAATTTTCGAAAAACCATTGGAATTATTATAACTTAATCATTACATATTAATGTATAATTAAAAAATATATTTTGTAATAACAAAATTATGCAATTAAATATAAAACGTTTGCAATCTAATTTTCATTTAAAGTTCTCTGTGGTCTAATTCACTTACACTAGATTGTATTTTGAAGTAGTTGCTCATTGATGATATATACCGTTTAGAATTACATCTTAAACACAAAACTTTAAATAATTAAAAGATTAATAATACATTTTTTTTAATTTATAATCGAATAGAATATAAAATATGACCATTTTCTTCAATAAATTTGTTATAAATCAAGCTTAATAGTCTTAACACTAATCATTAGATTTAGTTATATATTAAATAAAAACTTTATGTAGAATGTCATACTCAGAACTTTATTTTAATTATCATATTACGGGCGTAAAAGTTAGTGTTTATTAGTAAATAGTAAAAATACTATTTATTAATTCTTGAATTAAGTGTTTTATTGAAAAATGGAAATTTACTGCTTATCTTAAATATCTAGCATTTATAAATTATTTAATAATTATTTGTACTATTTTATTTATTAAATTCCATACTATTTAAATAGGAGTGGAAGTCGAGTAAGTAATCGTGATAGGAATATGAGTAGTGGTTCAACTCCAAGTAATATTGGAGGTTCACTTACAAGAATAAATAGTGTGACTAATGTACTTAAAAGAATATTCAGCAAAGAAGACAGGCCAGATGGAAGTGGTTCAAAAACACCTGGAAGACTTCCCAATTCGACTTCGGCTACATCTTTAAAAGCTCCAGGTTTGTCTTTAATATTTTAAGTTTTTATCTTCAAAAAGTATTTAACAGTTTATAAAATCTTTCTCCGCTTACTTTTTTTTAAATCCTCATTATCTTTCATACAAATCATTTACTTTTGTTTTTAATATATACTAGTATATATATATATATATATATATATATATATATATATATTTATATAATATAATTTATACATATATATATATATAATATATATTTAGTTTTCAAATAAGTGCTGTTTATTTAAACTTAAAAATCATTAATACATACTTTTAAATTATAATTTGCTAAATTTAACAATTTTTTATGATAAATGGAAATTTTCAATGAAATATTTTTAGAATAAAGTAATATCTTATTATTTCCTTTTTATGTTATAATATCAAAATAATTGAATGAATATTATCAATTATACGAATCAATTATATGAATATTATCAATTAGTAACTCATAAGATTATTTCACTTCAAGGAGGAGTTGGTTCTACGAGAATAGACGTAATTGAAGAAGTAGACGAGCAAATGACAATGACATCGATGCGACCAGAAAGCCGTCCACATATACAAAATATATTTCCTCAGGGGCCACCACCCGCAAGTGCTCCGGTTGATGTTCCTGGATCAGTGTCTACGACACACAATGGTGATATTTTTTCTACTAGTGCTCCAATACATGGTTTAAGCGTTTCAATAGATAATGTTGGTATCTCACCAAATGCTGCTTCAGTACGATATGGTACAAGGTACGTTATAATACAATATATTGATATTTTATCAATATAAAATATAAATTAGAACTAGCAATGACAAAAGTTTGGATAGCTTAATTTCATGAGATAATGACTTGTATAAAACAAGTATTATGCGAATACAAGATTAGTAAATGCTGATGCTATGCACATACGAATAGACTCACAATAAATTCCATGCTACAAATTTTAATTTATTTTAAAATCTAATAATATAGAATTTATTATATAGAAGAATTATAACGAATATTATAAAGAAGAATTATAATATAGAAGAATAATTTTTTTTATACAGCTTACATATAATATTGCTAAGTAAAAATACATTTATATTTAAACAATTGCTAAGATAAACAATTAAATACTTATAATAGTGACCGTTAAAATACTAATAATTTATACCTATCAATAAGAATATGATATTAATAAAACTAGGAGTTTACATCACAATAATAATTAGATAATAATAAATATTTAAATAAACATTTTTGCTTTCAAGAAACTTTTAATAATAAAATGTAATTTCTTTATAAAATATTAGAATTAAAAATTAGAAAAATGATGTTTCGTATGATTAAACTGAACTAAATTTATTTTATAATTCTTTATATTGATAAAATAATTGTTAAATTTTGTATTATTCATTCATTTATATGCTAATTAATTAATTAATTTATAACCAAGAGATAAATATTTAATTTCGTAATTACTTTTTTATAACATTTTTATTCATTATTTCCATATTTACTTATATTTGATAATATGATACATGAAATAAATGCAAATTATTATGCAATACAATTGTGAAATATTACAGAACGCAGTTGTCGGTTCCTTTAGAGCACAATAGTAGAAGTGTTGATTCTACTGCCTTCACTAGAGATACTAATGAAAGTACGCGTAGTTCATCCTCAAATGGCAGTTTAGACGACGAATTTACGAAATTAAAATATGAAAGAGAGAAGAAAAGAAAAGAAAAGGCTTTACAAAAACTTAGCAGAAGTATAAGTAATCGGGTAACTACAGATTCATCTTCACTTGACATGAATGACACGGAGATGCTTCTAAGTGAATTAGCAAGTACTTCTCGTCGTTATTTACATCCATCAGACTGCGAGGAAAAAGAACAGCAACCTAATTCCAATTAATTATTTATCTTCGCTACGTAATGGTTAATTATTAATCAATTCTTATTTCTGCTAATTCTCTTATTTCTTTCAATTACAGTAAAAATTTCTATATTATTCTATCATTATAAGCTTTTATGAAGTTTAAACACTTTTGGGTTTGAATTTAACAATTTGCCATACAAAATTGCTTAGCACTCACAATTTATTAATAGCTATATTTCTAAATAAAATACGTACAGAATATTAATAATTTATTGTACATATACAAAAACAGTATTTACAAATATAATTAAAATAACGAATTATAAAACTTTTGTGATTATATGAAATAACAATGCACAAGTATTATATTTTTATAGAAAAATGTTGTAAAATTGATAAAATTTACTTATTCAAAATATAGTTCTTCGAAAATTTATATAATAATTTAGAGTTTAAATTTGAAATTTAGTAGTTAATACATTAAAAAATAAATTAAATATTTATTATTGTATTATATTAACTATTATAAATTATTTTTATAAATTAAAATTTTTTATACCAATTTATATAAAATTAATTAAACAAAATTAGAATATTTAATGTAATAATAATTAAATATTATTTTCTATTTATTTTGTTTATCTGAGTTTTTTTTATAAATTACAGTTATTCTTAATATTTTATTCAAATTAATAAAATACATTTTAATTGTTTATACATATTTATCAATATTGAATAAATTAAATTTGAATTGAATATTGAAGGAATATTAGATAAATGAATAATAATTTAATATATTTTCAAAATTAAAATTTTTAGTTAAATGACATGAAATTGAATTAATTTTCCTTGTTTTCTTAATTACATGTCATTTATTACTAAAGTAATCTTTCGTATTATATTGTAGTAATATTTGTGTATTGCTATAAATATTTAGACAGATAATTATAAAATTATTTTAAATTTATATAAAGATAAAATTTATATAAGCATATTTAAATAAAACTATATGTAAAGAGGTATGTAAATGAAAATGATCAAGATTATAATATTTAAAGGTTGAAAAATTTTTATCTACATTTAAATTTTGTTCGTTATAAGTTTTTTTATCAAACATAATTGTCTATGATTTTTTTGTATGAATAAAATTAATGAAAATATTTTATTTATCATTGACAATAACGGAATATATTATTCTTAAGTATAATATATGATTTATAATTATATCGATTATTGTAATTCATGGTTTTCATATGAATTAAATTTTCGATTATTTATTTTCGAAGAACCTTGTGAAGTGTAACATTAAGATTCAAAAAAAGTTATTCTTTAAATTCTACAGCATCATAATATTATACTATCCTTAAATACTATAAAACAAATTGAATAGCTTAAATGATCAAATCAATTGTACAATATTAAAAAAATTTATTTAATAATATTCATAATTAACTAGTAAAGTGTTAAAGAGCAAATTTATTCAATTATGACGTTATCTTAATAGTTTTTAGTGTAATTAAATATATAAGTTCTAAGTGTTTTAAATAAATGCCTTACTAGAATTAAGACTGTGATGTAATGAATATATATTAAGAATTTTAAATAAATTATTGTTACAAAAAATATTTTTATTTATTATAGACAATAATAAAAAAAAAAACAAAAATTTATTTAAATATTCATCAATTAAAATATTTTATGTATAATGAATATATATGTATTTCCAATATTTTTGATTAAGAAAATATTAAGTATAGCTTAATTTAATCGAATAGAAATATTTTTTAAATGATAAAATTTTTATGCATGTAAATTATAATTGTTAAATTAATAAAGGATATTAATATTATTAAAAATTGATAAAATCTAAAAAATCTGTTATATATAAAAGTAATATTCAAAATATAATTGATATTTTGATAAATTTATAAGTTCAATTTGTAATTTTATATTGTATAAAATATAAAATTATTTAAATAATAAATCTTAAACTCTGTACTTAATTTGTTTTAATGTCAAGATCTATTTTATGTCATTTATTAAATTTACGTTTTTTTATATTAAAATTGATATTTTAGAATTTTATTAAGTTAAAATATTTTGAATATATATAATTGAAAACAAATGCTTTGTCACTAAAGTTATAAAAAACTATTTCCAATCAAATCATATTATGGAAATATAATGTATATAATTATTGTTTATAATTACAGCATAAAATGATGACTTAGTATTGTATATACGATTTTATTATTATTTAAAACATTCTTTGTAATCATGCTTAAACATAACATATATTTTAAAAATTAAGTTATGACTTATTTAAAAATGCCAAACTATAATATAATAAAAAACATTCCAGCAAAAATATGTGAACTCTTCTTATAGAATTATTATTAAATATATTAATAATTTACAGATTATTTTAATAATTTATTTATAACCAATTCTCTTGTGAATATTCACCATGTAAACTTTCTGTGATATGTCTGATGATTATCCAAACCACTTTATTATTATAGTCATCCTTCATTTGGTCTGCTATTTAATTTATATGTTTAATGCATATTTGCTACATGTACATTCGCAATACAAAAAACTATACTTCAATATTTCAATAGTTTCAAGTTTAATGATAAAAAAATTATTTAAAAAATTGAACGTGTATCCTATGTTAAAATTAGTTTACATATCAGTTTAAATATCAAGCTTATTAACTCATGTGTCCAAACACATATATATATATATATATATATATATATCATTAATTTATTTAATGATCAATTGAATAAAATAAAGAAATATATATTATACATCTCATTATAAATTTTATTATTATTTAATCCAGGCTTTTAACATATTATTGAATAAATAATAACAATTACAAATAGTAAAAATTTCTTAACTCAATAATAAATTATATCAACCAATTTTTAAAATTTCAACAAAGCGATCTTTGTTAGCAAAATCTTTATGAACATATTCTAATTTCAATTTATTTACATAATTTTGCTTAATAAAGAATTCAATTCTTTCAGGATGATTAAAGTCAACTTCTAAAATAAGGAATCCACCTATTTTAAGTGCTTCAGATGCATATTTAAGAATTGATAAAATCAATTTTAATCCATCATGTCCACCATCTAAAGCTTTTACATCTTCATATCTAAAAGTATACATATAATATTTTATTATAGAATATGTCACACAATATCTTTTTAATATGAATTTAGTTACTTACAACTTGATTTCTGGTTGAAGTTTAAATACTGTCTCAGTTGGTATATAAGGAGGATTACTTACAATAATTTCAAATTTATCATTATAAAAATTGATAGAATCTTTAAAAAAATTTTTTTTTTTTTCTATTAAACCATCATTTTTTAAAATTGCATTGAAAAGAATAAGTCGATCTTGAAGTTGCAGATCTTGGGCATTACGCATAGTTAACTCGCAGGCATGTGAATTTGCGTCAATTGCAGTAATATTTATCTAAAAAAGCATACTAATATATTAATCAAAATATAATTTTGTTATTTTAAGATTATTTTATGCACATTCTTATGGGAGTGTAAAAGTGAAAGACAAATAGCACCGGATCCACAACCAATTTCTAAAATATTGCATTTATCATTTTTGAATGAAACAATCCTCTTTAATGAAATATCAACAATTATTTCAGTTTCCGGACGTGGAATAAAAATAGGAGGTTCTAGTTTTAATGTGATATGTCTAAAATCCCATTCGCCAATAATATACTGCACTGGCATTCTGAAATATTTTGTAGTTAAATATTTAATAAATTACTTATCTGAAAATATATATAGAGATAAACCTTGATAATCTACATTGACATAGCCCCTCCAGTTTTTGCAACTGCTCTCTATTAAGTTTCATTGTGCTTATATTGGACAAGTCCGTTAGCTAAATAATAATATACAAGCTTAAATTAACGATAAATTTGTCAACAATTAAGCAATTATAAGATACATACTTAAAATGTACAAAAATAAAAAAAATTTTTAAATATATAAATTTCTCTAAATAATTTTTAAATTAAATTAAATATTAGGTAATATAAAATAATTAAGCTTAAATATATTAAAAAAAAAAATAAAAAAAAACAAGCTTATATAATTTTGTTTAGTCTTGATGCAACATATCCTTTTTTATTTTATTCAATTTATAAACAATAATTTTCATATTATCTACTCTTAGTAGATTTTTTGTAATTATTATTTCATATTTCTTTCACCGAATAAAAAACAAATGAAAACTTGTTTAACAAAAATTGTTAAAAAATATTAAAATTATTCAACAGTTTACACTTCTTTTTGTAGATATTTATTAAATTATTTTTAATGTAAAAAGCCTTTGAGAATCTTTAAATAGTTTCAATTACTTTAATAATACTAGGTTACTAATATTCAAAATAAATTTTTCAGTAATTGTAATTATAAAAGAAAATATTGATGAACTGTATATTACATTTATATTTTTCTATTGATAAAATAATATAAATATATATATATATATTATTGTGAATTATAATTCATTAATGTAAATTGTAAATTAAAAATAAAATTGTTTACCCTTGAAATACCTAATACATGAGCAATAATATGTTCGATAGATTTTTTTGGCTCAATAATTTTCTCCTTTTCAAATATTTGATGCCAGTATTTAATCATATTAATGATTGTTACATTTTCTTTTTCATATTTTTTATTATTATTACTATAAATACGCATAAATGCTAAGGGTATTCTAAATGGTATATCTTGAAAAAAAAAACATATTTTTGATGATTTTATGATAGACGTAGATGTTAATAAATATGAAGAATGTCTCGATACATATTTAAGCCAATGCCTCAACATTTTTCACTTATTTAATGATTATATTATTATTTCACGTTCATATTTTTAGTTCACGCTTATAATATGGCTTTCAAGTACTTTTTCATGTCACATAATTGTCGAATTTCATCAAATTTCATTGCTCTAAAAATATTATAAGCATGTACGTATTACAATTTATTTATAACTGACACTTATAAAAAGTTTCATAAAAAATTTCTAATAACAATGTAAAGTCAGAGATAGTAAACGTAAGTATTAGCCCTTTTACAGATATGTAGAATGAAAGTTTCAATTTTATTAATTCTTTTAAATGTTTGCGATTGTAATATGGTGTTTTCGAAATTTTCCAAACGTATATTGTTTAAAGAAAAAAATTATAAAATATTTATGTCATACATTGACAATAATGAGTTTTAATTTATTAATATATATAATTCAGATTTTATATTTAGTACACTTTTGAGAGCCAGCGAGGTTAGACATCAAATACGCATGTCTCAAATAGGTGAATTTTCTATTTTCTCCAGGATATTATCAGATCAACCTCAGTTTCCGAAATTTCAAATTAAAAAAATATATAAGTTAATACACGTCTAATTTCATTCCTAGTTTTTCTAAAATAATAAATCATACGTATTTTACTCAACAATATTTAAAAGATTGTATGTATGTAAAATATTGACGATATTAATATTTTTCTTTTTAAAATCTGTTCCGATTGATTTTAATTACGCCCTTACTAGAGCTTATTTAAAGCAATTATTTATGAATAAATAATAGTCATTTTAAAAGGAATAAATATCTTAACTAATATTTAATATAAATATGACATTCGTGAATTGTATATTCATTGAAATATTTGTTTTGCAATGTTATATTTACAAAATTCTGTAGGCTCTTTTCACAAATGTTCACATAGGTAACCAAGAGTCTTTATAATTATTATTTGGTAAATAATTAATTCGAAAAAGTACGGTAAAGGTGTAATAAATTAAATCTTTGTAGTTTTAAAAGCAATGCACAATTAGCCCATATTACTCTGTTGGAAAACTAAGTGAAATACAATGTATAAAAATTATTTTTATGAAAAGCTATTAGAAGCAAAAAATTCTTTAGCTAACAAGTAAAGTAATAGTAGATTTTATTGATTTATATTTAAATAATAACATTTCCACTGCTGAAGATACTTAAAGGATTTTATATAATAATACTGTTGCGTTTTTAAAAAATTAATTTAAATTTTACATTAATTAATAGTTCTTATAATGAAAAAAAAATTCATTTGTACATATTTTATTTATAAATTTATACTTTATATTATTCAATTTATTTTCTAAAAATTTAAATAATTATGTAATCGTTAATTTTTCAATCTTTTCTAAAGCATTCTCAAGTATATATATTTACTGAAAAATCCACTCAGCTTATCAATTAAAAAACATATAAAAATACAAAATAAAAAATTACAAAAGCATATCTAATAAGCTAATCAATGAAAAACATAAAAATACAAAATAAGATATTACTAGTCGCATAGATTGCAGTAATAATTCATTTTTAGCAAGTATATATACTGTAATATATCTCGAACTATATATTTGTCATGTGGATAGTAGTACATATAAGCTTAATTGTATATATGAATTAAATGTTTGTAAATTGACAATATTAAAAATTCATAAAGCAAAAATATTTAAAATAAATATTTAGGGTAATAAAGGGTTTAAAATTAATAAAAAGGCATTCGTTGTTAAATTATCACTTGTTAAAAAATGCTAAATAATTTTTATAAAAACTTATATTTTATTTTCAGATATTACCATATTAGTTAACATAGTCTTTAAAAAATTAATTTAAATATGTCAAGTTTTTAAAAATGTATGGATAAAATATTACTCGATTGGTTTATGGACTATCGAGTTACTGAGATGTTTTGTTTAATTTTTTAAATTAATATATTTGGTAAGACCATATATTTACTTTGCGTTTAAATTTCATTAAGTTTTCGATTTGTTTCATGAAAATTATAAAAATACAAGAATATGAGACTTTAAAAGCACTTATTAAAAATATACTATAGATGGTAATTATTTACTAGAATCCATTAATTTACTGACATATTCATCTAATAATATTAATATATAATAATAATAAAATATAATGTCTTTGTCTATTAGTGGGGGGATATCGGCGCTTGATATTATTTTCAATATTAATAATATAACATATTAGCAACATATAGGCATATTGTGTAAAAATTGGAAATAAATAGGATTTTTTGACATTTGCTTTTAAATATTCGAATCAATATTTTTCGTACTTTCCTTTACAGCTGAAGTATAATATAGTATTTTTGCTATTGTTCGTATTATATTTATTTAATATATTTTTTAGTTTTTAATAATTTAAAAGTAAAAGAAAATACATTACTTAATGGTTTTAATGTTTGTATTAACAGTTTGTTAAGAAAAATTAATTAATTACGCATTATAGTTATACTAAAAAACAACCTCGAAACATACGGTTTATTATTATTGTTTATATTGTTATCGATATCGTGATTCTTATTTTCAAAATTTATGTAATATCTTTTTGACAAAAAAGTTAAGCGTACATTTTCTTTTTAATTGAATCATGAAATAATAAAAAAAATTTATTTTAAAAATATTAGAAATTTTAGTTTTATAAAAATAAAACTTGAGCAATTAAATTATTTAAAGTTTTTTCTTGCTTATATATTAGTTCCCTTATAAATTATAAATATATTATTTCACACAGCAATGTGTTACGTAATAATGAAAATAAATACCTATTCAAAAAGCAATGTTTATCTATTATTTGTACTTATTAAATACGTTCAAGTTGCATTGATATTCGATGGATTCGCGGGTACTATGAAAGAGCGCACTCTCATGTTGATTGGGTATAATTAAAATGAATCAGCTTTCGAATTAGATTCTGAAAAGGAAAGTTTAACCTCTTATTTAATATCGTTTTAGCAAAATTTTGCTTAACCCTTTTTAACATAATTTGTGTTTATGACCTTAACATGGTATAATAACAATAGTTTAACATGAATATTCAAAATGTTTTAATAAACTTATTCCAAAAAAATTTAATTTATTTAGGAATAAATCTCAATGACTGTAATAAAATGCATGCACGCTTATTTTTAAAGCATAAAAATATTTTAATTTTTCAAAAAGGAAATATTTTACATTTTAGCGATTGTTTTTCAAAATGCTGGAAGTGTAATTATCCTCATAAATCTAATTTTTTTTGTTCTAAATG
The DNA here is from genome assembly GCF_000503995.2 of Ceratosolen solmsi marchali. Taxonomy (NCBI): domain Eukaryota; kingdom Metazoa; phylum Arthropoda; class Insecta; order Hymenoptera; family Agaonidae; genus Ceratosolen; species Ceratosolen solmsi. The sequence goes on along the minus strand of NW_011948416.1, from coordinate 14,999,645 downwards.
TAATGCTTTGCAGAAGCTTCCAAAAGATTTAAATTATTTTGATATTATTGGAGTTTCAAAAGATTTTGATGTTCCTGTTACAGACATTCAAAAAAAATATAGACAACTTCAAAGTCTTTTGCATCCTGACAAATTTGGACAAAAATCTGAGGTAATGCACTCTGTTCTATTCAATTATGTGTATTTTGAAGTTTAAGCAAATATTTGTAATTTAATATTTATATATTTTTTAAGTTTTAATAATAATTTAGAATTATATTATTTTAAATAGGTAGAAAAAGAAATTTCAAGAAATGTTTCCTCCTTAGTTAATAAAGCTTACACTACTTTACTTCATCCATTAGATAGAGGCTTGTATATGCTTAAATTGTATAATATTTGCATACCAGAAGAAAAAACAAGCTTGGACCATGAATTTTTAATGAAAATTATGGAAAAAAATGAAGAAATTGAAAAGTATTCTGAAAATGTAGAAAAAATACTAGAATTTACAAAAGAAAATCGAATAACATTAGTTAGATTAACAAAGTATTATATGTTATATATTAAGTTAATTGTAACTACAATTGCTTCAATTTTCAATTATTCTCTTATTTAGATAATACAATCTTTTTATATACTATAATTTTCTTTTACATATTTAAAATTTAATTTTATATTTAACTTAATCTTAATATATAACAATTAATTAAAAAAATAATTGAAATTTGAATCTAGAGCCGAATTTATAATACATAGTAACAAACTACTAATTTAGTTTTATAACTTTCAGGCAAATATCACAAGCATTTCACAATAAAGATATTGATCAAGCTACAAAACTTTTAATAAAAATGAAATATTACGTTAATGTAGATAATAAATTAAAAAATTTTAGACAAATTTTGGGGGTTATTGAATAAATAATAAATAATGTACAGAGAATATGTAAATATGTATATTATGTTATAAAACTGGTATGATATAATAACAATAAAGAACATGTACAAATAAATAAATCATTGATTATCTATTTTCCATTGTTCAATCCATTCACATATTCTATTGATATTATCATTTATTTGCTCTAGTGTATCATTTTGTAGTTCGTAAACTATCTCTTCTTTGTATGATTCTTTTGCTTCTTCTAAAATAGTTTGGAAAATTTCACAATCAATATTATCTTCTAATTTTTTGCCAGTGTATCCTCTAGAATCTAAACGATCATATAAAATAGTATTATTAGTTCTTAAAACAAATACAATGTCAAACCATCTTTCTGGAAAAAAATCTACTCCATGATAATCTACAATTTTTCCTCCTTCACACATCATTGGTTCCATTAAGTCTAATAACTATAATTAAAAACAAAATATACAAACAGTTTTTATCTTAAACATTTAAAAGAATAATTATTGATTATTGTAATTTTTTTAATTCTTTATAATGTGAGAATTTTATTGAATGAAAATTTATGAAATATCGTTTGAATATATTATCAATTATTAAATTTCAAACATGAATTTGAAGTTAATCAAAATCTTTGAAAAATTTCCTAAAATAACTTGTCTTGATTATTTAGCGATTTACCTTATCTTCATTTAAAATTTGACATTGATAATTTTGATCATATGATTCTAAGCATTTATTATCAACAGCTAATTTACTAACATCTAACCAAATCAGGTTTGTGCGTTCTGAAAGTAATCTTGACAATTCACTTTTACCAACACCTGGAGTACCTAAAATAATACATGAATATTTTTATCACTAATATTATATTGATTGATTGAAATACTAACAAAATAAATAAAGTTTCAATATAAAAAAATATTAAATAAAAAATATTAAAGATACCTGTAATTAAAATATTTGGATCTTTTTTATTTGTTGTCATTTTTCTCAAGTTTATACATGAATCGATTCAATTTAGAGCTATGCATGTATTAACAACACAGTCCAAATAAAAGAGTACGATAATAATATTATGATTCGTGTATACATGCATTCAGATTATATATTTATCATACCATATCGATCTCTTATGCATTCATCAGTCTTTCCCTTTCGGCAGTCACCGTAGTGCATTTGTCATATCGTTTTGTCCACGAATCATGACACAATTATGTTCATTAGAGTGACGTCATCCTTTCATCTTCAGCATAATCACAAAGTGTGTATGCAACCATAGATTTTCATAATTCGCGGGAAGTAATATTGATTTTTATTTATATATTTTATTTTTTTTTTTATTTATTTTTTTTTTTAATGAAATAGTTTAGAAATAATTATTATCAAGTAGCAATTGGAACAATTTTTAAAAAGAAATTTACAAAATTTCTCATACATATAAGCGTATGTAATGTATGTAATATAAATCATTTGGGAAATACAGTAAATCCCAGTATTCGACGTGATAGTTGAATGTTTAATACAATTTCGGTGTAAAGTCATTGATAATTTATAACGGATTATCGATTACATGCAGCAAGCAATTATTAAAGTATGAGTAACGTTAATATGGATTAAATTGATATTCAGAGATGTAATCGTATTGTACATCTGCTGTTTTTTTTATTTTATTTATTATTTCAGACACAATTGTATTCAAGTACAAGTTTCTAAATGATCCAATAAATTTTGTTATTCCTTTTATATATTACAAAACTGAAAAAACATAACAAGGTACCGGTGGACGATTGTGTACTTTTAAATATTTGAAGTTTTAGACAATTTCTAATTACTATCTAAATACGTCGTTAAATTAAAAAGAAACTTAATAAGGTTATGTGGTCAAATCACAAACAACTTAATATTCTATCATATTTTTTCTCTAATTTTGTTTTTTCTTATCATATTTATTATGGCAAATAAATGTAAGGTGAGTTAAATCTAATTTTACTAATTTTAGATCAATTTATTAAAATTGTAATGATGTATTATAGTTATATTGATTAACAGCTGGAGAGTTATGTATATTTTATAAATTTTGTACATGAATAAAATATTTAATATATTTAATTTTTTTTCATTATTGAATACTAAATATTTTATAGTGGGTAATATTTAATATGAAATTCAATCAATTATGTTTAATGAGTATTTGCTAAATAATAAGAACAATATCTTTAAAAAAGAAAAAAATACTTACGAATAATTATATAAAGAATTTAATGTCAACTTAGTTAAATTCTTAAATTATTAAATTTTTATGTAATTGTATTATCAAAATAAAGAAAGTTATTACAATATATAAATTTGTTATTATAGGAATGTGGTTGCACGTGCAAACAATGTAATAAATATGAACAAATGCATAATGATATGCATTTGCACGTGGAAATAGAAAACTTGCGTCAACGATTAGTCGAGAGAGATAATCATATTGTAACAATGGAAACACAGTTTTTAAATGAAGCTGAAAAATTTCCCAATGGTGAATTAGCATCACTGAAAGAAGAAATGATTATTTGGCAAGATAAATATACAAGATTATATGAATCTCACAAACGTATTCAAAAAGTTAACCAGAATCTTGAAGATAAACTGTTAAAGATTGTTGACAAATGTGAGACTGAGAAAGGTGCCTTTACCAAGGATATAGCCACTCTCTCCATTAAATTGGCTGATGCTAATTATAGTATTCATCAATTAACACAAGATAATGTAAATTTATAACGTTCATTAATAATATATAAACCAATTATATCACACAATTTTGTATATCATTTACATAATAATAATTAATTTTTAAAAACTATTCAAATTGAAACATTCAAAAATGATATATGTATTCTCTTTATATTTATATTTTATAAAATAATGAAATGAAAGTAAATTTAAATTTCTTATAAAATCTTGTAAAATTTCTTATAAAATATCTATATCTATACGTGTATATATATATATATATATATAAATACATTATAGAAATTTTTTGTGTTTATTTAGGAAAAATATCGACGCGATATAATTTTAGCCACTCAGCTACTTCAATGTAAGCCATCTAATTTTGTTGGTCAAAAATACGAATCTGTAAGTAAGAACTGAAAAACATATAATTCAATATATTTTAAGCAAAGTAATAGTATAAAATATAATCTTTTTTTATAAATAACAATAAACAAAAATTTTTTGGAAAAAAATGCTTGAAATTACTTATAATGAAATACTGTATCTTTGGAAATTAATTTATTTTATGTTCATTTGTTTTTAGCTACCATCAGAAGTTCAAGCAAAAGTAAGAACATATGTTACACAGAAAAATCATATAAGTGAAATTCCCAATACAGATATTAAAAGCATAACAGTTCCAATATCTACATTTCCTCCAACAGCCATGGTATATAACGTTGCAAAGCCAATAATGGATAAACAAGATATTAATAACGATGATAATGAAAAATCTCCCATAGACATGGTATCAGCAGCTATTATGGCTAAAGTCTTAGAGGATAGAGAAAAAGAAAGAATATTTGCTCGACATTGTAATACTTGTACATGTCATAGAAATGTTTTAAAAGTTGATAATGAAAGCCAAACAACACAAGCACAAGATGAAAGTAAGCTTCCTGGTACTAAGAATTATTTTAAGATGTTTAATCATGCAAAAAATAATAATGAGTTCTTTTGTTCAGATATCAAAGATATGAATTTGAATTGTAGCAAAGGGTATTCTCTTTATAATAACTTAAATGTAAAACATGATACTTATCATTGTTCAAGTGGAACAGTAGAATCAACACTACATATGGATAATGAAAATTTTAAAATATCTTGTCGAAATAGCACTAATGACAATACTTATTTAAATTTTACAAATTCACATAAAAATCGAAGTATTACAAATGAAGTCAATATTCAGGATAAATCTAAGTCAATAAATGAAGTAGCTAGGATGGAAATACAAAGTAGTCTGAATAATTATGAGAAGTCAATAAGTGAAGCAAAATTAGCAAAAGAGATGGAAAATTTTGATGAGCTATTATGGAAAAGTAATTGGATAAATTCAAAAGGTTTGCAAAATACTAATGAAAGTGAAACGAAGTTAGACGTTATAAATGAGAAATCGCCTCCATTATCAGTGAGCGACGTAAAAAACTCAAATTACTTAATTAAAAATGAGAAAATGCAACCAGAATCAACTTCTAGTCTAAGTTTTGACAATTCTGAACATTACCAATCGGTATTGTATACTAGTGGACGCAATAGACCTAGCACGGTATGAAAGTGAAACGAAGTTAGACGTTATAAATGAGAAATCGCCTCCATTATCAGTGAGCGACGTAAAAAACTCAAATTACTTAATTAAAAATGAGAAAATGCAACCAGAATCAACTTCTAGTCCAAGTTTTGGCGATTCTGAACATTACCAACCGGTATTCTATACTAGTAAATGCAATAGGCCTAGCACGGCATTAGTACATGTTGCTAAATCTTCACGATCCGACAGATCTACATCGATAAGCAATGACGAGAATGCGTCTTGCACATTACATAAAAGTGCGCAAATGCAACCAGAATCAACTTCTAGTCCAAGTTTTGGCGATTCTGAACATCACCGATCGGTATTGTATACTAGTGGATACAATAGGCATAGCACGGCATTAGTACATGTTGCTAAATCGTCACGATCTGACAGATCTACATCCATAAGCAATGACGAGAATGCGTCTTGCACCTTACATGAAAATGTGCAAATGCAGAGAGTAGCTGAGTGGATTAATACAATCACTACTGATAGTTCACAACTTGAGAATAATTCATTGTCCTCTGAAATTGAGCATCAACCAGATTTAATAACTTTTGAAAGTTTCAGTGATTTCTCAAATAATGCATCTGAAAAGCTAGAAGAAATATATTTAAGCCTAAAGAATAAAGATATTTACCAATATCTTGATAAGAGTAAATAAATATCAAGAAGAGCAGAATGGCTGTTAAAGAAGCTTGCAAGCCAACTTTCAATCTAAAACGTAATTCTGCTTATTATATTAAAATTTAGTTCTGTACGACGGAAAGAAGTCTTTTATAAAATATTTTATCTTTAAATAATTTTTTAATAAAAAAATTGCGATTACAGATTTTATTATTAGGAAATTGCAAAAGCACCAAATTTGAATTTAGCATTAAAAAAATTAGTTTACAGGTTAAATGTTGATATTAAAACAACAATGAGAAATATATTTATTTAATATTTTCAAGTATTTTCCATATTTAAAACTTGTATGTTTAATTACTTGTGTTATTATGTAATGAAATTTTCAATTCTAAATATTTTCATTTTTATGAAAATAGTAGAAATAATAGTTCATTTTAAATTTTTATTATCAATAATTTATAAATAATTATTATTTTCGTTTATTTGATGTATACGCTTTAAAAACTTTATAATGTACATTTTATTATTATTGTTACTGTTGATTTTTATCATAATTATTGTTTTTATTATGAAATTCTATTTTTGAACAAAGTGATATTTGCTTATAAAATTATAAAATTTCTATTTTCATATACTTTATTATTTTATATCAAATAAACTATAAATACAGATAAAAGAATATATATTTTTTCAAATGAAAAATATATAAAGTTTTAAATAATTTTATTGTAAGTATGAATAAATTTTTGCAAAGAATTTTGTAATTATAGTCAAGTTCTTTTGATTTTAATTTATAAGAAATATAAATTAGTAAATTAAAAGAAATGATATATCAATTATCAAACAAAAAGTAAATTGTTTTTCAATTTAAGAAAAATTGTGTTAATCATAACCAGACAGTTTATAAATTGATAATATTTTTCGGAATATTTAATACACTTAACAGGCAACATAGATATTAACTTGTGAAGATCAAGTATCTCACGTGTACTTTAAACAGTGTTCGTAAATTTAGTGCGAATTGTCATATATTCAATTATAGTATTTCCTTTAATTAATATTTTTATTTTAAAATGTATATTGTTTAACAGTAATACTTTAAATATCATTTTAAATTCCATTGTGTTCTTGAATCTATTTTTAAACAAAATAGACTATACAAATCTTAAATAAATTGGATTAGAAAAATAAAAGCGTAGTTTGAGAAAACCTTAAACTTGGCAAAGTAGCACTGGTTTTTTTAATCTTTTAATAGTAAATACAGTGTTTTTTAGTTATCAACTATACAATATATTAGAAGAAATGTAATGTATGTAAATTGATAAAAAAAATATATATCCATAAAATAAAGATTAGATTGTTATTGGCTTACAATTTTATATATACTTTGTACATATTATATTTTGTAAATGATTTTATGTATTTTCCTATGATATATATATATATATATATATATATATATATATATGTTTTTTAAATTTATTAATTAAGCAAATTATTCTTGAGTAAGTTCATTTTTTAATTGTACAGATATTTTTAATTATTAGTTTAAAGTACTAAAAATTAAATGATAATGTATATACTATTAAAAATAAAATTTTTAAATATTTTTGGATATTCATTTTAATAAATGTATTATTTTATATCTTTAGTTTTACATAATATAAATGACATAAGCTAATCTTATATAATTTTAAATAAACATCATATTTATTAGTGATTGAATATTTTAATTAAAAAATTTATTATTATATTAAGAGTTTTTCATACCATTTTGATCTTATAATCGTATATCGATATGAAAGTGCAATTCACAATATTAATTTACAATAGTTTGAAGATAATACTTTAATTTACAAATTAATTATGTGCAATTGTAATAACGATGATAGTAACGATGCTGATGATAACAACGACAACAACGACGATGATGCTGATGATAATAACAACAATAATAACCAATGTATTTATATTAAATTACAATTGATATGAACAAACTTATATATTTATCTATTTATAATACTTGAAAATTATTTAATAATTATTAAATTTATTTTTTCAATTTATATTTTTAATTCCTGAAGCCAATTAAATCTTTTGGCTACGGTGTAAGTTGAAAAATACAATAATAATAATTTGCAGGCTTTAAAATTAATGTTATTATTTTTACTTGATATTTTTAATTTGATTTGGAAATAAACAATTAAGTTTATAATTTAATTTTAAAATATTGTTTTCAAATGGTTTTATAGATATTCAGGAAAAATTGTTTCGTATAATATTAAAGTAATTTTTTTATTTTTGTTTCATTGAGGTAATCAACGAATTGCTGAAGTTATTTTAAGTCTACGTATACGTATCGAATTTTATTTATTTTATATATTATACAAAAATCGTACATAATTTGTATCTCACAGGTAGCAAAATTTTCAAATTTAATAAGAGAATTGTTTTTTATATTATTTGTAGACAATCCTTTGGAAGCATTTTAGGCTGTATTATGTCTTGTTTTTGTAATATATTATAAAAATTTTTTATATAATATTCACATAGATATTTCTGACTAGAATTAAACAAATATTTTGGTTCAAATGAGATATATAATATTTACTTATACCATTATATTTTTATGAAATAGGAACATTTTAAACATAAACCGTTGTTCTCTTTCGTGAACCGAATAATGTTGACTACTTAAACAGTTACCAAAAATATACAATTCGAAAATGCTGAACAAAATGGTGCTCATGTAATTAAATTATTATAATACTTACTATTATAACAAAAGAATACAATGCAATCTTACTATTAAGACAAAAGAAATATCATTTGATGTTCAATAAATTATATTTTATTAAAAGTTTTATTTTTTAACTATTTATTACAAAAATACCTCTATAAAAATAGTACATAAGAATAAATATTTAAAAAACTAAAATTATACATTATGAAATATAAAAATAAGTATACTTTTAAATAATTTTTTTATAATAAAAATAGTTCTTGATAATATAATTTTTAAAGTATGTAACATTTTTATTTCGATCAATCAAGAATAAGTGTACAATTTTAATAAACATTTTATTTAATATTTAAACGTTTCTACACACGTTACTTTTCTTCCTATCTAGTGAATAAAACTTATGCTTAGTGTTCGGTAACTGAACATATGCACTAACGACAATGCGAGTTATCAGATATAGAAAAATTGTATCAATTTATTTTGAATATATATGATGCGTCCATTTGATTTACCAATGAATAAATGTAAGATTATATTTAAAAACTTTATATTCTAGTGCTAGATATTATATTAAATTATTCTAATATAAGTTTATTAAATAATTTTTTTTTTTAATATTTGAGACTTAATTTGGACATTTTATTTGATACTATACAATTGCGCAACTTAGATGAAAATTGACATGTAGGCGACGGTTCTTAAAAATTTTAAATTATCGAATTTAAATATAAAACATATATAAGTTAAACAATTTTAATAACAGAGTAAATAATCTCTCGTACAAAAAATATTTTAGTTGTAATTATCTTACATTTAGTGACTAAATTCAAAAATGTTAAATCTTATATTTATTTCTATTACTAACTCATATCACTCATACCTATTAATTATATAAAACTTAAAGTAAATAAAAAGATTAGTTTACACAAATAAATATATTTTCCATATTATTTTTATTCTTATCTAACTATTTTGAAAATATATTTGAAACTCATCTCTCATTCTTAAAAAAAAATATATAAATTTACATGCATTTTTCCATTTTTCAAATATTTTGAATTCGTCTAGTAATCATATCTAAATAATACTAGTTAGAAAAACAATTATATCGTACCAAATATAAGTATTATAAAATAATTACATAGATAGAATTCATCAAAATGATTATAATTAAAATACATTATAAATATATGAATAACCCGAGTAAAAAATTTATATAAAACTCCGTAATAGTTTTTGTCTACTTTTCATTAAATTTATTTATAATATATATATATATATATATATATATATATATATCTTGTAATACCGGTATATTCAATATATTGTCATATATTAATCTATTAATTATATGCTATAGAATTTGTTTAATTAAATATATTCAGATAAAAACAAGTGATGATGTTATTTGGTAAGATTTTGTAAGTAAATATTTTTATAATATGTATTATTTCAATACATTTGATCCAATGCCCTATAATTAATTTTTTTGTTTATGATTGAATTCGACGACATTTATTTGATGTGAATTATAATTCAGTAAATTATTCAGGTTCGAAATAATTCAATATCCATTATTTTAAAACTTGTTTCTGTTTTTTCGAAATGAAGCATTTCAAGTATAGTTAAAAATAATATGCGAACATTACTTACTACTTACGAACTATTACTTCTTTACAAATGTGCACGCCTTATTATAATTATATATAGTTGTAATATTATTTAAATGAGATAATATGATGATTCGTTGATATCGTTTGCATTATATTGTAAAAAAATAACTTATGAACTTAAGTTGCAAATTATAAATTAAAAACAGATATTTTTAGTCGTCGACGATAAGTAGATAAAACTGATAGAGAAAAAAATATTGTATTACTGCATATTATTATAATTTATTGATAAGAAGTGGATTTAAGAAAATATTATTTTATTAGCACAATGTTCGTAATTGTAGTACGTACGTTAATAAAGTGATGAGTGACAAGTAATAAATATTCATGTAAAATAAAATTAACTTAAATGCTTTGAAGTAAGAAAAATTAATATATAAAAAAAATCTTGCAAGATAGCAGTGGTAGTTATTAAAGGTAAAATTGATATATTACGAATAATAATATACCCTATATATAACTACTGCAAATTCTAAATTATAATAATTACAATAAAATAATATTATTTATTTTTCTTTTAATTTATCGTAATAAATTGTAAAAAATTAAATATAATGTAAGTATAATGTCGAAGGTAAGAGTTAAAATTTCGAGCATTACTAACCGTGTAAGCTTTTTGATTGCTCGTGGATCTGTTTTGAACTTGCAAACCGGATGCCAAAACGACGACTCAACATGTATTGGATTTAGTTGGAAGTAGAAAGGCCGAGCCCATGCTCAGTAAGTCTATTCAATCAGGCTAATGTTCCAATAATTTGGTGGCGGAACGTGCAACCTTCAGCATTTGATGAATGAATGAATAGCCTCGCCTTTTAATACTGACTACTACCTATAAAAGTCGGAAGCTCACACCCGTGAGTCTGAAACTTTGGCTATTACTTTTAAATTGGGCATTTTCATGCAAATATAATATATGTACAATGCTTGATATTTTATAAATGCATCGTGAAATTATTTTTTCTTAAAATAAATAAGTCCATCTTTGCAATTTATTGCTTTAATGCTTTTATACCGCTTCATCAACCCTCTTGCAATCGACATGTTTCAAAATCATTGACACTTTATAACAATGATCGCATTCCTTTTTTTAATTAGTAGTAGTAAAATCTTCCCTTTTATTCAGTTATGAATACGATGTTAACATTTTTCTATTTATTTAATTATATATTTATTGTTCGTTATTTTTAGAGCTATGAAAAAATTACATTTCAATTAGAAAGTTTTTCTGTTTAAAAAGCTAGATATAAACAATTTCTAAGGCAATGTACAGCTTATATAAAAATTTTTTAACTTTGATTATTGACTGTATGTATATATTTTTATAATTTAGTATGGAAATATCTATTTTTCTTACTTCATTTTATTTCACATATCTATTCCTTTTCTTTTTTATACTATCGCTTACTCTCTTTCTTCCATCCTCTCTACACATTTTTTTAAGATCCTAGAACTTTTTATATATAATTCACTCGATATAGTACGACGTTGTTAAGATGATTATCAAAGAAAAGATAAAAATAATTATAAATTATACGCACAGCATAGAACATTGATATAGAAATTTAATTAGCGGAATTTACATAACATACGTAGTATGTTATTACCAGTATTTAATTTATACGTTTTAACAGTCATAAGTTTGAGAGTTTCTATTCATTATAATTTATAATACTCTTAAAACCAATCCTTATAACTTTTAGTTTTAAGTTATTAGGATTTCTAACATATTTTCCTTTAAGTATATAAAATTTTTATAAATATCGAGTGTGCTAAAATAATATAAACAATAAAAATTAATAATGCCTTAATAATGATCTCTAATTAAGTTTTATTGATATTACTAAAATTATATAAATAAGGCATTCTTTGGAGTATAAAGTAATTATTTTCTAAATTCCATTGACATTAATCACGTATTAATTATTTTAAAAAATTTCTGATTATATAATAATCAATCACAGCTTATATATAATCTAATTATATTGAAAATTGTATTAGCTATCGTCACGATTTGTGTCCTTGGCCTCGAAATGAGATGTAGGTCGCAGAAAAATGTTTAAATATCAGGGGTCAAAATCATTTTGACGTCCGTAGCTGCCGACTTCAAATCGAGACATTGAAGGTAAGAAATTGTCGTCTCGGTTGGGGTGTGCGCAGCCACCCCACGCATAATTTATAGCAAATGGCCATCACTGCTACCCCAAAGAAAAGAATAAATACTGATCGATCGATTATAATAGTTAGATTTAAATTAGAAGTTTACTTTTTTTATCTAATACCTTGAGATATTAATTTTCTTATAATTACGCGATATTGAATACAAGTTGCCTGTAATATATGCACTAAGATTTTGAGATATTTGTATAATGTATTTCTATTATTTAATATAATTTAAACTTGCATCCTGACAATTAAAGTCACGTATTACATATAAGATGCTTTTTCCTAAATATTTATTCAATATTTTTTTTAATTTATCGATGAAATGCACTATCAGTCATAATTATATACGTATTCCAATCTTACATTGATAAATGAATTTCATAGTAAACGAAAAACACTATCTATAAATTTTAGTACGTACAGAATGAATATATTACAAATTAAACTTAGTTCAAAAAATTAGATTTTAATTAAAAAGCGATGATTTTAAATGTAATATTTAAAAATTTTTCTTTTCTGAATTAAATGTTGTTTTTTATTTAAAACAAAAACACTAATTTTATTATAAAATTATAAACTACAATACAATACCATAAATTTAGAATGCACTTATTATACTATTTTAACTTTTTTATAAAGTATTTAAGACCAAAATATTTTTACTTTTATGTATGTATAAAATATTCGTGATAAACGATTTCAAAATAAGAAATACGTGAATTCATAATGAATGGAAATTAAATTTTTATTAAAACATTGTAATTCAATAATACAATAGAATAACAGAATTTATAAAACCACAATAATGGTGGATTAACTCGACAGTTCATCAAATAAAAAAATACTCTTTAAATTATAAAATAAATTTTGATTAAAATGAAAATTAAAATACAGATAAATCGTCGAAGATGTAAGCGTAAGAAAATTTGCATATATATATATATATATATATATATATATATATATATAATACTTATCTTGTCTTTATGGATAAATTAATATGGCAATAAGAATTAAATTAATGCAATCTCATTGAAAGTGATATAGTGGTTGAAAGAGTAATAGGATGTAAGATATATGTCGTTTTAGAATCAGTATGTTTGGTCTATTATTAAAGATCGGACTTTCATTAAATGCCTTCCCTGTCATGATTTTCTCTACTCCTTATAACTACTGAATTCTAGCTTAGTTCCGACTCGGCTGTGAACGCAAAAAGCCGAGTGAAGCTAACCAGAACTGCCTCAAAGAACTGCTTTGTGCTTCCAACTAGTCAGTAAGAACGCGTTCGCGCTCACGTCAACACGTTTGAGCTTAGTTGTTTATCTCTCAACTTAGCTTGTCTTGTCGACCGGTAAATATCCTACTATTAATGTCATTACATCTTTATAATTTTAAATGACAATTATAGTCAACAGCTATTAACTTTTATATTTTCTTCCATATTTATTTAACTTTTCATTATGATAATCATCATAGTTATTATCGTCGTGATCATTATGAGTTATTAATAATTATTATTATTACTTTTAATCTAGATATTGCAATTAATTTTTAATCAAGATACGCTAATTCTACTTTTAGTCAATTACACAATTTTGGTAAATTTCAAAATGTTAAATCTTTCTAAATGTATCAAAATTAATTAAAAATATTTGTTTAATTTAGCTGTATATTTGTTATTGATTTTATAATTATATCATTTGATAATATAATATTTTTAAATAAAATACAAAATTTACAATGGAACACAAAAAATGGATTTATTTCTACAATATAATTATTTAACAAGATATTATGAAGTAATCTAATACAAGAGCGAAAATTATTCACATTGTAATAACATTATAGACAATCAACAAATTCTGTACAAGCATATTTCGATATGTATTATTGCAAAATATTATCTTTTATATTTTAATATATAAATATTTTTAAATTAAATAAATCACTTTAAATATTTTATTTAAATATTTTTTATTTCAATTTAATCTATACATATTGGATCTTTGGGTAAATCATAAAGTCAGTACGGCATTAAAGTTATGCCAGATATTTCACAAACGCTTTTGTAAAACAATTGCGCAGCGTTAAATGCCCTGAAAAAAATAATAAAATTAGAGATATAATTGAAGTGTGTAATTAGTATAATGTGAGTTAATATTTTAATACTTTGTGAATAAATTGATAAATAAAGTGTAATAATAAACCGACGTGAGATCTCGTAGATAAATGAAAGAAAATATATCATAGTGTGTGCAGCTGAGTGAAATAGGGGTAGTGGTAAATAAGATCGATATGGTCTATATGGTGCTATATGTTATTTACACACACATACACACACACACACACACACACACACACACCATTAAAAATATATAATATAACGCATATACGCACACACATATGTGCATAAGCACGCACGCCCGCACGCACACACACACACACACACACACACACATTATTTCTGATTCATATAAGAAGAGAATAAAGAGAGATAGAAAGAAGATAAACCATAATTTTCAAGTAAGGCATTTATGTGTTCTGGATTTATATAATTGGTTGATACAGTTTCAAGTTGATTTCTTACGTATAAGAGAGTTGCTTATACGTTTGTAAGGCCTTCCGAGTGTTAAACAGCTTGCTTGAACTAACTCTCCCTCCCCGAATATTATACCAAAAAGATCGATTTAGTAACTATAGTGTTACGAGTTTTCAGTACTTATCGTGGGATATTTACTACTTACAAGTTTATCTTTACAAAAGAAAACTTGAAAATCCGAGGCAAAGATTAATGTTATTACTTCACATTGCAAATTTCTCCACAATTCGCATAAATACTTGATGCAAAAGTCCTTTCATTTATACTTACTTAATACACCACTTTTATTTTCTAATATTTTTAACACCTTCTCCTCTTATAATATTACAAATGAAAATCTAATATTCTTCTTTTATTGTTATTAATTACATTTTTTATTACATTTTTGATGATTTGTTTCATATCTTGTTTTCGATTGATAAGAATTAAAGGGAATCTGGAAATTATTTTTATTTTTTTTAATAATGTATTTGCATTTGTTAATATAGTATATTTATGTAATAAAGTGTTGAATATTAATTGAATTTTGATCTCATTATTTATATTTATTATACATTTATTGATTTAAAATCTTATTTATTCACATGCATGCAAATATACACAATTAATTTAAAAATTTTTCCAATTGTACCATATGATGTTTAAAATATATTTAATTAGTGCATCATAAAATATATGAAATTGGAATGAATTGTGAAAAATTTTTCACTTTCTAAATATTTTATATTTACTTATGTATAATATATATTGTCTTATTTTCATTTATATAACAAACTATATTTTTATACTATAAAGCATAATTTATGTATGTTTACATGTTCCTATAATTGCATATTATTTTGGCGACTTAATTTTTCATTGCTTTTAATTGTATTGTATACATCTAGTAAATAATAATTTCATAATTAATGTCATCCAACTTATTTTTATGAAGGGCTATTTTATAAAATTGTTTGATAATTTTATGTACGGGAAAAATAGTGGAAGCAAATAATTTACAAAATTTAGTTTAACTTCTAATTGCAATAAAATTGAAAATGTATAACAATGATAACATTTAAATACAATTGTTTGAGGTAAATTAATATTGTTTAAAAAATAATTACATTTTGATTATTAATAATAATTTTGAAATATACGTCATATTATTTTTATAACAATTATATTATAATTACTACAAATTATTGTAATTATCGAAATTTTTAATTTTGATTTTGGAATATACAGTTTTAAATAAATCGTATATGCAATAATCGTATTTATATGAGAAGGAATAATGAATTGAGTAGTTTAAACAAAAATATTTAAATTATTTCGAATTTTTAAATATAATTAAATAAGAAAAATTCATAAGTAAAACATTTCTGAATCATGTGAATACCTGCAAATTATTATTACACAGATTATTACGTTTTAGTTATAAACATTGTAAGTAATGAAGCTATTTTTAGTAATATAAGATAAAGTTTAATTTTTATTTTCTGACCTGTAAAAATAATCATAACAAATTTATAAAATTTTATACTAAGAGAATAGATTTTATTGTTATATTTGATTAAACAATTGTCAAATTAGCTTTAGTAAATTGTTATCGTAATTGCTGTCAGACATTAAAATTTCGAACTTATTTCTTATATTTGATTTTTAAGCCTATTTATAAATTATACAATAGAGATAATATTAATAAATTCTATTATACTTCTTCTATTACTGATGATGTAAAATATGACAAATTGAAAAAACTTCATTATTTTCCAAGCATCAAAATAAGAAAAAGTAGTTTCATTTCCTTCATAAAATTTAATGTTGCTATGTATTTATTACTTTTATAAGTAAACCTTCTTTAATGTTTCTATTTATTTAACATTTATAAATACAAGAACATATATCAGGAGAGAATGACTGAATTATTAGAATATCATTTAATTAGATATTTTTTGAAACTGAATTTTTTTCTTTGCTTCTTTTACAAATAACATTCATTTATATTTTAATACACATTATAACTAGTATAGATTTCATTTCAGTCAGTGGCATTTGGAATATTTATCTCTAGACTCGTATTGATAATCGTATTAATAAAATTATCATCTCATTTACGATATATAAATAGTAAATATTATTTAAACTATTGATTACTTTCTACATATTTTTGAAATTATTAAAGTGAACTAAGATCAAAAAAGGATTTGATTAATATTATATAATTGTAATATATTATGAAAAAACTGTCGAAGTTATTTTAATTTTCCTAGTTGATTTTTTTTAACAGGAAATAAACTAATTACCCACAGACATATATGTAAATATATAAACATCTTGATATAATGAAATAATATTATAATGAATCATTCAATTAACTTTTCAGTATAATATAGATTATAATAAATAAATTAATATCTCTGCATAAAAGACTTATAGCTTTTTCGACGTTTAAATAAATATTTCTGTATTATTGTGTAAAGAAATCATCATTATATTAAAAGATTAAAAATTTATAAACTAGCTGTTAAGTTTGTATCTATCTTTTACAAATATTTTTATACGAAATATTTACCAATCAACAAGAAATATATAAGTTTTAATCTCTTGATCATTAAAAAATAAATATAAAAATAGCTATGATAAAAAACGAATACAAGAATCTCAATTCAACTTATTTTATCTAAACGTGAATAAAATATGACATTGAATTAAACTAAAATGTTACATACATGCATATGTATATATGTTTATATTTCTTGTGCAAAAATTAATATATAATTTTTTTTTATCTAAATTGTGAGAAACAAAGATAATAATTTAAAAATTTATTATAATACATAATAAGAGCAATAAGAGAGAGAGAGAGAGAGAAGGGGGGGGGGGGTTAGAATCGTGCGTATTTATACAAAATGCTCTTTCATATTGGAGAAAAGGTGAAATTGTTTAATAATACGTTGTGCTTACTCTACTTTGGTTTCTCGGACTGGTGCGCTCAGCGTTCGTGCGAGTTCGACTCTTTTTAAGACTTTCATTACGACTCTCATTAGTCTCACCATGTGAGCTTTGAGTTTAACAAATATTGTAAATTCCATAGAAAGTTTCATATACAGACGTATTATAATATCGTCAAATTCTTACAATCTGATGGCGATTTCCGTCTTTCTCACTCGTTTATTGCTCTGAGTATTGATTTAATGGTTAGTGTACATTGCTATTAAATATCCAAAGTATCCACTTTACTCTATATTTATGAAAAATTTTTGTTTTTCTATCTTTCTATTTTATGCGTGTATTTTTCTTTTTTTCTTTTCCATTTCTTCTTAACTATTAGAGCTATGCGCTCTTATTCATAGATTAACCTAATATTACACTTTTCTTTACAATTTTATCTGTAGTAGCTCAAGATATTCAACACTTTTCTTATTTAATTTTTTGTTATTAATACTAAAATATATTTATATATAGTAGAATATGTATCATACTTCTTCAACCATAATTTTTTAATTTATTTTATCCTGCTTATAATATATTATATTTAAAAAGTATCAAATAGTTTTTAATATGAAAAAAAAACAGATAGATTAATTTATGTATTGAAATAAAAAATTTTTTTTTAATCTTTCATAATCACTACTTTCCTTCTGGAATGTTATGAATTAAGTAGCAAACGAATTTAATTTCACGTTTTCAGATTTTCAGATATAGCATGCGTGAATTAAGTATACGGAATATTGGTTTTAAACTTAAATTTTTATTATAGTGAAAGACGTTTAATTATTTCATTATTATAGTTTTTCATTATTTTTTATTACGAGGAAATTGTATTCTCACATTACGAAAAGTAAGAGAGTGTGAAGCATGTAAATCATAAATACAATTTCTTCATTTACTCTTTCGAATATATTTAATTTCTATTTGATATCAAGTGTGGTGAGGTAGATTGATTTATATTTATAAATAATTCAAGTATAAATATCGATTAATAAACAATATTGTGTATAATAGTACGCGTGTAGTTGTAAGTTAGTTTTAGCAAAAGTAAATCAGAGACTGGTCGAGGTTAGACGCAAATCGTCCTACAGATTTAAATCAACATACTTGTATTCATGCTGGCATGCACTTATGTACCGATTAAAATTCTACGGCAGTAACGGCTTTTCAAATTTTTTATGTTGCGTAATTTGAGTCAATGTTTGCAAATGATACATAACAATAAATAAAAAATTTGTTAAATTTAATTATGGAGCACATTACTTTTTATTGATAATGTAAAGAAAAATTATAACAAATATTAAAAATAAAAGTCGACAGAATATTTGTATAATTATTGATTTATGCAAATTAAAAAATGTCAAACTCTATTATCAGTATTTTACGATTATTGTGCACATCTGAAAATTTTCTCTATCATTCTGCACGCAACAATCCTAACACAATATATTTCAAAATTATCAATTTGATAGCCTCGTATTTACTGAATCTATCTTAGCTGTTTGTCATTATATTGATACGATAGCTTTAGAGCTCTAAAAATATTTATATTTTTTTAAAAGCAAATCATGTTAGTTATAATAGATTAATTGGACAGCTATTTTTACCGTTCATCTCCTTTTTCAACCTTCACTATTAAGCCTGTATAGTATTGTGATTAATAGTTACTCGTTTTTATATTTGGTTATTGGTAAAATGACGGTGGTTATTAAAGTATATAACTTCTTGGTAATGAAAGTATGGCAAAGCATGAAACATTGATCATTTGCAATTTAAATAATGCAGTATCTTGAGCTGAATTGTCATTTTTTTAGGCATAATTAGGGTAAAGCCAAAAAGCATGAGATATCAAGATAACTATTAAGGAAGTTTACTAAAAAGTAGATCAAGATGAATGTATGGAAAAAAGATTTCATGTTATCTAGTCAACTTATGTGACGTGCAGATGAGACGCATACAGCCTAACAACAAATCAACTCAAGTATGAGAGCACGAAGACATCATGAAGATAGCTGCGCTGATCTAGCCTACTCTTTCTAGTAAATATTTATTTTTATTTTACTTGGTTTTGTTTTATTCTTCTTAATAAACTATTATATATCATTTGTCTTATACTGATTCTATAATAAATACATTCAATAAAAATATCAAAAATTTAAACAATTTATCTATCTTTTACACATCTTATAAAGTTTTGAATTGAATTTAAAATATTCATATTATATTTTTAAAAAATTTTAAATATTATATTTTTCATTTTATATTTAGTAAACTACTTTGTTTATATTAATAATATTAATCTTTTTAAATTTTAAAGATGTAAAAGCAAAAGTATACATTACAAATTATATTTGTTCAAACAAAATATAAATATGTAAGATGAAATACTTGATAGCTTCGTTTCTTATAATTAAATAATAAATTATATCGATAATTATTTAAATAAAAGCAAGTAATTTTTAAAAATAAATATAAGAGAACATAAAGTGTGAACAATCTGTCTTTAAATATTATTAAAAAGAACTTGCACACTTATTCAATATTTGATTATCTATGCAATGTACTAATGGATAATACATTAAATACTTTAAATATATAAAATAATTTGTATAGAATAATTTATATATGGATAATGAAAATAATCACATAACAATGACAATCGTCGATTCGTACGATAAAAAATGATGGAAGTTGAAACGACTTAATGTTGTCCGTTTGATATTTTGAATTTTATGGATACGAATTTCTTTTCAAGTGTGAAAAGCTATTCTATTCCCAGGGTAGGCTTATAATAATTGACTGTCGAACATACGATCAAAGAAAGTGACATGAGTCGTGAATGTGTTGCTACTCGAGAATGATTGAGTGACTGAGTGGATCCGCTTGTGTTTGCCATTCCAGGCATCAGTCTTGAAAGATGCGAGTACGTGTGCAGGAGCAGAAGCAGGAGGAGCTCGAGCTCCACCTTGAGCTAGCAGAGAACCAGCAGCAGGCACCGTTTCGCGTACTTTCACCGGGTGGTCGCATCCTCTATGAGCCACGACCTGTTTTGCGCTCGCCGCCACCAACCCGGGCACCTGAGCCCTATAAGCTTACATCCCAGGTCGCGGGTACTAGCCGGAGTCAGCGTAAATCCAGCTTTGCCATAATAGCCGAGCCACAGCTTGCACCATTATCCAGACCTTCTTCCGGCAGGCTTTCGCCGTTCCGAGGTCGAGGCTTCAAGGGCCCACCGCCACGTTCAAGCTTCTCTAATGGGTCGCGTTCACCTCCGGAAAACTCGAACCAGCGTCCCAGAATCATACGACCAGGTAACTTCTTATAACCTCGCCCGCTTTCTCTCTCTCTCTCTCTCTCTCTCTCTCTCTCTCTCTAACTCATTCACTCACTCACTCACTCAATTTCTCTCAATTATTCACTTTATCCTTCCATGTTCAAAATACGCTTGCTCGCAGGCTCACTCTCTCAGAACAACAGTCCGAAACGCAGTCTTATCCCACGAGCTGAATTAAGTTGCTCTGCCTCCGTGAACAAGGGAACGTCGCCGAGATTTGGTCGACGTGCGACTCACAGATACACTTCCAGTGTTGGAAATAGTGATGCCAACCACCGACGGCCGTCGCAGCGAGATTTCAAGAGACGCACAAATCTTTCGCTCATATCCTCAGCTGCTAAAAATAAAATATCTAACAAGGTCTTTATTACTGAGCATATAATCAACTTACATAGTTTTTCTTCTTTTAATTGCATACCGGAAGGCTCATTTCCCATTCAAAATCTAATAACGTACATATTACTACGTCTGAAAAATCGAATCGGATATTCTCAATTAAGTAGTCAATACCAAGGTATTTACGGTCTCTAGTAGTTTTTTAAGAATTTCTTTATTGTAGAAATCTAGTATTTTATAACATGTGAGTCACAATAATACCTGACTACATATAAATATAAAAATAAATATTTATGACGAATCTCATTTAGTTAACTATATTAATAATATAAAAATATATTATACTCACACATTTAGTAATTTGAACTACTTTGTCGACTATTTTCCAATGTTTACAAAAAATTAAAATTAAATTAAATAACAAGAATTCCTTTTTGAAAAAAAGAAATATATGTATATGCTTTTGCTTTGCATAGCATCTGAGTACTCTAGCATAGATAGCTAATAAAGCAAATCGTAAATTTGCTCGAATATTAAATTATACTTAACGTAATTTCTAATTGGTCGTGTAATATAAGAGTCCATAAAATCAGCATCTATCTCAAGTTAAGTACATAATACATAAGTACATAATTATGTCAATAACCTTGATTTTTTTAAAGAATTGTAAGATTCGAAATTATTTATAGCCTAATTAATATATACTGTTAAAGGTGTTTAATTGTTTGTATTAGTATGCGAAAACTAAATTATGCTCGAAAATAATATAATATGACATTATTTATTTTAGAATCAATCATTATTGACATTTATGTATTTATTTATATGCGAATTCGATTAAAATTGTGACAGAAAATTTGCTCTATATTTAATAAAGTAGATTATATAAATTTATTATATTATATTATTATATTGGAGATTATACAAAAGTTTTTCTGTAAGACTATTAAAAAATCATATTCAAATAGATAATTTTGAATAGAATAATTTCTATATTTAAATTATATTTATACAAGTATTAAGTGTTTCTATAAAATCTTAATTATACCAAAAATACTTATAAATTTTGTTATTGAAATATATATATATATATATATATATATATATATATATATATATATAGATATATATATATATATATATATATATATATATATATATATATATATATATATATATATATATATATATAATTCCTTTTAATGAATAATTGGGAATTATTCTTAAAACTTTTTAATAATTGATGCTGTTATGTATTTTTTCTAGTAATTTATATTGATTTTTATAAAAAATTAATCAAACATATATATATATAGATAAACTGAACAAAAAAATATATATATAACTTTTTTTATATTTAACATAGAATTCTCCAATAAGCAAATATTATTTTCAATGCGTATTTATGCTATAGATTATTATATTGAAATATAATTAAATATAAAAATTTAATTCTTATATAAAATTTATACTTACTTGTTACAAAACTTTAATTACAAAATAATATATT
This sequence comes from Ceratosolen solmsi marchali, assembly GCF_000503995.2. Lineage (NCBI taxonomy): Eukaryota > Metazoa > Arthropoda > Insecta > Hymenoptera > Agaonidae > Ceratosolen > Ceratosolen solmsi. The sequence continues at coordinate 14,976,454 of NW_011948416.1, read as the reverse complement.
TCTATAAAAGATTTTTTTCCAATTTTATTTAACGAATGATATAAAACTTATTTATGTAATAGAATATTGTGAAATAATGCTAAAATGTTTGAATAAAAGCAGGATATGCCAGATAAAATCATACAAAAAAATGTCGGTATTCAGAGAAGTGCTAGATCAGAAGAACGGCTTAATAGAAAATTATTGCTACCATTGAAAAATGTACCAGACGGTAAAAGATTTATCACTGCCAAAACACCGACATCTCGCCATAAATCCTCTAGCACAGAAACATTGGATTCAACATCGAAGATTCCTCTCAAGCAAGGTTCTATTACTGGTAATTCTGTCGGATTTCTCAATAAGTCATCGTTAACCAAATCTAAACCTAATATAATGAAGGATACTATTAACAAATCTGTTAACCAACCAGAAGTAACTCAAGTCCAATCCAATAAAGTTGATGAAATGTATAATGGAGAGTCATCTAAGGTAGTTTTTTTCATTTACTAAAAATCTCATTATGAAAACATTTTTTAATATCTTCAAACTATTTAATTTATTAAATAAAATTACTTTATTATTTATTATTATATAGTTTTTCAAAGACTTGAATTAAATTATGAAATAATAAGAATAATATCATATTAATTAATCATAATATGAAAAACATGGTTTATCATAAAATTATTAAAATTTTAAGTTATAAATAATAATTACATTGATTTTATGTTTTAGATTGTAGCTATTAATCAAAATTCAATAATGAATGAGGTTATTCAATCAACCAAAGATAATGATTTAGGTTTAATCGACCTTTTAAAACAGTCGTCAAGTGCAACAGGTACTTCTAGCGTCGTAAATACAACCACCACAACAGCTGTTCAACCACTTCAAATAGACGCTTCGTCAATTCTTGCTGAGAGTGAACTTGTCACAAAGTTAACGAATTTAGAGAAAATACAACAGAATCTTGAGATCGAAAATGAAAACCCTGATAGTCGAAAGTTTTCACATTTAAAAAAACGTGAAGAACATGAAATAAAATTGGATCAAAATCAACAGTCGACAATGACAAATAACATACGTAGTCAAATTATGACAACCGACTTGATAAAGGATGAAATTAAGGAAGATAATAAAGAAACTAATTCAAAATGCAGCAACATTTCTCAAACAATGGTCAAGCACTTCGGACCAAATTCTAATGATGAACAGAAAAGTTCTAGTAATACTTTACATAAAAATAATGGACTATATCAGATTAATGAGACAGAAAATGTGATGAATTCAGCGTTGGAAATTGAAAAATCTAAAGAAAAATTAAATAAACGACCTATGGTTAGAAAAATTCATCATATACTATTTATATAAATTTTACAAATTAACTATTTTAAACTTGAAAACAAAACATTAAAAAGAAGTAAATTTATTTAAAATAATGCTATTAGATCCAGGAATATTATATAATCTATTTAGATAGAGCAAATCTATGTAAGTTTAAATTTTTTTTTGAAAAAGTTTGAAGCTCAATGGTAATTTGTAAAAGATCTAAAAATAAGAAGATAGATAAAGTTTTTCTTTAGAATTCTTTTCTATTTGTAGAAATATATATATAAACATGATTCATGGATATAGTGAAAGATATTTGATGTAAATATCTATAATCAAAGAAATACACATCATTAATTATTCAAATACAACAAAATTATACATCGCATAAAGGCATAATATTAGAAATTTTTATTCACTGAAACGTAATTTTCAATAAATTTGCTTGAGTATAAAATATCTTCAATGATAACATTTTCTCATACCTTTTCAGTCCTTCAAGATTTAAATTATCAAAGAAAGAGAGATTTATGATAAAAGATTATTTGTTATATGTATCATAAAGTATTTTAAAATTTAAAAATCTTAGTTATAAAATAATAGACTTGAAATAAAAAAATTTATGTTTCTAAAAATTATATTTTTTAATTTTATTTAATTTCACGTATTAATTAATATACAAGTTAATACATTATAGTATTAAATTGATGAATTACAGGAAGTTGATGAAAAATATCATCAAACACCAACATTGGTATCAAATCAGTTGCAAATAGATAATAAAATTAGTATCGTAAAAAATATGAACAATTCATCAAACTCGACGAGTGATTCTAAAAAAGATTCTTCATCGTCAATGGTTAATAACGTAAGTTATGAAATTAACAACTCAGAGGAAAAAACAAACAATTCAAATAAAGTAAAAGTGAATAACGAGGCGTCGTTGAAATCTCAAACAGAAGCAATATCTTCTGACTCTCTGGGTAGTATTCACTCTACTGACACTGGGGTCAGTGTCAATACCGTACGAGGAATATCTTCAGCGAAGGAGAAAACTGGTTTACATCTTGTTAAACGATCCGACGAAATTGAAACCCTCAGCGGCAATATTGTTCACATCGATAAGAATGGCGAGGAAGTGTGAGTTTAATTAATATATTAATTTATTGTATACTTTTGCTCATTTTGTAATGAATGTATATACATATGTATAGTGCTGAAAAATGGTTGTAATCAAATTATCAGTAACTTTTACTCGTGTTTGTCAGTCATCTGCATATACTTATTGAGAAAAAATAGATGTACTACAATTTTCAATAATTCAATTATTATGTCGATTAATAATTTTTTGAAAAGTTGCATTATTAACTACGAAGCCAATTATATACTTATTAATGAAATAAGACAGTTATACTATTATTTGGTTTATTATCCTGTGACGGAATAATGGCTACAGTACCGAATGGTATAATAGATCAATTATGTTTTTGTTATGAAACTAAAAAGAAACAGTAGTTTCTAAAATTTGCAATAATAAGTGAATATATCGATATATAAAATAAAATAAAAATTTAAAACATTTTATAATAGCGCATTATACACTTTGCATAATATAAGCATTATAGTTCAATATTTTAAAAAGTATTACTGACACTTGTGCATCGCAACTTTGTGTTTTAATAAAAACTTGTTTTTAACAAAATTATATTACTGATTTTTTAAAAATACTACCATTTTTTGTTGAAAATACTGATTAAAAGTCATAAATAAGTAATTAAAGAGTAAATTATATTGTACGAAATATTTCTGTTAACAAAAGTGAACGAGAGTTGATAAATAAAATAGATTTATTAACGTCTGATGATTAGATCTTAATTGCGTTCATAGAACGAAGTTCAAGTCCCAAGGAGTAATAAAAGCTGAATTAATAAACTGGTAGGCGTGTAGGAGCAAAGGTCCAGAGTTCCTTCACCTTAGAGGCGTCGATGTGCTCAGCTTTATGAAGGCACAGGACTGGCAAACTACGCCGCGTGTTATCGATCCGCCCCTCCCCCCACCCCCCATCTACCGGCGAGGGGGTGGGATGGGGGATTACTATTTGCATCGTCAGCAAAGACGATGGCAGAGACTTCAACCTGTACTTCAATGAGTTCTTGGGGTTAATAAATCAGTATGCACTACGGCCATCCTGACTGTATTCGATAAATGCATTGGTTAGAACGAAATTATTGCGGACAGAAGTTTGGTAAATTAAATCTGACAGTTATTTGTATATGTTTTAGATAGTTTACGAATACAATATTGATATCGCAATTAAATAGACTTCATTTCATCAACAAATACTTCATATTGTTTAAATATAAAAAATTTATATATTAATTTTAAGGAAACATTGAGTATGTCACATATGTATACACAATATACGTAGATGTTAAATAATTTAACATTTTCAACTTAGTACATCATTTTTATAATATATTGCTATATACGTTAAATACATATAAAATCTATACTCTTTATAAAGTTAATCAGCACGGCGTATAAGATAATTAATATATTTATTTACAATATGATGAAATTCATAGTAATATGTATGTAATATATTGATTTAAAGTTTAGTAAACTTTACATTTGATGAAATTTATAAAATATTAAAATTGTTATAATAACAAACAATTTCTCTGGACAAAATGTTTTTGTAAAAATATAAGAGAAATTAAGAAACTATTCATTATTGAACTAAACTTTTCATAATTACCAATTGGTAATTTATTTTACTTCTTTTGATAAGTATCAATTTTATCAAATTATAGTTACAACTTTACATTTCTTGTATTTAAAAATGTAGTATAAAAGATAAAAAATTGTTTAATAACTATAAAAATTGTACTTATAATTTATATAATATAAAGCCGATTTAATTAAGTATACAGTTTTGATTTTTAATTCCATATAGATTTCTACAATTTTTAATAATATTTATGGAATACGATTGACATATTTATATTATTGTTATTTAAAAATAACAAATAAAAATTTTAATTTAATTTTCTAATTTCTATAATTATGTTAATTATTCGAGGTAGATAATAAATATTAAAGTAAATGAATATTATTTTTAAGTTATTTAAAATAATGAGAATAAATTTTTTTAATTAGCTTTGTAATCCAATTTTTTTATTTTTTCATTAATAACGAACACACTATTTAGCACATTACTAATTGGATATAATAGTTTTGATTTGTATTTCACTAAATATATATAATACAAGTACATTGTAATAAGTTATAATATGTTTACATGCATTTAAACAGGTATAATATATTAAAGTATGACTAATATGAGTTTAATCAAATTATTAATTGATATTTCTATTAACCATATTTAATAATTAAATAAATAACATATTTATGATTACGCATTACAACCAATTTTATATCTACAATCAGTCATTTTTTATCTAAATATTGAATAATTTTATCATTTATTGATCTTCTATGATTCTGATCTTTATATTACACAATATAAATATATACATGAATTAGTATATATACAAACTTATATAGTTTTACTAATTTATAATCATCAATTTATCGTGAAAATATGTATACGATAGAGAATTCTAAAATAAATAATTTAATATAGTTTTTCTAATACTCGTCTTTGGCTTTATTCTAAAATAGTTTAAAATAAATTCTATATACATATTTGTCGATAATATGCCTTTGAAAAACGAATTCAAGGTATTAATATTGTTAGATATTATAAATTTCATTATTGTATATAATATATTAATGTAACATTTTAATTTAAATAACGAAAAGATCTATAAGAAATAAACATTTTTTTTTTAATTAGCTCTTGTATTTTAAGATGAATATGAAGATGAGTTAAAATAATTTTAATATTTTAGAAAAATTTGTCTAGCTATACAAGTTTAAAGAATTGGCATTAGATTAAAATTTAAAGCCAAGTTAAATAACTTTGTTATAATTCAACTGAAGAAAACTATTATAATCCTATTTAAATGATTCCATTATGAATAAACTCATATTGGAAAATATTATTACATACGAAACATTATAGCTCTTCTTTGCTAATTCTTTGTGAGTGAATTTTACTTTATATTTAATAATCTTATCATAATGCTCTGTATATTTAATTTTAGGATAAGATTTATAATAATACAATCGATCAATATGCATTCATACATCTCCTCCATTTACTTATTTAACTTTTATAAATATCGGTAGCTCTTATTTTATCCAAAAGTTCTAATTGATGCACTGCACTTATGCTCTGGTAATTAATGTAGCTATTACTGTACTCATAAAGTGGAAGGTTAAAATGAATATTAAAATAATGAAGAAAAACGGTTATTAAATAACAAAGTTATTATCCGAATAAAAGGGGCAAGGATTTCTAATTTATAAAATAAATAACTTGTTATTCCTCGAAGGCATCAAATATTTTAATTACTAATATTTTCCGATTGAAGAATACTTTATCATAAATCATCGAGACTTTTGTAGAATACTTAAAATATTTTGTTTTGATATTAATGTTTCGTGCCTGATTGCGGTGGCCAACTATATTAACCTTAATTATTTTTTTTTTTTTTTTTGTTTCTTTTTGCACATAAATAAATAATAAATGAAGGAAAAAGGGGTTTTGAGCATGTGAACCACACTGAAAGACCACGGGCTAATATTTATTAATACAAGCCAAAGTGATGTGTAAAGTGTCGCTCGAGCAGGAGGTCAAAAGGAGTATTATTGATCTTGGGCTAGTTCATGGGGGACTGATGTATATAATAGTGGTGCAGGGGCCGAGTTAAAGCTGGGCAGAGTGTTTGCGTGACGAGTTTCGACCCTTCTCTCTCGACCAACCACTAGCACGAATGCTCCGCAATCTCCGAGTCGGCCAATGGTCACTTGCCCACTCAGACTACTGCTAAACAAACTCAGCGAAAATATACATTTTCATTCCTTTATTTTACTTCGCTCATCTTCTTCTTGAAGTATCTGGGCATCGAGGACGTTAAAGATCTTGAGAGATCTTTCTTTTTTCTCTGGGGGAACTCCTGGCGTAGTTGGTTAGTAAGAAGTATTCATTATAATGCAATTACGCAGTTACAAGCTCTCACAAGAATATTAGACGTGCACTCTCCATAGCACTCTGCATTGATTTGAATTTTTACAGATTTTCTCACTTATAGAAACTTATAGAATAAATATAAACCGATATTTAAATATATGTCTTGTTATTTTTTGAAAAATACAATTGATTATAATATATAAGCATAATTCTTTATGACTACTGTTGCTTTATCGTTAAATGAAATTGTCAAATGGTTACGAATAATTTTTCTTGAATGAGTTCTCTTAGGACCTTAATCATAATTGAATAATTGCATAAATCATTTGGCACTCATCTTCTATATATAGAGATAATAGCGACGAATTATATAAATATATTTATTATATAAATTAAATTCTAATTAGTTAGATAATACTTATTTTTATGTATACATGGCCTATAAAAACATTTAATATCTTGCTGTAATTATATCGATTAGAAAAATTAATCATCTAATGAAAATATTCAAATAATTTCATATTAAAGTTGTATATATAAGCGCAAAGTAATATAATATATGTAATATAACATATTTAATATATTTTATATTAAACGAAATATTTTTTTATTTTATTATAGAATATCGATTGGTATAGTCGACGGTACCAAAGGTGTTCATATTCCAACTTCTACTGTAACTACGAGATGGCAGAGATTGAAAAATCGATGTTGGAGTAGGTTTGGTTGTAGGGAACAAAACGGTGAAGTAAAGGATCGGTTTGGAAGGTATTGTGGTTGCTGGTCGAAGATGCGTTGCTTCGCCTGCAAACGTGACCCCAAGATTCAGCTATGGCCTAAGAAACAAACCAAGGGCGTCTCTACAATGAAACTTTCTTCCGAACAACGAAACAAGCCACTTAGTCAATGGGAAAGACTTAAAAATGCTTGCAGGTTCTGTCATTGAATATATGCTTTAATATTGAAAATCTTAATTAATTAATTGTTATTACAATTACTTTTATCTTACAATTGTTTATAGCTGTATCATTTTATAATCCAAATTGTGACGTGTTTTTATCATAATCTATTTCATTAGTTTTCGTTTTATAATCTATTAACGATTAAAATTAAAAAAAATCATGTATTAACACCCAGGCATAAAAAGCAGCTAAATTTGAAAAAAATCACAGAATAATGAATTAGTAATGTATTTTAAAAGTTGATTTTTAATTTATTTTTTATAATTTTATATTTTTATAACAAATGTTATAACAATATAATTTTATAATTTTATAACAAATTTAAAACTTCATTTTAAAAGTTATTATTGAAACTTTAAATGAAACAATTGCATAATGCTACCCAATTAAATAGATAATTACTCAATTTTATTATTCGACAGATGCGCAAAAGTGCACGAGGGTCGATGGTGCAGTTGGCGACGACACCGATGGCAACAACATCAGGATCGACAAGTTGGATCTGCAGATCTAGAAAGGAGCTGTTGTTCAGCGAAAGAATGTTTAGTTGATATCTGTCGAAAATTTATTTCTTGCTGTAAATGCAATTCAAAAAAGTCCCAACGCGCAAAAACTATTCGCGCTAAACATAGTTTGACCAGCGTAGCTGCTCCGCCACTATCGGAGGTGCAATAAATTGCCATTTTTTTTTTCCATTACACAGTTAATTATTCGTTCGATTAATTACTTTTACAGGAAACAAGGCCTAAAATACCAGACGTTTTAGTCGAACATAATTCGCTTATGCGAGGCGCAATTCCTTGTCTTCCGGTACCTGTTGCTTGGTTCTGCCTTATGTGGAATGTTTTGTTACCCGGTTCCGGTAATCACTTTTACCTCCGACTATAAGAGCCAACTTTATATAAACTAATTATGTTCAATGATTATTTTACAGGTACTATTTTTAGTGGATTTTTCAATATTTGCTTGGGGCAACCGAGATTTTCAGCAATTGCAAGCCTCAAAGCCCGATTTGGTGCTTTAATCGTCAATTTTGTTATAGGCATTAGCCAATTATTCACTGTACTTTTTTGTCTTGTCGGCTGGGGCTGGAGTATTTGGTGGGGTGTTATTATGATACGACTAGCTAGTAAGTTCCCAACAATTAATTATTGGCTATCATTATTTTATTTTACACCATTTAGTGAGAAGATGGTTGAACAGAAAAAAACATAATTTTCTATCTTCTAGAAAAATATAAGCGCTACAAGGACTCGGAAGCGGTTGTGAGTGATCCCGAGGCCAAAGGCGGTCCCGATACTGCTACTCTTCCAACGCCAGGTGTCCCCACACGAGGTCTTCGAGGAATTGAACGTATTCGTTAAAATATTCTTCAGCAGATTTCTTCTTAATCGATCGCCTATATATTTTTTGAGAGAACAGGATTTTATAAAACAAATCTTATTTTAAATTCTCACCTCCTACTAACTAACATATCTGTATATTTACAATATAGAGTAGAAGTTTATATTTTTTCAATACTATAATGACAGTACTCTTTGTCTATTGATATAAAATAACATTGTTTGCAAATATCTGAATGTAAAAATCCAATGTGATTTAATGTTTAATGAGCTATATATGCCGAATAAGGCATTTTTACTTAAAAAAATATAGTAAATATATTACGAATATTAAAATCACGAAAAAAAAAATATAAAATGAGACTAAAAATGACAATGAATAATGAAGCTGTATTGAAACTTTGTTTCGCTTTCAGTGAAAGCATATTAATTTTTTAAAATGCACCATTATTAGATCCAAAGTGAAACGAAGTGAAATATTTGGCAGAGTGCCAAAGTGAAGAAAATATTCATGTTGTAGTGGTTTTTTAAATCATAATCAACCAGAGCTTTGCATTTTTTAAATATGCGTTTCGTATTTTTACATACTTACTGAATATATGCAATTATGATTGTTTATGTATATATAATTAGAGGTATATTAGATTATATATCACATTTTAAAGTATTTGTCCTTGTTGTTTATTTACCGAACAATTTCATTAATTTCATTCCTTAAATTTCATGAGTTATTGCCATTTTTTATACTATGTATACAATTAGGTGGTGTTAATTTTAATGTTCATTATAAATATTTGATGGTATTGTATTAACGATAAAAAAATATATTTTTGATGTATATGTTCTTTTTATAATTCAATAATCGAGAAATAAAAATTAAATGAAAATTAATAAATTGATCTTCAAAAATTAAAATTAGAAATTTTATATATAATAATTAAAAAATTTAATTATCTTTTCATATTTTCTACATGTACAATAATTTTAAGAACTTATATTTTCAGAGGGTATTTCTAAGAATGATATTATCAAAAAATGAATGAAAAAAAAGACAGAACATTGATTATTAATCTGTTTAAAAATAAATCTATTAATTTATTAATACTGTACGCGTATTAGAAGTTCCATTCATTTTCAATAATATATTCTAAATAGAATAATAAGAAATTATCATTTTATTTTTAATTTGATAATTAATTTGCGAAACTTAAGTTTTATTTAAAATTGAAATTTAGCTTTATTATACAATTATATTAGTTTTATATTTAAAGTTACAAAAATAACGATTATGGTGTTTCAATTACCATTCCAGCAATCAAAATTATAGATAATTACTAAAAATCTATTGTTTATTAATATATTAATAGATATTAAGAGAGAGAGAGAGAGAGAGAGAGAGAGAGAGAGAGAGAGAGAGAGAGAGTAAGAGAGATAGAGAGATACTATGTTAACAAAAAAAAAAAAAAAAAAAAATTTTAAGAATAACAATTATAGATAATAATAGAGCTCATAATGAATGCAGAGTATTATTATTCCTTGCTAACTTCATTTACTCGATTTTATTTTGGGTATTGAATTAATATTACCTTCATTTTCCGAAATGTAGGTATGAAATATTTGAATAGCTGGACTGGTTCTATTTGTATTATATTCTGTAAGCTAATTTTCCGTTTGTAATTTAATGTGAATTATTAAAAAAAATTAATTTTGTTACGTATTGGAACTATCATTTCTTATATTTAGATATATAAATATATAATTATAATAATATTTGGTTATATGAAAAACTTAAATAATGATTTATAATGATTTGTTTAAAATATTCTGCGGTGTCCATTATTAATATATAGTATTAATATACAGTATATAAGTAAATAAATATTATGAGAATTATCAGTATATAAAAGAAAAAATAATATATATACAAGTTTTGCAATCAGAGAATATAAAATTGTAATATTCAAAATTCAAGATTAGGTAACACTAGTGAATTGTAGGTCGATTTAAAAAGATTCTGATTGATCATTATAAGCTTGATAGCTTTCATCAATACATTTTCAATTATTGAAATTATATCTCGAGTAATTTAAGATTGACTTATTAGAATAAGTATCTTGGGATGTATGGAAAAATGCCTATAAACTATAATAATATAAAGAATGTTTTGCAAGTTTTCTAATCGTCAATTTTGATATTTATAAACAAAAAAATTCTTATATTTATTGAAGATTTCATTTCAGAGAAAAATAAGTTCATTACACGGCAATACATGCTGTCGTATATATGCATGTATGTATGTATATATATATATATATATCATTATAGATTAGACTAATAAATTTAGGATTAGAATTATTGGAATTAAAATTTCATAATATGAATTTGAATTTGTTTTGTTTAATAGCATCAATGATTTTATATATAAAAATTTTAACTATAAAACAATATTTTTCTTAAATAATTTCATTCGTTTTGATAGATTTTCATAGATTGTCAAAAATTCAATATGTAAAATTGCATTGCAACATTAATTTAAAATACTTTATAATTAAGTAATTTTTTAATTCAATTTTATGGTGTTATATAAAAATTTCTTTATTCTAAACTAAAATGTTGATAAAGATTTTAAACATTCCTTACCCAAATTATTAGTAAATTTCGGAAAGAAAAGGTAAGCGCATTTCTTATCCAAAAATTAAATCTAGGAGAAATTTGTTTCTCTCAACTAAATACCGAGATATTGAAATTTTATTCCACTGATTTCTTTACAATATCAAAAATAAATCAAACATTTACATTATAATGTATAGTATAAAAGTTCTGAATGTATCATATTCTAGATGTCTTCCGATAAGACCGATTCAAAATTATGGATGAAAGTATTTCATGTTTTATAGAAAAGTTATTAAAATTTATGTGTTTAGAACATGTATTTAATATATATATATATATGTTTTTTAATTGTTGCTTAAAAAAATTTTTTATACTTGAATATTAAAATAAATATTATTTCTTTAAGTTTATAAGTTGAATCGTAATCTTACCTTATTTTCTCTCCAAATACTCGGAAAAATGAAAAATTATTACATAACAATTTAATGTACCACAAAATTTCTTATCCCTTGATTTGTACTTTTTACATATGTTTTGGTGTTTTCTAGGAATAATTTAATCCTCGTCTCTGATGATTGATTAAATTATTGACCTTATATATCTTATTGTAGAATATATTTTATATAACAGCAATTGTATTATTTAGAAATGTAATTTCATCCTTTTGAAGAAGCTTGGATAATTTTCGATAATCGAGCGTTAATGAAAGCACTATACTTGATGAGTTTTTTTATAAATCTAAAAGCTTTTCGTGTAAATATTCATTTCATATATGCATTAGTGCATGCATTAAAACATTATTAAATTTAAATCATGTTTCTTTTGACAATGAAAAAATAATATTTGTAACTGAGAAAATATCGTTTAATTCTATACATTATTCTATATTATCTGTCTGACTTTAACTTAAAAAATATGAAGTACTTTCCTTTAGTGTCATTTTATCATATTGAAGTTATAAATGTATACATTCTACACGTATGCATAAGAAAAAAATACTGATGTAACGTTTAATAAGTTGAAGTTTAAAATATTTTTTAAAAATAAAATATTAAATATTACAGTAACAATGTATTACTTAGTTGTATAATGAAATATATAAAAATAATATTTTTTATAAGTTTATAAGGTCTAGTTTTAACAAAAATAATTGTTTAATTTCATTTATTGAATTAATAATAGTAGATTATGAAAGTAATTTTTAATAATGGTAGTCTGAATTGGATAATTTGGCTGTCGTGTTGATAATACACAAGGGTAAAGCTTATATTTCGTTTAGTAATTCATATAAAATACTGGCGTTACAATAGTTATTGCTCAATTATGATAATATATAAATTTCATTTGAAAAATAAGAAAAATAAGCTGTCACCCTTATTGCATTGGATGGGTACCATTGGTATATTTTTTATGCATGACATGATGTGGGTGTTAATGAATTGAGTCATTGACATTGCATACATTCGAGTAGTATATGTTTAATGATGTGACTTTATAATATATGTTATTATGCACAAGTAGATATTTGTTATAATAATCATTGTGTTACAGTGTGTAATGTGAATATTGTATAATAGATTTAAGAAGGACCATTACAGTTGCGAGAAACTTAAAATAAATCTAAAAAACAGACTACAAATCTATGTCGATATAAATGACTATACAGCGATGTAGTCTAGCGTTGTGTAATTTTTCTATTTTATTTATTTATTCACTGTTTTTTCTTAATATGCAGCGCTAGTTGTTCAAGCATTGGTATAAAATACTATTTCTTTTTTAATATGTTCTGTCGTTAGTGTTCAAATACTCATGTGTGTGTATGCGTGCATGTGTGTGTGCGTGGGTGTGTGCGTACATATACGTATAGCAGCACGTACCTATGTGAATTTTTTAAATTAAAACTGAATTAAGAAAATATTATTCACCACTAAAAATAATATAGCAATTAAATTAATTAGTTAAAAAAAAAAAATAATAATAATAATAACGGTCTGTACGCTTGTATATAAAAAAAAATTATATAAGATATTACAGCAAAAAATGTTTCACTCTGCTTGTAAAAAGATGTTTATTCTCGATATTGGGCTGTCTAAAATTATTAAAAAGGATTTGAACAATATGAAGGGCATTAGGATTTGGAAATCATTATAATCGATATTTTAAAATATAAGTAAACAATACGCTAAATACTTAGTATAATTTAAATATGGATATGCAATAATGTAAATAAATTGTTTTGTATACTAGTATATATATGGAAATTGTGCTGTTGTGTACAGTGTGTAACGAGTTTAAGTTTTTCTACTTTTTTGTTTTTTTCTTTTTTCATTTTTTCTCGTATCTGTTTACATCTTACACGTTACACATATAAATAAGCTGCGAGTTTTTCATTTATACTTGATAAGTATGTCAAGTGTATGCTGCAGTTTCTTTATGTTTGTATTTTATTTTATTTACGTCTGACTTTTGTTTCATGTATTTAGTATTATTATAAGAAAATATAGTTCGCGAAGAAACATACAGAAATTTAATCATAATATTTAAAATTCTTTTAGATAGTAAATATGATTGAAATTTTTTTATTTATTTTAGTGGAAGAAAGACTTTCAATTAAAAATATTATAAACAATAAAAAATTAGATATTTACAAAGATAAATAGTTTTTATAATAAATTTACTATCTACTTAATTTTAAATTAAATACAAGAAGGTTAATCAAAAATTCTTCAAAACCAAAATAATTTATAAGACTATTCTTACGACTTATACTCATGACTTCAGTCTTAGACAGTATTTTCGACGCATCAAGAACCATATTTTCTATTAAAAAATTCAGGTAAACATTTTTCGTTTCGATGGTAGTTTATGCAAACGCATAAATAAAAAAAAATTTTAGGAGACAGAATGAGCCGTGTTTAGATGTTTGTACTAGCCTAATAAAAAGAAATAATACATAATGTTAATCGGTAAATTATCGAAGGATATCAATTTGGAAACCAATTTAATGCTTGTATTTCGTACTTGAGTTTTTCTATGGCGTTCTTTGCATAGATATACATTATAATTTTTTATATTTTCCTTAAAATTTTTAGCAAATCCAAGAAGAGAGGAATAGAGATAAAATGCAGAGAAACAAGCGTAAATTGATCCCGATTATTAATATTTATTGCAATAGGAATAAATTTGTGCGAAAATTACAGATATTAAATATTTGTACATTTAAAATGAACGAATAAAAAATTTTGTATGGAACAAATTTTTACTATTCTATACTTATAAATTATGTTATTACTGGAACTATAATAAAAACTAATATTTCTCTAAAATCTAATAATATGTGCGTATATAAGTAAAAATTACCTATTTAAATATATTTTCTAAATATGTTATCATTAAGTTATTGAAAATTATTTTTGTAAATATCGACACTTATAAAAAATATAAAGAGATCGTGCTGTATTAAAGTAAAATTATTAATTAGCTTAAAAATACAGAAAGTACATAACATTAAAAATATTTTCATCACATTTTTACATTTAATTGTTTTTCTGAAATATTAAATAATTTTTTTTTTTTATATGAATAATAGTATTTCAATAACATTATTAATATTTTGTGATAAGTATATGTATAGTTTAATTTTGCTCCCATTGTTGGTACAAACATTATTATTTATTAAATAGTTGAAGTAGATAAAAGTATATTAATATTTCTGTTAATAAAATTGATATATAATTAATTAATATCTGTTCATTTTTCATTCGCTAAATTCTTTAAATTACGTTTCTCTACTCATCTCCTCCTCTTTTCTTTCATAATTGTTTAATGTGATTTTATTGAAAACTGCTAAGTATTCAATAATTTTCTGCAATTTAAATATTTTTATCATCAGAACGGTGGTACATTATTTGGTAAGGTGCGCAGGGCTGCTAGGCACAGATAATTGACTCGCAAATTCAAACATTACAGCGTACGACATACAGTATAATACACATATTACAGTTCTGCAGCTTTTTTGTATACTCTTAATTTTTTTTTTTTATTATATATTTTCTTCTAATTTTGAATCCTTTATTTTTCTGTGAGTTAAAATCGCCTTGAACATTTGGAAAATTTTATTTCTCTTGTTGCTTGTAGTTTTGTTTAAAAAAATTTTTTCATATTCTCTCTCTCTCTCTCTCTCTTTCAATTTCCCTATTTCTTTTTTCTTTTTCTCCCCACATATTTAATTAAACAGCGCCCCGATTTATTAAAGACTCATGAAAGATTTTACTCTGTTAAAAAAGTATCTTTCTTGAGATAAAACTATTACATTTAATACATTAATATATGTATAATCACTCGCGCAGCACCATTTATAGATGTTCGTAAAATATACCTTTTGCACTTTTATATTTATATTTATGAGCCGAAATTAAATTTCTTTACCATCTATGAGTAATGATAGATAAATAATTTATTTTGCAGAGTTGTAATTTTAGTCATAGAATTTATAGAATAAAAATGTTCGTATATATCCATAAAATAAACAAAACGACATATTGATGAAACTACTAAACATTTATATTTTTAAAATAACGTTTTCGTCAATGTTTATTTTACATTTGGCAAGTACTAAAACAATTTTTTTTAATTTACTACGAAATTCGAGTGCAAAGGCAAGAGTCGAACATGAAGTGCATTTAATCGTCGAGAATTAATGTGTGACACTTATATCTGATTTTACGTTTTTTACTTTTTTTTTCTTTCTTTTCAATGCATAATAATGTATACAGTCAACAAGTCTTATTGTATCTAATTTATATTTTGACGTAGCATTGGGAAGACAGAGCTTAGAAACCCTTCTGGCTCAAATGTATAACAAATATAGAATAGATGGAGATTTAACTTATCTTTTATCTCCATAATATTTTTCTTAATATAGTCAATATATTGTAGAATATATTAAGAGTTTTGAAAAAATTAAAATGGTTCTTTATGTCTATTCAAAATACATAATACACTTTTGTATCTACAACCTTTTATTTTAAGTAAAAGTTTATTTGTAAAACAAAGCTTGAGCACCACCTTGATCAGATTTGAAATTCATATTTATTTGAATTATAATAAATTTAATTTATTTTTTCAAAATATTAAAATGAAGTAATTTATAGGTAGGCATAATATGGGTTTCTTATGAAGCACAGATTACTTTTGATCATGGATTTAAGAAGTACATATCCTTTGGGATGTACCAATTCTACTGCATTATACTCCTGCGATGAAGGCTGTAGTACGTAATCTTCCAATTTAGAGAATATACACTTGAATATCTGAGATTGACAAAATACCAACATCTTCATACAGAGACTGCTGTTCAATACTTAATATTTTAGGTAAAATACATTCTTTAATAGCATAATGAATATGCAAAATACCAATGGAGCTCGTGTAAAAAATACCATACAGGAGTCAAAGAAACCACTAAATAATTTACATAATAGTAATTATATAGTATAAAATAGTTGTAATGGTAGTTATAATAATAGAATAATTTATACAATATTTAGATTTTAATATGTTTAAACTAATCAATCTTATAATTCCTGTATAATATTTAATGCTACAAAATAATTAAATGTGGCTGAATTAAAAATATAAATTTACCACATGTAATTGAAAATGAAATTGTCGCGTAACATGTCGAAGAAGAAGATATACCTACGCAATTTTTCTATTTTTTTTTTTTTAAGGTTTACATGTGTGCATGCTAGTGCGCATGTGTCATTATGTATGTATGAATATATGGATGGTCGTACGTACGTACGTATGTATATATACACAATATGTATATGTAATCACACGGGCTTTATTGTAAACGGAGAAATATAACGCTAGAGACATTGATATGACACGATGTCGTGCCTTGGATGCCTACTTCCTGATATGTGGGACAGGTATATGTCACCTATAATACTTGGGAACTAGTATGCTACTACTGCACCTTTGCTTATTTCGTAACGCTCTTATGCACATATTTCTTTTTCTCACAAACATTTCATTTTTTTAATCATTTAACTAAGTTTAATTTACTTATTAATCTAATAAAATCGCTATTGGAATGATTTTACTTATCCTCGGTTTACGAACGATTCAGAATTCATCAGTACATGCGCTACCGTTTATGATGTGACATAAAACGAAATTAGAAAAATATAAATATAATATTTTTGTAAAAATCGTATTGTTGTATATACTCTTCCTTCAAAATTTAATGGAAGCGCATGTAAAGAAAATTTGATCGTTCGCTAATGTGACATGAAATGACAACATAAGTCATAGCATTTCAAACGTTACAAAATAAGAAAAAAAGGTCATTGGCAGTATTATTTTAATTTGCATTTCTAACAATTAAGAATAATTGATTAATTAATTTATCGATAAAATTTTTAATCAATCAATCAATTAATCAATATAACGATATGTAATTCTACTTGCGCAGTTAATTAATTATCTAATTACAAAGACGCATTAAGTTTGTAATATCTAACGCCACAAAACGTAATTATGAGTCTTCAAAAATGTATACGCGTTTTTCTACTAAGATGTGACAATTGATTTTTTAAAAATCGATGTCTATACATAATAATATTAATAATAATTCTTAATTACATTATCAATGAATAAAGTGTATTCTCAAGCTTTTGCAAATATATACATATATAATGTGAGATATGTTTTAGTAAGATTTCTTGTTTGTTGTTTTTCACATATTTCAAATCTAATATAGGTAATTATCGACACAGATTACATTTCACTTAATACAAAGTCAAGTGTGATATACATGCAAATACATTGGATTGAGCTTGAATATCATCTTTCAGCCAGTTTACAGATTGATCTCTCATGCTTGTATTTTTTCTTAATGTTACGCATTAATCCAGAATACTGTATCGTTTACACGATTCTATCGATTATTTTTTCATAATTTTTGTACACTATGTAGCTGATGCATTAGAAAAGGACTAAAATCTTTTCATTTAAATTGCCATTTAGATTAAGAAATAACAAGATATGCAGATTTTCAAATCCTCAAAAAATTATAGCTATTTATTATTTTTGTTTAATTAATGCTAAACACTTAGAGGAATTGAAATTATTGCGCAATCTTAATAAAGCTATGTAAAGATATTTATATATTATGCTTTTTTTTTTGATACACGACATAGAAACGTGTAATTGATAAACCAAAAACTTAACCCAACTTAACCCTTCGCTTTTACAAATAAGAACTTCTGTTTAAAATATTTATTTCTAATAGTTAATGAGAATTCCCAGGCAGTCCCACAGACGATTCATGCGGGATAACCCAATTCCAATTACATAATTCTCCAAATTTGATGTACTCTTGAATCCTGATGAAAACATATCCTCTTATAGCATTGGATTGGTTAGGGGTGATGTATTACGCTTCACCTACTCTTCATGAGATTAATTGGTAAAATTTTTAGTACCATTATCTAATTTTGTTACCAATAGGGTTAGACCAGCGTAGGCTATCGTAACAATATGATTTTTTTTTAAATTAAGTTTAATATTATTAATGCAAAGATTGAGAATTTGTACATCCACAATTCCATTAAACAATTCATTCTACTTTGGTCTACTTGCAATACAGCTTACAATCACGACTTTTCTACAATTTTATAAGATAGTTATCCCTTGAAATGGCTGCATAAAGAATCATCACCTCATGTAATTTCAAATTTACGTAACACATCTAAATTATATCAAAACAAAAGTAAATGTAACTACATTCAGAATTTACAGATTTATAACTAGAACGCCATTTTAACAGTAAACTGTAACATTTCTGCCCCATTTCTAGAGGAAGCATTATTTCAGTGGAAGTTCTTTCTTTAAAGCGAACAAGATATATTAT
Organism: Ceratosolen solmsi marchali; assembly: GCF_000503995.2. NCBI lineage: Eukaryota > Metazoa > Arthropoda > Insecta > Hymenoptera > Agaonidae > Ceratosolen > Ceratosolen solmsi. The sequence continues at coordinate 14,957,206 of NW_011948416.1, read as the reverse complement.
AATAAAATAATATTTTTTACTTTTTAAAAGCGAAGAGCTAAATAGTAAACTAATTATGTCAAAAATCACAAATACAACCTAATACGCGAGAATGTTCGTTGTCATGTGCAATATTTCGCGCATTAAAACGATTAAGTGTTAAAGTTTCTGTTAACGAGAGAAACATGTTCGTGCTCGTTCAATGCTTTATCTTGATTAAAATACAATTAAAATATACTCGTGCTCGCACACGCACATGTACGCGCACAAAGAGGGGGCACCCACACCCACACACACTATTTTGCAAGAGCTGTAATCAATATACGATATTGAATGTAATCAGGAGTACATTGTCGAATTGAAAAAAAATGTTTATTCACTCGTTTTCTGTTTCAAGATTACTTGAAAAATTAAACGATCAATTAATTGTACTCTACACAAGTAGTTGAAAAAACATTAATTTATTTTTAGTATATTTAAGAAATTAAATAAATAAAATTTACATTGAAATTTTTTTTTGAAAACTTTAGTTAATAATTTAATTAATTGAAAAAATCTAAATAATATATGTAATAAAACTATAAATATTTATTGATGATTAATTAAATCATAAGCTACAAAATATATTTAGTCATTTTTCAAAATGACAATAACCCCTTGATTTTTAAAAAGCAGCTCTCGTAATCACGTATATACATCTATGCATTTACTTACTGCAAAATTTTTACGCTATGTTTAACACTTTAAAAGCTATCTTACGTACTCTCACACTTGGATGATATTGATAAAAATTGTCAAGTTAACGAATTCATAACTGAATTATTTACCCAAGTAAATATTAATTTTAATATAGCATAATCCTAAAATTAGGATAAAAATATATATATATATAAGTCACAATAATCACACATAAATCGATAATTATCATAATAATGATAACGATAATATGAAAATTTGTGATGTGCAAAATCTGAAGGGAATAAGGAAAAAGTAAGATATAACGATTTTATGAAGGGTGTTGGAGGAACATAACCACAATTGGGAATGGAAACTATAGATAACGAGAAAACGTCTTCCAGCATATGGGCTCACAATTTAGTACCTGTTCGGCTTATCACCGTATGTTTGTATATATATTTTTATCATTTATATATATGAAAAAAAGAAAATATATTTATATGTATATTTTCTTTTTGTTCTACGTAATCTATGTATTTTTAGTGCTTAACGCGCATAATATAAGTTTAGCGACAAAGTAGCTCTCATATTAAACCTTGCTTTTTTTATTTCCTCTTTATTTTAGTGAGCTTTTACACACGGTGCATCACTTATGCTCTAGTCGTATTGTAACAAATATTGCCTCGAATATAAATTTTTTCACACTTGATTTACTAGTTTTCACACTCTCTCTCTCTCTCTCTCTCTCTCTCTCTCTCTCTCTCTCTCTCTCTCTCTCGTTTATTCTGCATTCGTGCTGTAAACAAGCACATACGTACATGCTGCATATTTTACTTTTTTCGCATAGTCAAGTCAGTTGTCTTGAGTTTTCTTTTCATTATTGTTAATTCTTTTGTCACAACCCTCGAAGTATCGTCTTACATTTACATATGGCCAAGTCAAGTTTATTACAAGATTAGTAGTAGTCATTTGGTTCGCCTCGAAGATCGAAAATCTTTTAATTATAAAAAGATTCCTCGGCCATGGAAATTTAGCCAAAGAACTTTGGGTAGTATCGGATGAGTCATATCATCTTTCTTATTGCATATAGTGAGCTCTAATTGTTTAAAGAGCATCACGTGTACGCGCTTGACGTTGCAATCTGAACACTACAACTTGTGGTCGAGGAGCCGAGATTAGTAGGGCCAGAATGCAGGCAGAGGTGGGGGTGGAGGTGGTTGGTAGTGCGTCGCGAGGGTGGGCGCAGCTATAAGGAGGCATGTCGGCGGCGGGGGTAAGGGTGGAGGATGCGGAGGCAAGACCGGGGACAGTGCGAGAGCGGTGGCTGCTGCTGCTGCTGCTGCCGCCTGCTGGGGGCCGCAGAGCGGTGGATGCAGCCCGAGACCGAGCCCAAGCGCGGCCCGCTGGCGCTGCTGATGCTGCTGCTGCTGCTGTTGTTGGTGGTGTTGCTGCTGCTGCTGACGCTGACGCTGCTGACCCAGGGCCTCGCCGTTCTATTCCGAGTCTTGCTGCATTTTGACGTGACCATTGTTAGCCGAAGTGGAGGATGAGCTGCCACCGCTGCTAGGTGGGAAATTGCTGGGTATGGTGCGGGACGACGAAAAACATAACTTCATTATGTACGGAAATTTGCCATCTGTAACTCATGTTGCAATTTCAGCTATTCAATATTCTTTATATTTCAATTTCTATTATAACTTTTTGATCTTTCATCTTAATAATTCCCTTTTGTTTTTTATTCAATGGTATAAAATACTAAATGACAAAATCATTCGGATCTATTTGTTTCTTGAAAAATTTTCGTTTTTCTCTAATTTTATATTTCGATTAAATTACTGTAATTTGCATGAATTTTATATTGTTATGAATTTTTGTATTATATGCAAATTATTTCGAATTAAGTTGCGCAATGAATTATAAGTTAACCATATTTAATTTTCCAAACTATTCAATAATAAATTACAATAACTTTGTAGAAATGATAGTAATATGATAAATTATTAAGCTTAATCAGAATTAGTTGTTTTATGAAGGATATAATGTTAGACCTTTAAGCAACATACATTTCATAATACAAATTACTCTACAATTGATAAATGGTTTACTTACAATTAATAAATATAACACTGATGTTTTTTAAAAAATTCAATGGATATTAAAAATCTTTCATATGATTAATAATACAAGTGTGATTCTGTTATTTATAACATGCAGTGTGCTCTCTCATAACAGAAACGCTATATTTCTTTAGAAAATATATAGACTACTCACTGCTATTTTCGAGGGCGGTGTGGTTGCATTCCATAATAGCTGCTACTGCTACACCTACACCACTAAACTCGATGAGGCCTGAAGAAGATCGTTCGGATTTGAGAGGAAAAAGTTTGATCGTCGTAGGTGGTTCAATGCCGCGTTCTACAAATACACGATTCACTGTTTCCTCAGTAAGATCAGGAGGTGTATTGAAAAAATGAACTATTTTCGAAGGTGGTTGTATTCGATTCTTGTTGGCCATTGCTGGATTTAAAAACCTGAAAATAAATAATACAGTATGAAATACTTAAGTGAATTCTTTTTATACAATAGTAGACATTACTATAACAGAATTAAATATTAGTTAGTCATACGTGGATAATTAGTTGGAAATTTCAACGATACATAAATTGTATTCTGTTTTACATTATTTGATAATTAAAGTATATTTAAGATTATAAAAAAAAAATTAAATAAACTCATGCTCTATATTTCATATGTATTTTTATTCGCTACGAATGTCTTTAAAGCAGCTTTAAAACTTCTTGATAAACATATAGTTTTTATTATAAAATAAAGAATAGCCATTTCTATCTCACTATTTGTATAAAATTATATGCACTAAATATTTTTTTTTAATTAAAATGAAATAAATATTAATTTTATTAAATGCTTATAAATAAAAAAATATAAAATAATTATAATATTATTAATTTACAATTATACTATACAGGTAATAATGAATAAAAATAATATCATAAGGCAATAACTAAGGAATTTCATTAATATTATTAAAATTAAAATAAAATAATTGAGTAAAGGCTTAAGTCAACTTGCTTATTTTTTTTTACATTTTTTTTTTTTTTTTTTTTTTTTTTAATTATGTTAACGTTATAGATTTAACGATATATTACTGTGAAATAATTTATAAAATTATGAATAAATAAATTTGATTAATACTAAGAATTGCATATATCAAGTATATTAAATATTAACATTTTTTAAATATAATTAGCGATAAAAAATAAAATAATAGTTAATTCATCTAACGTGTTTAATAATGAATTAATATATAATATATTAATATATAATGTACCTATTATTTTTGCTGCCAGTAAAATCCTTAAAACTGGGCGTTTTGTCAGGTAGAACGAATGGATTGGTAACGTCAGATAGAAAAGCTTGTTTAGAAAAGCCAAGTTGGAGTTTAGCATCTTGACCGATAGTGACATTGTTGAGGTTCTGGAGACATCGTTCAACGGCTATGCTGTCGCCCATTTGTATCATAGCGCATCCCTCTTTGGTTTTGAGGAACTTGACCTTGGTGACGTTTCCGTATAAACAGAACAGATTGAAAAGTTTATCTGCATTAACTTTGTCAGGTTGTAGTCCGTATACCATCATGACGGAGCCCTGGCTACTAGTGGCCGGAGTTTGACCTAATGCTGGAACGTAGCCCGGTCGAGGTGGTGTAGGATGCAGGGGTTCACGACCCGTGAACTCTGCGGCCGTCTTTAATCCGTAGCGCTCGACATAAGGTTCGGCATATGCTGCTGGACCATTGAAACCATCTTCGTATCTATCGTGGGCTCCAGTGCTAGCTCCAAACTGCACTCCACCAGTAGTAACCGTCGAACCTATAACGAATAAAAATGTAATTTGATTTTCAAACAAATTTAATTTAAAAGTCTTAATATCCATTTCTGCGTATGGACAGATAAAGATGCTATGACTTTCCATAACATTCATTTTTTTTATCTATTATTAATTTATTTATAATTATCAGCATCTAGCAGAACAATTCAGTACGATAATTAAAAAGGGTATACGTTAATTTTCTTAAATAATTCGAAATTTTAAAGTATTTTTGATTATACCCTAATTTTCTCTCCTTTTCCCTTTTCACAATACAACACGACGAATAAATAAATAATATTATGTAAAATAATAATTTTTATAATGTAAGTAGATGCGAAATTAATTATTTATTATAATTTATATTACATTATAATTTATATTATTACCGTTGATGTAATGAATAGTAATATATAATTGAATTTTGTAACAAAAAAAAAAAAAAAAAAAATAATAATAATAATAATAATGAGCTGATTTTTATGTGTGTATATATACAAAGTAAAAATAAATAAATTAATTTTTTAAATTAAACTAAAAATTTTACCTATGAACAAAATTAAAAATTTGAAGGAACTTTAACATTTATATAATAGAATATAATATTCAATCTTTAATTCAATGTAAAAGAAGTAGTAATTCATAATACAGTTATATTAAATGAAAAAATTGTCTACATATTTCAAAAGATCTATATATATATATATATATATATATATATATATTGTGTTTACTTGAATAAAAAAAGGTTATTGATTAAACATAAAATTACTCATCAATTAGCTTATTATTATTTTTTATTATTTTTAATAAAGATATGTAACAAAAAATTGTTTTTGAACAATCATTTAATTAATCTCAATTTTTTAATTTATGACGGTAGCTTTAATTATTTTTACTAATAAATTAATTGAAAATTGTTAACTTTTATTTTTATAAGCTCGTAATTTAATGTTAATTAATAATTATATTAATACAACTATTTAATAGAACATATCTTAATTATTTATAAACTAATTCATTTTGTAAAATGTTCAATTTAAGAATTTTTAGTGATTTAATTTTTTTAGTCAATTTTTTTAGTTAAACTTATTAAGAATTTAAGAAGTTTTAGTGTGTTAATAATAATTTAATTATTTTTCATCAGCAATAAACATGTTAATAATAATCATACTCAAAGACAACTTTAAAATAAATTTATTTTTAAAATGTGAAAATATTTATTTGAATCTTAAACTTTTAAGAATTTAACGGTAAAAATTTGTCTTCGAATAAAATTTATTTCTTCTCTAATGGGAAATCAGAGAACTAATAGGTGACGCTTATGAAACATTTATCTGAATTTTAAATAGTATTAAGTGCAGCTAAAAAATTTTAAATACAATGGTTTACATAATAAAATATAAAGAACATATCCACTTGTGTTGTTTGAGTACATTTATACTAAAATAGGATAACAAATAAATATTGTTGATAGAGTTTTATAAATATTTTCTTTACCATATGGCTGAGGAGCAGCTCCATAACGAGGTTCGGCAAGTAGAGGTGCCGGTCTTCCGTTTCCAGTGGCGTCATTTTTGTGCGCTCCTGCTCCTAATAAGGATAAACAAAATAATTTGTTACTATTTTATTAAAGTCGCAAATGTTTTCTTTACACATTTAATAATTATCTTTTATTTATTCATTAAAATTATTAACTTTTCATTTAACTCTTATTATATATTTATTTTTAGGTAAGGATAAATGTTGAGGATATATGAAAGTAGTTATGTAAGTAGTTATTCGTAGTGTATGTTTAAAAAAAAACATGAAAACAATATATTTTATAATATTTATAATCGCTAATTTTATGTTAAATTATTTTAACATTAATAATTAGTAATGCTTAAATATATCACCATTATAACTGATCGTAAATTTTTCGTACGCTTTTACTTTAAAAGCTCAATAAATTTAGTATTATCTTATAACAATATAAATTATAAATCGCACAAAAATTTTATAGCCTGAAAATACAGTAATATTATCGAGTGTCAAGTTATAAAATAAATTAATAATAATTTTCGTTTCTTTTACCTTTCATATATCAATTTAAAATATTAAAAAATTAAAACAAATATTACGATGCATACAATAATGTCGATGTGTATACATCGATATATAAAATATTTTATTTGTAACCATATTTACATTAAAATAATAGGGTAATAACAATATTGCAACCATTTTTTTAAATATTATGTGCCTTAATATTGTTTCGATATGTATTTAAAGTGTCAAATTATATTGATAATCTGAATGGGGTTTAAAATTGAGAAAGATTATGAAAACGTATCCTTAGTAAATCAATCCAAACTTTTTGTATCAAAATATTGTAATTAAGTTAAGCAATAAGTAAAAGAGCATAAAAATATATATTATTATTAAAGTTTTCAATTGTAATATTTTAAAAGAATTATCAATGCACAATATACGACCTATTAATACAAATTTCTATTCAATTATATTATTAACACATTTATATGTAATGTATATGTATATTATTTTGTAATGGTTTTGATACTTATTTAGCCAATCCCTCGACATTGTAATACAGCATAGTTATATACATATTCCAAACGTACAATAAATCGCATGTAACATAAGTATTTATAAAAAAAGCTAGTAATTAAAATCAATATGATCCTAACATATATTCTACGAATCTTGTTAGCAGTGACAGCTTTGTTTATTTTTATTTTATCCAATGTTAACGGTTTTTACTGATTAAATATTAAATTTGTTTACTTAAATATATTATATTTACAAGTAATTTTACATAAAATAATAGTGTACTTATAATTTTATTTTTTAGGATTAGTTAAATATGTCATCCTATTAATTTAGTGACATAATAATGCAAAGAGAAAAAGTTATTGCCTTGGTAATCTAGTAGAATTCAATTAATCGAGCTATTTTTAACAGCACGTTTAAATGAAAATAAATGTTAGGACGTACTTGTGACGGTATGAATTCTTTATTAAAATTAAAGGGAATTAAATAATACGATTGTGAGGAACAAGATAAGATGGATATTTTCAATTTTGGACTTTCCGGGTTTATTATGGCTGTGTGAATATAGACGAAAAGAATAAGGAAAGCGTTTCTTTTCAGCAGACGAGTATCAATTTATTGAAAAAGAGTTAGGTGGGTAAGTTGGCAGCAATGGACGACGCCAGGTAGCGTGCTGTATCGACCTCGCAGAACGCCGCCACGCAGACTGGTAGTGCGCACCCCCATACACGAACGCTCCCGCCTCTAACCCTTCATTCTTTCCACATTGACTATCTCAACTACATCTTATAACTTGAACTTTTAGAATCAACTTTAAGCACTGCTTTATACTCATACATAGATATAAATTCATAATTCTTTGATAATTGATGAATCATACTAATCGATATGTTCTTTCAAAATGAAAGATCTCAAGATTTGTATTGAAAAATTAATCCATTTTTATATGTAGCTGCCCCTGTTATTTTAATACTCAAGACTGGCTTCTTTTACTTTTTCATTTATAACGTTTAAATGCTTCATATATTAACTATGTTCTTTTATTCGTTTATAGTAAATAAACTAAAAAATCTGAATAAGTTTGTTTCTGACTTGCGAATCAGAATCACAAATTAAGCAACCAAATTTGCTTTCACTTTATTACCATTTATTATGATATATATTAAAATATTATTTATCATGAGATAATAATTTCTATTTATACAAGTTTACTTGTATATATCGAACACAATATTTGGTAGATATTTTTATATTAACCATTCGTATACTCCGCATTTCATATAGTAGCGTATATTATGATAATGGATAAAGGATCGAAGAACTAATTAAAGTTCTATGGAATAATTTAGATAAGATGAGTGGTCAAAGAAAAGAAGAAAAGAAAACAATTCAATAAATATGACATAATTCTAATACGAACATATTCGGCAGTATATGATCCATTGACAAATGAAATAATCTACAATTGATAATTCTTATAGTAACTGCCGTTTAGAAAAGTATATTTTATGAAAGTTTTCAATTACTTATTTTTTTATGAATATGGATATATACATACAAATAACTCAAGCATGCGAAAATACATACTTTTAACGTGTAACAATTATTATATTTTTTGTCAAGTATTATCATTCGTTTGATATACATCTTTATATATATATATATATACATATAAAGATATTATTTACGAATTCTTTCTTATTATATTTTTTTGGTATATTTCAATAATTACATACTAACTGTCTACAGTTAGGATTTCATCAAGCTTACCATTATTATTAATAAAAATTTTGTAATAATTGTATCAAGTGTAATTATTTATAATTTTTTATATATAACATACATGATATAATATAAATCAATTTTATATTTCAAATCATGTAAGAAATAACTAACTAAACTAAATAATGGTGTTTGTAATTTTTTATTTTATTCTTTAATATCTATAAAAAATGTTTTATTTTTTAATTTCTTAGGCAGTTTCCGATTTTCTTATTACATCCAATACTTTTAAATTACCCTATTACAATAATACTCTTAACTATTATTATATAATAGTATTATTATAATAACTTTTACTTTTATTATTATTTTATCAATTGTATTTGATTATTGTCAAAAAATGACTATGAGTAAGTCCTTACAATTGCAAATTTAGCGCATTGTGTAAATCATATGAAAAGGAAACCCAAAGACAGTTGGTTTTTTGCCTTCAATTCTTGGCTCAATCTCATTAGTAGATTTTATCCTTCGTAGTGATGAATTAATATCTTATAGTATAATATGAATAAGAGTAAAATTTTTTTGCTTTTAGAAGCTTTTATATTTAAAACATTACTAAGTGAATAAATGAGATGATGACACAATTTATAACTACCACTGTATTATTATAAGAACTACAGTACATACATCAGATTCATTTTGAAGATATATAATTCCAATCAAAGTACATAGTATATTCCTTTTAGTTACTTGTCCTAATTGAAAACACTTAATAGTAAAAATAAGACATTCTACACAATTTAAAATTCTTAATTTATAAAGTTCTAAACAAATTTGAGAGTGAATTTTAATGTCCAACATTGGGTGATACAATTTTAAAATTTACAAAGTGGCCGAAATATAGAAAAAATAATTTACTCGCAAAGCTATACGAAATTTTACATATGAATTAATTAAAAAAAAAGACAAATACACAGGTATTTATTTTAAATAATTGTTTTTGAGTTATGTATTAAATTACGTGCGTGCTCTATATGGAACATTATAAATATCCATATATATATATATATATATATATATATATATCCAAGGAATATTTTATTTGTAATATTTCATTTTAAAATTGCAATTAATCATCACAATAATTAACTTGGGAATTAAAAAATGACCTTATATATTTATTATTCTATTAGTACATAATATAAAGCCTAGTAAATTTGAATTGATTTAAGGCTCAATTTTATTGAATCATTAATTTTCCACTTCTTGCATTTTTCTTTCAAATATATTACTTTAATGGTGTTCATAAAATATTGATTCAGATATCCTATAAGCTAGGAAGCTCGACATTTCTTACGATTTTGTGAATCGTGCTCCTAGGATTTTGAGACGAACAGCTATTTAGAAGATAATTCTTTTAATACTACTTAGTTGTAATTTTTATGAGTTTTTTTACGGTTTTTTCTCTCTTATAATTTTAATCTATATCTCTTGATTTGCTTGTTACATATATTCTTTACCAATTTCAACCATAATAGAATACAGTTTGTATAATAGCTGTGGCAGATGGCTTGCAACTTAATACTTGTTTGTACTCGATAATAACCTAAACTCTAATTTTGATAAAATAAATTAAATTATCTCATTTGTTATAAGTGAATTTAGATAATGTTACTCTAGTAATTCTCTTACCAACAGAACGAAAAAGTTCTATTGAAAACTTAATGCTGCATTTCTGTGGCCTTCAGTATTGCCATTTAGAGCAGGATATTTCTTATTGTGTAAAGAAGCAACGTAAGTACTTTAATTCTTAGGATTATGACAATTGTGGAGTTGGTCTGACCCTTTGATTATCTAGTAGCCTTACTAAGGTTAAAAATACTTAAGTTAGAAATAATTTTGCTATCAAGTCTATCATAGTAATAGACAAAAAAAATCGACACTTCCAGTTAAGTCGTCTACACTATAAGAATTTATTTGGAGTAGCTTTCAGTGAATATTCTAAAATTGGGTGCTCTCTCAATTCCGTACATAGTAGGGCAAATCATTGAATGAAACAGTAAGATTGGTGGCAAAGTGTAAATATATCTGACGATTAATTCGGGAAGTGTCATATTCCGAAATCATCTTTTATCTACTGATAATAGTTTATCCTCTGCCGAAAGCGCTAGCATGTTCTAAACAGAGAACTATTCATGTTAAAGGAACATTTTCTCTCTAGAAATTTGTTATATAATGATATTTAATAAAAACAAGTGACGATTTTGGAGCTTGTAATATATATGTTTTAATGTGTCATAAATCGAAGTTACATATTGTATCGATGGTATTAAGAAGTTACTTTAATCATAAATTGACATTAAAGTAAAGTTCACAAAATCAGTCTTTTCATAATCTTTATTTTATATATTGATAAAAAAAAAAACTTTAAAAACTCTTACATTTTTTCATTAAAGCTATTTATAAATTTGGTAGATCTATGGTCCAATTCAAGTCTACTATATGCTTGTTCAATTCATGTGACAATTTATAGATTGCCTATACAAAAGAATAGTTTCTATTCGAATTTATAATAATTATATCTTACCTTTAGTTTACTCGAGGACTATTAATATTAATAACTATTAATATCGTTAATTAAATGTTGATATATTTATTAAAATTATAGTATTTTTTTTTATAAATTTATTAAGAATAATTTTTTGTCGCTTTTTTCTAATTTTTTAAATACAATAAATGAATACACAGATTATTAATATTTTTTATATATGATGCTATATATATAGTCATGTAGTCATATTCTATTTGAAAATACATTTATTTATGTATTCGTTAATGATATCTTTAATTTTTTCATTGTCTAATATTTATTTATATAACAAGATAATATTTTTGAATTTTAATATATTTACATAATTTTAAGAAAAAACTTACGTGTAAATTAAATAAATATTTGATCGATTAGATTTATTGAAATAGTATAAAATAATTGTTAATTCGGTTATGAAGAATGATATTAATATAAAATGCAATTTAAAGGCGTGTTAAAACTGATCGATCAAAGTTTACTTGAAAAAAGTTTTACTTAAAGTTGAGTGTAATGTATTAATGATACACTTATTGTCCTAGAATAACGTCTGTGTTTATTTAATTCTAGTCAAGAGATGAAATTTCTTATTGAATAGTTTTGTTCATTTGTGTGATAATTTGGTATAATAAATATATATATCTAATTAACTAATTTGATAACACAGATGTAATTCTTGCGTTTGTACATTGAAATGTTATGCTGGGTCGAGAGGTAACTGATGTTTTTGGTTTTGTGACCTAGGAATTCGATGCAATTTCATTCGAAGAGAGTAAGAGGTATTGATGAATGAATAATTGCTCTGTTACAGATTGGATGTTTTATCATCACATACTGGACTTACCGCTGATAGCAATCTCGCAGCCAAGCTCAACAATGTTCAAGAGTCACGTTCAAGCCCTTGGAGACGTGTGAAGCAGTGGGCGCGGATAGAGCGCGGACAATGGACGAGGAATTCATAGTGAGAATATACTTAAGCCTTTATCCTTTATCCCTCTTTCTCTTCAGCACACGCACACACGCACGTACTCTCGTCTTCATTCATTAAAACACTTATGCACTTTTATGCTCTCCCTCTCTCTCTCTCTCTCTCTCTCTCTCACGCACACGCACACACGTACACACACGCACACGCACGCACACACACACACACGCACACACACACATTCTTTCTCTCCCTCTCATAAACGTTCACCCTTTATCTCGTCACCTACTCTCCTTTCTTATCCGTATCCATATCCATATCCATATCCATATCCATATCCTTTTCCATTTTCTGTCCATCGCTTCTGAATCCCGTCTGATCACCTCATGTCAACAATTGAGATGGCTGCATCTGCACACAGACAAACATTCCAACATAACACCGCTTTCCTCCCACTTTATTATTCTTTTCCTGTCTTTACTTCATTTCACGCTCTTAATGCTTCTGCGTTCGCATTTCATTTTTCTCGATCATAATTTCTTTTGTTGACGTTGATATTGTTGTTATTGTTGTTCATATGAAATTTGTTGTTGTGTTGTTGGTGTCATGAATATAAGCGAGAGGAAAGATTATTTAGCTAGTTCATATGTAATTGTACATTTATTTATCTAGCCATTATTCTTATTTTATGTTTCTTTTCCATTTTTTATTTTTTATCTTGATATACATATCTATATATATGTATACACAAAAATATATATGCGTATGTATATATATATATGCATATCGAACATAATTAGTATAAAATTATTTATATAAATAAATCTTTATAAATACAATAATTTGAAAGATATGTTTAAAATTAATTTGGGAGTTAATGATCGATTGGATGTTTGTCTGTGAGAGTGCTTTAGTAGCCTTTTGAGAAAGAAGGAAATAACGTTGATTTAGATAGTCTTTAAATATATAAGATGAAAAGACAAAAATAAGTTTTTTATTCTGAAATTTTAAGAGTATCATTCGGTTCAACGCGCACATACAAAATATATGGTATCATAAAAATACATACGCCCATTTCTAAATACATTGTTCAATTCGCAATGAAACAGTTTCATACATATTAGTTGAAAAAAATTGAGACCATTTTATAAATATTTCAAGACTAAAAGATTGAAAATGTGTATGACAAATCTGAATAATTTCTTTATACACGTTATGTTTTGTTTACATTTACTATGCCTTATTTTACTATTACATTCTAAATATAACAATGGTTCTTATATCCATTATTGTAAATTAACAATATACTAAGAAACGATATTAAAATTTATAATTTATGGAATATTAATGGATATACTCCGTTTATAAAACAGCAATTACATTAATAATTGTTTTGACAATATTTGATTCTTACATTGCATATTATATTTTTTTCATTTTCTATCTGAATTTGTAAGCTACGTACTAATAAAAAAATTAAAAACAAGCATAAACGTAATAAAACAAATTATTAAATACGGAATATCAAAATCTTTTGTCAGTAATATTTAACTTGTGTAAAACACATTAGAGTATTTTGTGAAATAAGATTCATATTTTAACAAACAAAGAAAAGAGAAAGAAATGATATAAATATGCAGAAATATTCGGAGTAAGAAAAGATACAAATAGGAAAAAGTAAATAATAAAATATTACGTGCTCATTACATTTCATGACTTTCTTATTAATTAACAGATTTTCATAATTTGCGTAATTTAAATGAACTTCAAATAATAGTATACAAACTATTTTATTACTGTTCCTTTCTTACTGTGCTATATATTTTCATATAATTTTTTCTTTGAAACAAATAAGAATGTAAAGATTTTTGATAAAAATAAAGAAGCCTAAGTTTTCTTTACTCATTCTTTGTCAAAATGAATTTACTAAAAATAAAAATAAACTTGTTTAGATATTGTAAAATAAAAATTGTTATTGAAAGAACTGTTTAAGTAAGCCTTTGACAAATACATTTAAGTAAATAAATACACGTACAAACACACACATACATACACAAAAAACAAAGAAAGGTTTACTTTAAAATTAATTTAGAATTTTAAACTTATACCAATGTGCAAAATAAAATAAATGCTTGTAAAACTTTATTGGAAGAATTTTCATCTTAGCAGTAAATTTTAATAAGGTATCAAATTTAAAATAAATGAATTCATTAACCCTGTCAAAAAAGTGAAATAAAAAGAAAATAATAAAGCTAATCCATATAAATAAATTTAATAAAATAAAGTTGGATTTCTACATATATGTCACTAAATTCAAAGGTCACATGCATTCGTTTAACATACTTCAATAACCATTTCTTGTATTTTCTTCTTTTTAAATTTATTTGACTTATTTGAACGGTAAGAAGCGAAACTATAACAGGTATAAATGACATAGTTTTTTCAAACATTACAATATAATTGCTACTATATAGCGTAGGTTACTCTGGTAATTCAAACAATGTGTAATGTAACGCAATTAAGTGGTTGTTTAAATCCTCTGGCATTGTGTTCGTTGTGTCATACTGATGATTGATTTTCCAGTGGTGTATAGTTTACGTATTATTATTATTATTATTATTATTATTATTATTATTATTATTATTAGGTATATAATAGAGGTAGTTGTAATTTATAGTAGGATTCTGATATCTTATTTAATAATATATTTTATTAAAAGCTTTTTCTCATTTAGATTTAAGATTCTTAGTAAATCACTAAACTTGATAAAATAGTACTATTTATTAGATATAGCATATTTTACTCTTTATTGCGAATAACAAGAATATAAAATTTTACAACATTGCAAATAAAGATGATAAAATATTCTACAACAAATTGTATTAGTCGAACAAATAAGAACGAATAAGATTTTAACATTTGATATATTATGTAATAACTTATAAATGAAGGTGGATTACAAATTTTTAATTTTTTTACACATTATATCAATATAACTGAATGTATCATAATTCCTAATTAAATTGGTTTCATTCAAGGTATTATTTTAAAAATGTAATGCATTAATATAATAATAAATCTTATTATTATACTATCTAATAAAATAATAAATCAATGAATAAATCATTAATTATATCTAAAATACTATATTTAATTCCGGCTTTAATTCAATATAAATTTAAATTATTTATCTATTCATTTTAATTCATGAAATTCTATCATTTATAGTTTACTTAAATAAAAATTTTTAATTAATGAAAAATTTATTTCAACATTCAGTATTTCATTTTTAGTATTCCATAATATAGACATTGGCAAATTTTCAATAATACTATAAAGTAAAATATATAAAGAGTTAAGTTTTATATAAATTATAATCTAAAAACTAAAAAGAATAATTCTTATTACATTTTTTATTCTATAAAAATCAATTATTATGATATAATTTTAGAAAATATAAGATTTAAGAACAATTTTTAATTTTATTTAATAGCATTGGATAACACTAAAAAATTAATTACTTTATTCAAATAAAATAATAGATATTCTTAAACATATTTTCTATAAAATTTTTATTGTTATAAATTAATAAAAATTAATCAAGTAATGTGGAAAAATCGAAGTCAATATATTTTTTCAACTAATATTATTCAATTATATTGTATTTATTACAAATTTTATCATTATTACAATTTTTTTTTTAATTTAATTTAGCTTTCAATTTTCTAAACATACTTTTAAATAAAATATATTTTACATCACAGTAAGTACAAAATGAATAAATAATTTTCGTTGAATAAATTACAAATCTTATTCAAATATAATGCATTTTGTATTTAATTATAATTTAAATATATAATTTCATGTAACACACTGATACATTAATATGTATAATAGAAGAAATACAAAACGTTGTACTTTATCCATCGGGTATATGTTAAAAAATTAAAGTGAACTTTTTATTTTAATTTTATATTTTTATTCGTGCTATTTCTTACTTAAAATGAAATCTATTAAATAGTATGATTTTATAATAATTTAAAATAAATTTAAATATAGTCATTCAAATCCTTTAAAATTTTACACTTAAATGAACATGTATTAATAAATTCGTAATTCAAAAACAATAAAATTATTCTACAAACATAATAGGTACTGTACACTCATAATTACTAGCTAATTGTATAACATACAAATTTTACTATTTTATCAGGTAAAATCATCAAGTATTCATAAATAATTATAATTTCCGTTAAGTACTTGATCTTAATAATAATAAGATATAGATTAAAACATATGTTGTCAAAATAATTTACACAAATGGTTCAGTTATTTGCTAAAATAGTGAAGTTCATCTATCTAATGTAGACTTAATTTTATATAAGCGAAATATGCTTATCGCTTTTTAATATTTAATACAGTATAATGATATATAATTTGTTGTCAGATCTTAATAGTTAAAAAAGCAATATTATAAAATCCATCGTTCTCTAATCAGTAGTTTAATATTTACTAGAGAGAAGTTTTGGTTTTATGTTTTTGTTCTAATTTTAGAAAAATCAAAAATTTCATGTATTGTACTTATTTATATATAGCTTTAATTTTAATTAATAAATTTAATGTTTTATTTCTGCACATTATTCTGAATTTTCAAATACAAAATCTTAACTAAGTATATATAAATTTAAGAAGATACTGAAAAAAATATTTAAATAAAAATTAAAATAAATTAATAATTTTTATTACAAAATATTAGTTCTGCATAGAAATATACTATTTGTTTCTTATAGAGCAATGCTTATATTAAATATAGTTATTATGAGTTTTAGATTCATCTATGTATGTGTATATATATATATATATATATATATATATATATATATATATCTCGCAAATTTTCATTAAAGTTATAAAAACAGAAATGTAAAATAATAAGTAATTTATTTTAATTTACTAGATGTTATTTTTATTCTTAGTAAAGTGGGATCTTTAGCTATTTTCAAAATTAATAATTAATTAAATTATTTACTATATCTAATTGAAGACAATAAGTTTCTGATTTGTATGTTTCTAAGTTTATATTAATTTTAATTTCGTTATAATTGATACTGTTTTAACGTTTGTAAAATTAAATAAATTGTACAAATAACACGTGATATATTTCTACAATTCAATTGAAAATTCATATGGTGATACAAACTGTTAAAATCTTAGCTAGATTGTGATTTAGTTTGATATTATTTTATGAAAAAAAATATACAAGAAATTGCTAAATCTAATTAGCAAAAATTAGGAATTAAAATAGAAATATCCATGTAATAAAATAGTTCCAAAATTCTACTGGGAGATTTTAATTAAATTTATAGATAAATATAAAATGTAATAAAGTAATTGGTGAAAATAGGGAAACGAACATCAAGGCAAATTGACAGTAAAAATTTGAAATACATAATCTTGATAATTACGATGCTTTCAATTTTTAATGTATCGAATGTATAAAACAAATTACAGGTAAATTCATAATGGAGGAAAGAGTATAAAATGGGGTGCACGATCGTTCACATTTAATCATGCAATAATAATTAAGGACATCATATATAAATGGCAATAACTCTTTGAACATTAACTGAATTTCTTGCTTAAATTCGCTACTTATTTACAAATTTGCTAGAGGAAATTAACCTCTGCTTATTTGATATTTTACTTTTTAAATATATTAGTAGATACTCATATAAGTTTTAAGCAAAAAAATATATTTTAAAATTTGAAGCGTTTACTCATCTGTAATATATACGATAATGTGTTTACTTGTAAGTTCATTTGGTATTATTGATAATTAGTAAAAATTGTATTGTTCAATGTTTATAAAATAAAAAATTGTTTAAATGATTCATTGCGATTAACTATTACTAACCAAATTTCTAAAAAAAAATATTTATATTTACGTGTAATTACTAAAATACGATTATATTAAAAATTATTTGAAACAGATGTATTATTATTGGATTATAATGATATGAACGAAAATTGTAAAAATAAGATTGACTAATGAAATTCTTATTATGTTATTATTACTCTGAATTCAATATTGTGTATCAAAAAATCAATATACAATTAATCAATTAAAAGACTTACCTAATGATGGCGTAGTGTAATCCCAACTTTCAGAGTCATTCTTATAAACATTTAGTTTCGATGGCTATAACAAAGATAAATAGAAAATGACATTAATCAATCATATCTAAATATAGATTTGTATATAAGTTCTTATTTATTATTAAAAATTCATTATTTTTAATATTTATATTCAACAGCATATTAATAGCAATTTATATAATTAGTAGGTTTATTTAATTATTCTTACTTATTTATATGATAATATGAAATTAATTTGAAAATTATATAAATAGGCAATTAAACTATATTAAAAATACGTCTTATTAATTACTAAAATTAAATATTGTATCTAGCAATAAGTTCACAGAATAATTTTATAGAATAAAATACAAATATTATTATTTCATTATAGTATAAAATATTAAAAAATTTTAATTCAATTATTACTCTTAATGTTCTATCTAGCATAATTTTATAGAAATAGATATTCTTATGTATCAATGTATTCATAGCTTTAATACTATTGAATGGATTGGGTATTCAACTATTTTTTAGAATATTAATATGTTTAGCTTCTAGTAGGCATAAGTTTATAAAATAATCTATTTACTGAAGCTTAAAACCTTATTATTTTAATTTTTTATTATTTCTAAATATTTAATTTAAATATGTAACTCAATTATTTCAAAATTTATTGGATATAAAAAAAATTGTAATACTTAGAATATTTTTTACTTCCAAAAACAATAACTTCTACGCTACTGATTAATTATAATATTGAAAATGATTTTTTATATGTTAAACATAAATATCTATTAAAATAGTAAATATTGCCAGTTTTAATTTTTTCAATTTGAATATTCATATTTTTAAAAAAACTACGTATTTGTAAAATCAAATTCAATTTACCTATACATAAACTAAGCAATAAAGTTGATATTCATTGAAGGATGCGTACTTTTAAAAAGTACGAGATTGTTGACTATTGCCAAGTCATCTAATTTAAGGACATAAGCATTAAAAATAATTAAACCACAATCTTGTAAATATAAACCATATCCAATTCAAGCTTAAGATTTTTTCATGCCATCATAGTCTTTATCAGATGGCCTTCATAAATATTTATAAGAGTTAATATAATTATATACTGTAAAAATAATCTATTCAAAGCATTTTAGTATGCATTCTTAGTGCATTAAACCGTTGACTTATTTTTTATAAAAAATATGTACAATTTTTATCAGCGAATAAGATTCTAATAATAAAAACCAAATTATAGTGCATACTTTATATTTCTATAAATTATGAGATTATTATTAATATTGTTGAATGACTTATAACAAATAATATTAATGTTTAGATATCAATTAATTTGTTAACAGTTTTAATGACTTATCTATATTTTGCAACAGTTATATTGGGTTATATAGATTACTAAAATTTGTATTTTTAAAATATTTTTAATGATAGACGAATAAAGTGAATAAAAATATAGTGGAGAATTAAAATTTCATGGAATTATTATTAGCAAAAATTAAAAACTTCCCCATAATCAATAACATCTTTTTCTATTACATAAAAATGATTTTTCTTCATTAATAACAATGAACATAAAAACATAACTTTAGCATAGTTATAAAAAAATATATTTTTATTTTTATGCTATGAAATAAATACTTTTTATTTCAGTTACAATTTACTAAGAAACTAATAAACAGATTGACCCATACATTAAAAGTAAATTATATATATATATATATATATATAATTTTATAATTTTATAATATTATTAAAAGCATATATATAATTTTTATCGTAATATATCCATCAGTCTTTATAAATTTTTCAATTTTCATAAAAAACAATATTAACATTTCATAAGAAGCCAGATAATATATGTAAAAAGTTATTATATAAATTATATTTTAACGCAAAATATATATTTAATTTCGTGTATGTGTACATGCCTTAACAGCCTTTTAATTAACTGAAAATTATTAAGAATGACAATTTAGGTAATTTTAAGTTAAATTAACTGCTTAAAAAAACATTTAGGAAAATTTTTATATTAAAAAATTCTTGTTACAGTCATTAAGCAGTAAACAAATTCTCTTTATTATCTTATCATTTTATACAAATATTTATCATCAGATATTTTGCAGAAGGTTTTTAAATAAAGAACAAGTGAGCGGAAAATTAGGATAATTAGTTTTTATAATTATATTTTTTATACTATCATTAGTCTGACTTGACAACGAGATTATTTTCTTTATTTTGCTGTAAATGCTGTAATAAAACTGTTTAAAATATTTAATATCATTTACATATTTGATTTCACCTACAGTCGAAATATCGACTTTATAATTATTATAATTATATAAGAATTATAATAATTATATATATATATATATATATATATATATATAATTCGTAAATTACAAACCATATATGATCCATAATATATTCTTAATAAATTTTTACATAATTTGATGAAATTTAAATTTTAATAACATGTCCATTAAAAAACGTAACTACTAAGTTTAATAGTAATTCACAAAATTATTACACGTATACAATTGATAATAAAATTGTAAATATTGCTAAAATAAGAGTGTTATTAAAATTAACAATTCATGTTTTTAATAAATCTATTAGTTGATTTATTTACTATTTTAATTTTATGCTAAGCTTTTATCTGAAAAAATAATAGAATAAAATATGATAAGCATGTATTTCTAGAAATATAAAATAATACAAAAAGTATTTGAATTAAGTGCTTCAATGACACAGAGGACATATTTAAAAGTAAATTAAATAGGAAGAAAGTTAATAAGAGTTCAAAAGAAGTTGTAAAATCTATAAACGTAAGTTTTTCTAAATTTGTAATACTACATGATTAATATGTTACTTCCTATTCCAAATGTATGGTTTGAGAGGTAGATAATTATGAGATAAAGGACTAGTAACGAATTTTTCAAAGTAGTATTTATATATGATTTTTTTTTCAATGTAATTATAAATATTCTAATATTGAGTATAAATATTAGAAATAATTTATTATAGTATAATTAAAAATTGTCTGTTAAAATGGAATACAAAGAACTAAAACAAAAAATTGAAGAAAAAAATTTCTACATAATATTTGTATAAGTGGGTAAAAAGCAATCGTTTAATTATTCTTATGTAATTCACATGTAAAATAATAGTAGAAATAATACTGTCTAAATAATGAACAATATCTTAGTTTTTAAGTTTAGTAAAATAAAATTCTTGTTATATGAATTAATTAGTACTTAAAATAATTATCTAATTATAATGTATAATAAAAACTATATCTTAAAACAAACATAATTTATTATTTTTAACGATACTTACGAAAATAATTGTCAGAAATATTTTTTTAAATGACAAAACAAATTTTTGCTTTATAATTTAGGTGAAAAAAATAACACTTATGAGGAAAATTATTTAATTTTAAATTCTAATTAAAAAAAAAAGTGCTAACAATCAAATATCAAACTTTTATAAAAACGTTAATTTTAATTTTGATCACTTTCTGATTTCATAAAAATTATATTAAACAAAAAGTTTCTTAAAATAGATCTATTTTTTAACGATTCAATAAACGATAACAAATCTTTTTATATTTTTAAAAATAGTAGGATAAAAAATGGCCCTATTAAATAAAATGTTCTAGTAAAAATGAAGAAATGTCAAATATTTATTAAATTATATCCACAACTTAAATTTAACATGAATACTTTTTCTTAAATTTTTAAACAATACACTTACACAATTTTAAGTTTTCCGTTGAAATGCAACCTACTATTATTTGAAAAACTTATATAAGTATTAAATAATATAAATAATTTTAAAATATTGAACATTTTATAGTCGTACAATATAATCATTATTTTTAGTATTCAAATTCTTTATGTTTTGCAAAACTAAAAAATACTTGATGCTTTCATTAATTTTTTATCTATTTATTCACTGTTTTTAGATAATCATTTATTATCGTTATTTTGTAACATAAAATTTATTAAACTTCTAAGATTGTCTTAAAAACTCAAGATATCAATAATTTAAATACTGCTCGATACTAAACTGTTTCTTATCTGTATATTTTAAAGCTGTTTTTCATTTATTACGCTTGAGAAAAACTTCAAGCTGAATGTCTTCAAACGGATGAACGTCTGATAAATCTGATAAACATTTTTGCTTTCCTATTTAGTACTACTGTTCATGCACTGAAGTCTCCAAAATGGTTGGAGGAGGCTCTTAAACCTTAATCAAAATTAGATTATAGTCAACTGAACTCGTATGAATAATATATTATTACTTTATATGAGTATTATTTGAAAACGTTCAAGTCATTGTAGGACTTTAATATGAATAACTGTAGTATTTTAATATGAATAATAACACAATAATAAGAACTTTTAAGATGTTAACAATATGAAAAAGAATTTTATTGATCTATGATTTCATCAATATGTCGTCTTTTTAGTGGATTATTATTCATACATATATAGTTCTACATATTAACCTCATAATATAATAATGTCTGATATTGAACAAGAAGATTTTACATAATGCATAAAAAATAATTAATTAAACATTTGAAATACGAAAAATTACAATAAATATCCAAAAACTTTATCATTAACTTTATCCAACTATGTGACTGAAATAAAAGTATTCATAATCATAAAAATATACTAAATAATTTTTTATATTGAATAATTACCATAAATTTATAGTAATTATAAGTAATTTTATATACATTATATCATAATTAATAAGTATTACTATTTCATTGCAATTGCTTATTAACTATCTTTATGTAGACTTAATGGTATAATCAGATTTATAATAATCTTAAAATATAACACTAATAAAATCTAGCCTTAAACAGTTATATTAACAAAAATTAATTTATGCATTGTTTAAAATTAATATTAACGTTACAGTGAATTAAATAACATTTAAAAATTGTTTAATAACATTTAATTATAATTCACGTAGAGAGATACAATTTGTTAATAAATGCAATTACTATATAAAAATATAAAATCTAATATATACTACGATTTGTGAATACTAATAGGTAAATTTGTTTAAAAATTTGAGTGATACAAAGTTATTCATATTAATAAAGCAAGATATAATTAATTTTTTAATATAGTTTGAACAAGTTATAATCAATTATTTAATTATTAATTGTGTATTGATATATTTATCAAGTCATATTGTAAAAAAAAAATATATAAAAAATTAATTATAAAGTATATGATGATATACAAAAATACTAAATTAATTGCTTAGATGCATCTTTTCGTCAAATGTGTTGTAAATAAAGACAGGTAAAATAAATTCTAAAGGTGTATATTCTCTATTTACCTATAACCATACCTAAATATAAGTCTGAAAGTTAGATAGATAAAATAATTGATAAAGAGACAAATAAGAGAAAAAGAGAGAGAGAGAGAGAGAGAGAGAGAGAGAGAGAGAGAGAGAGAGACGATAAATTTAAATATGCTTTATTAGATGGAATAATTTTTGTAAGCACTTGTATCGCTAATAACTAATAATTTATAAATCTATTCGCTCTACATATAATACTTCGTCATTATTTGTAGAACATTTTATGGAAATAACAAACTGTTTCCGTACTAATTTATTTCTTTGCATACATCTTAAAATTACACGACTCTCGCTTTCTTCTTACATTTTCAATTAACCTGATTAAATGATATCTATAAATTCTCTTCATTTATTTTCGATTTCCCGTTTTAGCATCTGAAAATACAGGCTCGTATACATGATATTTTTACATATCGTACTGCAATATTTCATGGTACTTCTATTTCAGTCGTCAATCAATATAATTATAACCTCACTATTTCATAATTAAAGAACATCGTATAATAACAATTTCTACTTTTAAAGACAAAAAACATATTAATAAATATTTTTTTATTTTTCTCAAATTATAATATTTTAATTTTACTTTATATTGAAATATTGCTATAAATTTCCAATAAATTTTGATCTGCAATTTAAATCCTATGTTTCAAAGTGAATATCTTATATTATGCCTGTCAGCGAATCTCCAAATAATTTATTTTAATTACAAACAGTAAAATATGAAGAGAACTTATCTGTTTTATTAATGTAATATTTTCAATTTCAAAATGTAAATAATAAGGTTACAAATATTGCTAAGATGAATAGTAGAAAATTATTATGAGAATAACACAGTATATATTAGTTTTAAGATATTTTCAACATCAGTAAATTATATAATCAATATATTAATCAATAAATCAATAAAATCGATAAAAATTACAATAACTTTTTTCAAAAATATATAGTTTCATATTACATATTCATATTACATAGTTTAGATATAGAAGTATTTAAATATTTAACATTTAGTTAATTCGGAAAGAGCAATTCAGTTTCATCAAAGTAACCAGTTAATTTTACAAATGCTTAATTAATTTATGATATTTGGCGGAATATTGACAGAGAATGTATTTGACGAACTAAGCCATCAAATTATTCTTGTTTTAGTTAACCGGATAGAAGATACACTCTTCTCTATTACTCCACGTTCTTCATCTTCTTCTACTTACTCGAATTAATAACATATTTTTGTTCATCCAAATCAATTTCCTAAACAAAGTCACACGTGAGCCTGCG
This sequence comes from Ceratosolen solmsi marchali, assembly GCF_000503995.2. Lineage (NCBI taxonomy): Eukaryota > Metazoa > Arthropoda > Insecta > Hymenoptera > Agaonidae > Ceratosolen > Ceratosolen solmsi. The sequence goes on along the minus strand of NW_011948416.1, from coordinate 14,932,049 downwards.
CGCGCATACACCAGTGTTATTCGAGCATTATAACTAAATTTCATGTAACTATACTTAGATTTATCATACTACCATTCATTTTTATGTTATTTATATTTATTCATTTTGCAAGCCGTAAAAATGATAAAAATAGAAAATCAGTATTAAACTAAATAAAGAGGAAAGATATATCTAAACGTGCTTTATTGTTTAGCCTTACTTCCTAATTTATCATGTGACCTTAAGAAAAACTGCTAACGTTATTAGAAAAAATAATTTTCGAGTGTGAAAACTGTTATGTACGTTCCATTGTTTTTTCTTCTTGCTGAAGTTGAACTTGCTTGAACTGAGTTCAGCCGAAGAGAGAAAATATAATGAATTAGAATATATACATACATAAATATTATATATAATATATATATATATATATATATATAGAGAGAGAGAGAGAGAGAGAGAGAGATATTACGAGAAAACACAAGGAATTAGTGTTGCGTTCTTCACATTTCGCACAGCAAACCAAGATTAGTCAGCTGTTCTCGAATATAATTATCAATTTTTTACTAGAAACAAATCATTTTTCGGTTGAAAATTAATTGTTCAGAATTTTAGTTACAATTAGTAGCTTATATTGTAATATAATTATGAAATCAAATTTTCAATAAACACTTATTACAATAACTATTATTATTGAGTAAATATTATTTTTATATTTGGAAAAATTTTATTTCATAATTATGTCACATAATAAATTGTTGATTTAAGTTATAATACATATGTAATTAGCATTAATTAATTATTTTATTTACCAAAACAACTGTATATATGCACATAACTCATCACACAAAAGTTTCTGTAAAATTATTTTTGAATTCATATTTATTATATTTTTAAACTACAAATTTCTTACAAATAAAAAATATTAATTGATTCAGTTGTTGTCGAAATTATATTATTTATAAATTCCTAGAATTTTCACTTATTTATATTTTTTATTGATAAAATAATGTATTAGTTGCAAATTAAAATGAAAAATTAATGTTTTATAATTATTAAAATAACGATTTCTAAAACTACATCAATTTTAATTTAATAAAATACTTTTTAAATCCAATAAAGTGATTGAAATTGTTTTTTATACATGTAAAATAGTATAGTGTATCAGAAAATAGTATAACATTTTTTACAATAAAATGTATGAATTAAAAATTACATGAACATTGTTTAATTTGTCAAGAATGATAGATCTAAGAAAAATAAATGATTTTTTAATGCTCATATAGTACTAACATTATTTTATTAAACTTGTCAGTTAAAATTAAAAAATTATCATCTAATATTAGAACATAATTATGTATTCATAATTTAAATATATAGTCGTTTACCTGAAAAATCAAATTGAAATTAAAATTTTCCTCTTTATCAACTAAATTCATTTAAATAAATCTTAGTATTCAAAAATGGCATAATGTAAACAAATATTAAATTATAACTTGAGAGCTGAAAGTATATTTATACGGCATCGTACCGGGTTCATTGTAAACTTAAATATTTTTATTACATAAACTACAGAAACAATTATTTATATTTACGATTATAAAATATTTATGTATTTTCTGTAAACTAATGCTGTTTATTTATTAGATTAATCAGATGATACCCTTATCTAATTGTTGTTTCTTTTTTATAAAGATAACAAGTATTTTATGGTGTAGATAATTTTCGAGATAGTCTTATAGTAATAATAAAACATAACACTAGGAAGATAAATACATAAAATTTAATGTATTGTATTGACAGCTCTATAATCTTCTGAATACTTGTATACAAATTAAAAATGTACTTACGCTTATAAGTATTTTCTTAAATAGACATAATAAAACTGTAACAATGGATTATCTATTTAAATATGTAAAATGTATATAGGAAATAAAAATTGAAACCTCTATTGCACTGTTTTGATTAATATTTCAAGTTTTAAAGTATAATTTTGTAATATAACAACGTATTTAAAAAAAATACATTCATTAACTTAAATGTGTAGATCATTTTTGAAATTCAAACACTTAAATAGCAATTTTATTATAAATAATTCATTATAAGAATTTGCAATATTTTACAATATAAATAACAATTTGTGTTATATGTGAGGACACATTGATTTCCGCTAAATCATGAATAAATAATTTAAATATTTGAAAACAATAATAAAGTATCTGCCTAAATTAATTATTTTAATGTATTTGGTTACCATTAACGAACCATTTGAAAAAACTTTTATTTTGTAATTTCAGTTTGCATTCTGAATTAATTTGAATCTAAATTTTCATAAAATATTTAATATGTCCATTCTTCTTTTTAGTCTATGTTATGCGCGGTCAAATGTGGACCAGACAATAGTCCTATTTTGATTATTTAAAATAAATTATTATATTTAATCGGTTTAATCAATTTTAAAAAGGAAATTTGTAACTACAGATAAGATAATATTTAATGTAGTAGAAAATTTAAGATGCTTTATGTGAAATGAAATTAATTTCTTTTCAAAAATTTAACATGACAAATTATTTGAACCTTTGTAATTTACATTATTTATTAGTAGTAAAAGATAGATAGAGGTAAAAATTTATGTTAGTCAAGAATTTAATTAAATTCTCATTAAATAAAAATCTTTGTTTATGTTGTAGACGAATTTTGCTTAATATTTGCATTACATAACATTATTGCAATTTTGATAAATTGAGACTTTTGTATATCAAAATATATTATTTATTTACCAAAAGTAGGTTAATGCAAACTAGAACTTCACTCCACGCTTTGTTAATATTAAGTATTCATGTGCTCTATGATGCTCATTTGAGGTGACTGGTCATTAACTATTTCATCTCATGACTATATCCATATTTTTACGACAAAGCCTTAAGCAAGTGAATGTATGGTACAGTCTCTGTACTTTCAAGACAGCAGAGTACATTATTTGAAGGTATACATTAGATTCGATCATTATTCCCCAATTCTTTTTTCTGCTGCTATATGCGAAACTCGTGTCTAAAGAAGTCTAAAGTATGAGCTTAAAGAGGTAAAAATGACGAAGTGGAGAAGAAAAGTATATACCGCAATACATGGCTATAGAGTACATATAAGCGATTGACATTAATTTAGCTGTTACGTCATATTTACGAATTTAATTAAAGATCCCTATTATCTATCATATCTCTCTAAAGGATAAATTTACAGAACTTGAACTGAATGTGTAACAAAAGTCATAATTACATCCAGTGAATAAACACAATGCATTATAATATATAATACATTCAAGTACAAGATTTATAAAAATGATATCCACTACCACAATTTTATAATACTCAAATTCAAAGATTATAATTAAAAATGATTATGTCTATATGTTAAAATAGACAAATTAATCATATTTATTAAGAGAAATAAATAAAACAGTATTTAAGCTGAAAATCTATGTATTCTATTGCATTTCCAAAATTCCTCTAAATTCTTAATATCTTAAAATATTATCTAAGATCATGTTCAATAAATGTTTAGTTACGTGTGAGATTAAAGTAATATAGTTTACTCGTGTTAAAATATATATATATAAGACACTTCAAAACTTGTAAACATTTACAATTTTTCTCAAATTAATTATATAAAATATATATTCTATGACTAAAATATAAATAGGAAAAAAATTTTTTTACACAAGTAAAATTAGTTTAAATGGGTTTTTTAAGTACAAAATTGTATATAAAAACAATTCTTATGTATACATAATTATATATGTGTGTAGTTAATTAACCAATATTTCAAAAATTATTATTTTTTAAATATATTGTATCTATACATTATATATTATATATTTCATTTTATTAAGAAGTTATAAACCATGTATATAAGGATTTTGGTCCAAAATAAGACAGAAATAGATTTATATAAATAATAAAAAAAGCAAAAAAAAAAAAATTATTTGACAATAAATGATAAATAAGTACATAAATTAAATATTGTCTATCTAAACATGAGCAAGAAATTATGAATCGAATAAAATAATTTTGTAGTTTAAATGGTTAGTTGGTACTTTATAGTATTTATATTGTATAATTGTATTGTATTTTAATTATTTTATTTTGTTTAATACAATATTTTACAACTTTATATTAGTCAACAATTATGTAGTTTTTCCGGAATAACAATTTTTTAAACTAAATTTTTAAAATTAAATAAATACACATACATCTTTTCCTGAAATATTTCTTTACATGGTAACTACGAACATTTCATATGCTATTAATATTTATGGTTATTTATAACATAAAATTTTTGGAAAATATATGTAACAATATAATAGGCATTGTAGCAAACGGAAAATGCAAATTAAATTTTTATATTTCGTAAGTATCAATTAGATAAAACAAATAAATAAGAGGAATGAAACAATATAAATTAATAATTTAACAATAAAAAACAGTAATTGTTTTGATAATGAATTTGAATATTGGAATGTTAAGAACTTGAGATTGCTGTAAAGTATAACTGAATTGATTATAGCTATTAGATTAAGTTATTTACTTATGTGGTAAAATATACGATTAATGATTAAATAAACAGGTAGAAAAATATAGTCTACTTTTCCATCTAACTTATTATAATTTTTCTTTCTTAATACGCTTATTTCTTCATTTAAATAAATATATTTTTTAATGCGGTAGTTAACCATTTTATATAACCAGAATGTATAATTTTCAAGAAAAAATTACGGTTAAAATGTCTTATTTAAATAATAATTATAAAAATTACTATGAATTTTGTTCAATTATTAAAATAGACAAATCACGACGGCTTTATTAAAGCAAAATTATATTTCTTAATACATTACTTGAAAACATCACATATTAATATTGAATATAAAGTATCTTTTTGCAGAGATAATCCATATTTTTATATCGGATATTTTAGTAAACTATCGATAGTATCATTTTACATAAAAAACATCTTTATTAATGATTTATTTATATTTTTATATATTATTACTCTATTATATAAACATATAAACGTGTATTACGTATACATTTTTTTTCATCAAAAAATTGTTTAAAAACTCCATATTTAATTTTAAGTACAAAAATATTTAATGAAAGTTAATATCTATAAGTTTTTTTATAACTAAAGATAATATTCTCCAAATATATTAAGTCCACAAAATAGAAATTTGTAATTAGTAGTTTATTATATGTAAAGTTATAGATATTAATTTAGATTAACATATAGTATTTAATAATTACAAGTTTTAGATTATGATTTACTTATTTGACAACTAGAAGGTACTATTGAAAATCATAAACATTGATACATTAATGTAACTTTATTTCACTTTATAGAAGTTACATATAAGCATAGTTGTGTTGCATAAAAATTAAAACAATTAACATTATTAAAAATAGAATATTAAAAATAGAAGAATATAATATTAAATAAAAAATTATGAAGATTAAAACGCTTACAACTATGAAACTTCTAGTCTAGTTGGAATGTCATTTAAAATTTGGATTAAAATATACAATTGATGCTCTTTTATATGATTAAAATGCATGGAATTTTACAATGAATTACTATATAGTATCCAAATGCATTAAAAAAATAAAATAAAAAATATTATAATCTTAAGATTTTCTTAATCCCAGTTGAGATATTATTTCAATAAATCCTTGAAATATAAATTGTTATTTTTAAAATTTTAACCACAACCTGTATTTGAATTTAATAATATGTATGTTTATGCGTATATGCAAAAATATAATGTAATGATTAAACAATTATACATATAATGATTATGCAATTACATCTAATGCACTGACATTTATACGATTTTCGGTAAAATTTTGCATTATTGACAATAATGTAAAATAGGGAAATTATAACAATATTTCTAGTTATTCTGAAAATATTGTATGCATTTGTAATTATTAAAACGTATCAAATATGTATAACTTATCCTTATAAATATGTATACATATTTTTATATATTTATTATACATTTTTAGAATATAAATCATTTAATATATTTTTTAATAAAATTAATTATATATTTATTTATTTATGTACTTATATTAACTTAAATAAACTTAATACATTAATAATTATGGCATAATAAAAGTAATAATATATATATATATATATATATATATATATATATATATATATATATAGATATATAACTATATACAAGTTATTAAAAAGTAATGATTAAACAACAAAGAATTATAATAGTGATGTCTGACAACACTAATAATAAAGATCAAGGACAATTTATTGTCTTTTTAATACTTAAAAGGATTGTAAATGCCGAAATAGAAACCTTTAAAATCGTATAGCATTTAATCTCTTATTAGTTTTTAAGTCCCTATTTAAATATATTCATATTTCTATTTATTAAAATGAAATTCTACATATCATAAATATAAATTATCTCAAAATCTTATTATATATATAAAAATCTATTTAAGTAAATTAAACATTCAAATCAACACATTCATAAAATAACAGCATATTAATAATAAAAATAACAATCATATGCACAATAAAAGCAATCTCTATTATATATAATATTTCTTTAATAAATTAAAAATACATGAGCAAAACTATTATAATGAATATTTATAATACTTTTTAATACAAATCTTTTTAAAACAATCTTGATTAATATACGATTTTGAAAGCTCATAGTATCTTAAATTTTATAGATAAGATCTCTATAGATAGAAATCTATAGATAAGTAGTTTTTATTAAAATTAAGTCCTACTAATAAATAATGTGTGAAATACTTTATTAAATAATCTGTAATAACTGAAAAATATAACTCTAAATCATATTTAAAGAATTTCATATTATTGTTTTGAAATTTAATTTCTATACTTTTCTGCAAATATTTCCTGAATGACAATTTAAACACCAGTATTACACAATTTATTTGTTAAGAAATTCATTGCAATTTTATTATTTTTATATACCCAATATATTTGATAATCAAATCAAGTAACAACTGTTATTTCTATTAATGTTTTTTATTTTTGTCAAATTAACTGTTTTTTATTATACCATTATAAGTCTAAAAAATTACTACTTACTCACTTTTTGGTGTAATCAAAATGTTAATTCTGCTTACCTGTAACATAAGATAATTAATTTATTACAATTAGTTTATAATAAATATATAATTATATTAAGGAAAAAATGAATTTTTAATTTCCTATATTTTTTAAATTGTTTGCATATTTTGAGTTTCTAATGATCTTTCATTGGACTAATAAAATTACATTAATTTAATAAAGAAATTAATGTTTAATGCATGTACGAATTAATTATATATCATATAAAAATTAATTGTCAATGCAATAGCGCATCAATCATATTATTATATTACTAATTTTATTCAACGATCATTTGATAATAATAAAACAATTTTCTTTTATATACAAAGTATATAAAATTCGGAGTTATAAATAGTAAACATAATATACACGTTCTAACTTCCCATATATACATTACTTTAAACTTATTGGATATTGGATATCTATTTTATAAAAATGCTAGTTACGTATATATTCGTTATAGTGTACAGTAATCTATGGAGAATAATGCCAAAATGCTTTCAAATAATTAAATCTTATAAAAAGAGATAGTATCATTTATTAATAAAAGTGGAGATATAGAATGAATTTTTCAAAATGTATTGTAAGTACATTATATAGTTTGAAGATCTGTTTATCACTAGAATGAAAATTTTAAAAGATCTAAAAGCAATTGTTGGCGTTTTGACTAAACCTTAAAATAAATACTAACTTAAATTATAAACGAGTCAATTACAAAAAAAAATTATTAAATATAATTATAAATATTTACAGAATGCTAAAATGCACGATTAAAATATAATTATCATACAATATTTATTATCAAAATTCACTGTCAGAACAAGTTATAAAAAGTTATAAAAAATTAATTAGTTTTAAATACAATTATCAGAACTCATGTGCGAAATAGTATTAAATAATATTATATAAGTTAGCAATGTAAATAGTTATCAATAATGGCATGGTGACTATAGCGGGGAGAAAAGAGGAAAGTAGTAAAATACAAATTGGACGGTAAAATTTTCTTTATGACATACTGAATATCCCTTATAACTCTAAAAAAATTTTTGGAAATAAAATAAGTATTTGTTCTATTATGACGCTGAGGAACTTTGAGTTTGCTCAGTTACTTATATTAAACTAAATTTATGTATTTTTATCTATATAATCAATATTTAAAATAATTGTATATACGCATAATGCATAATACTAACTTAAATTATAAACGAGTCAATTACAAAAAAAAAAAATTACTACGTAAATATATAGGTTGTTCTTTTTTACTACCGCAAAGCTAATTTAAATGTATGATAAGAAATTTATTATTTGATTATCTTTCATTTGAATATGTAACTTATTCAAGTTACAATATAGAATAAGACAAAATAACTTTAAATAATATAAATATTAGGTATCTTTAATTTTTTACGTGCGAAATAAATGTATGAAGTACATTTTTTGTATAAAATATAAATTTTTTTTTTATAAAAATAGAATTAGACATGTGAGTACATATGAAAAATAAAATTGTATTTACTTTATCTTGTTGGTAAAATAATCCTATAATATTTTTTAATTTCAACTTATAATACATTCTTTGTGAAATCACTATAAATTATATCATTAATATAGTAAATAAACTTAAATTTTTTGTTTCTATCTAATAAATCTAATTTTGTCTAGTATAATATATATGAATTTATTCAACTTACGATTTCATACATCTTTTCATAATTATTTTATATTTTAGATTTTTAAAATCATAATAAAATAATTTTTTAATTTATTAAAAAATTTTTTTTACATATTTATTAATATATTTATTATATAGATTAATTATATTTTAAAGTTTATATATAAAAAATGTATCTTATCGTCAAATATAAAAATAACCATAAATCTGTAAAAAAAATTAATAAATTCATATAATTAAATATAATATATATATATATATATATATATATAAATAAATTCAAATAAAATCATAAATGATCATCAGTACCTATAAATTACTTTATAATTAAGTATATTTGAATTTTATATATCAAAAATAATCTCATAACTTACGTTTAAACACAAACGACACAGTTGCCATTGAGTGTTTTTTTGTATTATTATATACAAAAAAGATATAATATTATTTTATTATCAGTAGAGATAAATGAACTTTTCAATCTTAAAAATTAATTCAAATGAAAATAAGATATTTCATCAATTCTAACAAGTTTTAATTTAAATATGTACACAAAATGGTAATTTAAATATAAATATATTTAAAAATTTTACTTCTTTCATTATTTATAATATTCGTATACTTTTAGAAGAATTTTGCACCAAAAATGTTTTAAATATTTATTTTGAGAATGTAAGTATTCGGAGTAAATTTATATAATATACTTTTCAATTGAAATCCCAAATTCTATAAACTTGAATTAACTCTGAATTTGAAATAGTTTTATACAAATAAGGATTTAAATTTTGTTAAATAATATTCAATTAAAGTAATCATTATATTTGTGAAATCCATAACATGCAATTAAGGAAATTATGTCCTACTACACAATTTCAAAATATATTTAGCTATTAACGAAACAATTGTTTTTTTATAAATATTTATATTGACTATTTAAATTTTTATTACAAATTCAAAATTTATAAATTTAATAGAAATAAAAGTGTATCATATTGTTTTTAATTAAACTATAAATATTCTTTTAAATAAATTATAAATTTAAATTAATTATGTTGTTATTAATATAAGAAAAATTTTAAATACTTAAATAGTTTAAAAGGTACAAATACATTTTTTTTTTAATTTTTATTTTCTATAATTAAGTACAATTAATAAAGTTACTCAAAATTTGAAAAAAAAAAATCAAAATATAACTAATAGAATATAAAATGTATAATTACAAGAATAAGAAAAGTTGTAAAGAGTAATTAGATTGATGTCCAATTTATATTGTATATCAGTCAATATTTAATGTATGCGTGTCACAAATCCGTTTTACTAAAATTTATATAAACATGAATTTAATGCTGGTTATTAAATCACATATAATTAAATCGCATAATATTTCAAATACAACATTAAAGAAAAAAACTGATTCCCGCTTAACATTAAGTTACTAATGAAATTAAGGTTCACTCAGACCTAAATGATATTACTTAAAGTACAATTATAGTTAAAAATAAAAATAAAAAGAGCATATTTTCCTTAATAAGGTACTTTTAATAACTTATTTTTTACTTCAAACTCTAATCAACTCAAGATCATTTTAAAATTATTAGATTGTTTTAGATCTCTTTGATATAATAATTAGATTTTGTTTTACATTAGTTCTGACATATATGTCGTCATACAGATTTACTATGGGCATATTTATGATTCGAGGGCGTGCGTGTGTGCGTATGCATATGAATCATGCGTATGAATGCATGTCAATGTATGAATGCTATAATATTATTGTAGCAAGTACATGCATTCATTCATTTATGATATATACATACATACATACATACATACATTCATCAAGCTCATTTTAAATTCTATTATGAATAGCGGACATCCGGAACTGTCGAAATTACTGTTGCATATCAATTGTTATATTAAATAAAATTTAAAAAGTCATAAAACGTAAGAATAAGTATTATAAATATATAGAGCTAAAAAAATGAAGCTTAATATTGAGAGCGCTTCGGTTATTATTAAACTTTCAACATTTAGACGGTTATTGTTTAATCTTATAAAATTCAATGGCGATATTTCGCAGCTATATTAATCATATGACCTTTTCCGAATATTTATATATACCCCCCCCCCTCGTATGTAAAATCACAAATATTAGATAATTTTTTCTATTTTTCTATTTTGTATCTTATATGTATAATTTTGTATGTTTTAAATTATAAAATTAACTATATTACTCTTGTAAAATTTATGATCACGATTGTTTCATTTAAAATAATTGATATTCGTAATGAATCGCATTGTTTTCCAATTGATAAATATTATTTCTTAATATAGCTTTTACTCGCAGCTATTCTTCCTGTACTAACAGTATCTAAAGTCTTTTACATTTTTCCTTTTTAAGTAAGTATTTATTACATTTAACACATAACATTTCAAATCACAAATAATATTGAAAAAGCAAATGTTTATGTTATTAATCAAGTAATTATTTTTTATTTGATATTATAACATTTTTTTTTAGTTAAATTAATAATAGATTAAATAATGTATATAAAACAATTTCTTTTTAATCAAATTTAATTTTAATACAATTAAAATGTAATCAAATAATTATATTCTTATGCATTTTATATTATTAGAAAAAGACAATATCAATATGTTTCATAATTCAATTAAAAGATAATAAGTAAGATTTCGTCTTTTAAAACGTATAAATCGAATTCTTAAATATCTGTTTACATTGTGATATTAATATAGTATAAGCTATCATTTTATAAATTAATTAAATCACTCAAATTTGTAAAATAAAAATTTATGTAAAATTTTTTATTCTTCAAAGCATGTATTTAAATAATTTTTTCTTATTATTAAATATAAATTTATAAGAAAATCTATCAAATTAAAATAAATTGATATATTTACAAATAATTTTGTTCGCTTCCAATCTTATCTTAAATAGTAAATTTAGTTTCTTGAAAAATTAGTTTAATTTAATTAAATATTGTATACAATAGAATAATTAGAATATTTTACATTATAAGGATAAGATTAAAAAGATTATAAACATAAGATACATTAGTGTATAAATACTAACAAATATGATATAGAATTTTATAATATAATTTATGTTCAACTATTAAATATAATTTTTCACTTTGTCTTTATAATATTCTTATTGTATTATAGAACTATTCTGCACACATTACTTCAGTTTATATGTATGTATTTATATTTATATATAAATTTATAAATTATAAATTTATATTTATATAATTTAAATGAAATTTAATTCTATATGGAATATCATTTTCAGCATAATTTTATTTTTATGACTCTTAATAAAAATTGAAAAATGATATGATTCATAAAACTAATCAATTGACGATAAAATAACCTCTCATTTTCATTAATTTATAGATATAAGTTAATTATATTAATGTGAAATATAGATTTATGTAATATAAAAATTTTGATAATAGAACTGATAAATGAATTAAACTGTCGAAAATGAAAAAATATCAGGATAATGCACTTGATATAATGAATCATACTATTTAAAAGAATCAGTTTTCAGATGAAATGAATATCTGTTATAAAATTTATTTAATTGGTTTGGTAAAGATGCTTTGATAACAAATATTTAATAATAAGGACTTAAAATTACTTCTTATATTCTGAATTACTACATAGAAGTGCTTGAGAGTATTTTCCTTCTTAGAAACTAATTAGTAAAAATCGGTTGGTATAATTTATATAAAATAGGATAAGTTAAAATTTTCCAATTGTGTTTATATTGATTAAGCCTGTAAGAAAGAAATAGAAATCATTCAATTTTTTGTTAAACGATATAATATATAATATACGTGGAATCATTCATTTCACTATTTTTATTATATTACTAAGTTAAAATATTTTCTTAATTAAAGTTTAGTTATTAAATTAAATAAAATGTAAATTATATAAATTATATAAAATACAAATATCCTATTATATAGTTTATGCAGCTACAGAATTGGATAGGAAAACATATAATAGTAATATGTAATATAAAAATCATAAAACTAAAAATTTTTTATAACAAAATACATTAGATAGTTAATAATTGAATATCAAATTAGAAACTTCATAAGCGCTTTTAATAAACTAATAATACAATAACACATAATAAAATATTAAATTAAAAATCATTTAGAATCTTACCTTGGCATAGTCAACTTTCAATGTGCAGCAGCCTGAATATATATCTGCACCGTGAAGTGCTTCTTTTGCTCTTGTAGCAGACTCCACCGAGTCAAATGTAATTTCATAAAATACAGTTAAGGATTATTTGTTTTAAATTATTACAAACTAACGTAAATATTGAAAATTCTGAAATAAATTATTAAATTGTCAAAAAATTCACTACGCCTTATGACATATTCTATTATTACTATTTGTGTTCTATAATTATCATCAAAAATATTATATAAATGTAGTTATATTGAAAACATTCTGTATGCGTACATACGTACAAGTTACATACATAAAAAAATTATTTTAATTATTTATGGATTTTAAAGTATTCTTTTGTAATAAAAATTAATGAAATCTAAAAATCTAATATACTAGGAATAATAATAAATTTATACAAATGAATAAATATATATTATATAATTGTTTGAAAAAGGATATTCTATCATAGCTTGTACTCCGTTCTTCTTAAAGATAACGATACGTTGTACCTCGCCACTTTGATGGCTAATAGCATGTAAAACTTCCTGCAACAAAAAATGATCATATTTAAGGGTATTATCGCTTAAGATTTTCATAATTTGTTTTTGTAAATAAATGGATTAAGATTACTTAAAAAATTACAAATCCAGTATTTTTCAAATTTTTTCAAATTATTCTTTCCGCTAAAATTAAACTTAGTATATTAAATTTTTCGAGCAGATATTTTTCTTATTATACTATATATTATATGTTATTCATTCTTCATCCATACAGCATTAATTGCTATCCATATTTTGATTATTTGATTAATTAATTAGAACATAACTATTAGACATTTGTTTTCCAAGTGTCATTATCGATCACTTTTAAATTTTAATTTACTAATAAGACTAATTAATGAAAAAAATATACATGTAATATATACATTTTCTCAATTTTATTAACAAAGACATTATATTTGGAACAAGCCTCTTAAATAATATTGAAGTTAGTTTTCACATAGAAGCTTCCTAAAAGAATAATATTTTATCAATCGACTACATTATATATATTGCCCTGTAGCTGCTTAGTGCGATGCCAAGGTGAATTTCTAGAAATTCAGTTACCAGTACAAGCATTGACACGACTCGTGGCATTAGGCCAAAAGCACTTTTAGACTATGTTTTATTCTCTAGCTCATTGACTGATTGACTGTTTGTCCAGTTCAAACAAATTCATCAACTGCTTTGGCTGGCTTTTTGATTTTGCAACATCATTAATTTACACATATTGCAAATTCGACAATCACAATAATTATAACAATCATAAATTTATTTATAAAATTAATATTTAGTCCAGAAAAAATTAACATTGGAAGATTACTTAATATTTCTAAACAAACTATCATTAATTTTAAATAGATAATAATGCTATTAATATGGTTAAATTTAATTATTTATTATTGTAATATAATTACTACAAGAACAATAAATATTTATATGGTTCATCTTATATCCAATGTATTCGATTCAAACTGTGAAGGTTACATTAGTGAAAATTTGCAAAAATAAAAGATATATTTAATAATGCAGTTTTATTATATCGAATAACTTTTATTGTTACGATTAATATATACGGCATTAAATACGTATAATAAAAATAATATAGTTTTCTTTTAAATAAATTTTTGATAAATTTGGGAAAAAATAATGATACACGAGTTAATGTAAAACGTTTTTAGAAATATTTTTAAAAATTTCATTTCAATTTATTAATTACTAACTAAAACAAAAAAAACTCAAAATAAAATTCACTGACGCGTTTTAAAAAATGTATTTAAAATATTCATTCCTGTAAATAATAAACGTATAAAGATAAAAGTGATTTTTTAGACAAAAATTTATCTAAACATAACTTTACAGAATAGCTTAGCTAAAGTTATCAATTAAAAAACACTATAAAATATGGTAAATAATATTTTATAGTTTTAAAAGTTTATTTTTAAAATATTGTTTTAATAAAATGAACAAAATTTTAAAAAATCTATATAAGAAAATCGAGATTTGGTCAAATTAGAGGTTAAACTTTGAGCAAAACGCACGTACTTGAAAATTCGATAATAATGTTTTTATTTTTATTATTATATCGAAATAAATTTTGTATTCACTAATTAATTATCGAACACTTCAATACAACGTTTGAAAATATCGAAGGTACGGTCGCGATTCCAATATTTATAAGCCTACGTTTCACTTCATTCATATGAATAAAAATTTTTAAAAATTGAAACCAATAATACTGACTAGTTTCATAATTTTCATATTTTGGTTTAATTATTATTTGGAATAATTAAATATTATTAACTACACAATTATACTTTTACTACTTGTAAATTATAGAGTATTATATCCAAACTATTATGATCTTTTCTTTTATTAAAACAATGTTTTTTTTTTATTTTAAAAAATTTTCTTATACCATATATGTTATATACAAAAATTAATCGTACGCTTCATTTAGAATAATAATTATTAAATATTTTAGTCTTGTTATATGGTTGACAGTAAAAAACAAATATTTATATTCAGAGTTATCGTTAAAACAGTTAAAATTTACAGTTGATAATTTTTTACATACAATACTAGATAAATTATACTTATCACAAAATATATAAACTAATTAAGTAAATATTAATACAATATAATATATTGTATTAATAGTTGATTTATATGATATATATATATATATGTATATATATATGATTATTCTTTCTCTTATCTTCTTACACGCATCTACATGAAAACAATTTAGTTTTTTTTTTACTCTTTTTTTTACTTATTAATAATTCAACTCTTTTGTACTTCATTGCTTGTTTTTGATGAAAAAGATATATTGTAATTTAATTATTATATGAATAACTCTAAGGATAACAATTAGTTTCATTGTGTAATTTTAAAAATCAAAATTGTAACGTAGCTTAAGATAGTCTCAAGTGATTATAATTGGCTCTAGAAATTTTATTTCAATATAATTTTTAACATAACATGTAAATGTATTCTTTGAAGGTAAACGACCTTCATCTCGAGAATTCAATCAATTAATTAGGTGCGAATTGAGCTACACAATACTGTTTAATGAAGTATATTAGTGTAGGTATCCTACTCAATGGTCAGCTCTTCAATGAATAAAAACTTATTTTATTATTAAAATTATAATATATGAGCCATATAATCTAAATTATAATACTTTTTTTATAATCGATGGTCGAAAATAAAACAATAAAAAATCATAATAAATACTATATATATTTTTTAAATATATTAAAATAATGAAATATATCCAGAAGAAATATATTGATTAGAAACCTACGATTTCTTCAAGTTAAAAAACAAAAAGCTTCAATTTTTAATACTATAATGCCCATAAAGAATTAAAAATGTAATAATAAATATTTACATACTAGTCTATTGTCATTGTAGTAATATTAACAACACAAAAAAACATATCTATATTAGAAATTTTTATTTTTATTTTACATAGATAAAATATAATTGATAATATATTTAAATAAAATATATAATTGAGTATTATAAGAAATGGAAGACATTCTTAAATTATATTTGAAAAATTTTATCTCAAATTAAATAATATTAATTGTAAAGAAAAGACACAATAGTAATTATAAATAATATGAAATAATTTTAAATCAGTGATAGTTTTAAAAGTTCTTTTCATTATGTAATATTATTAAACTTAAATATTATTACATTATCATAAATATTTACATATTAGAAATATAGAAAGAATTGAATTGAATTACGATTTCAAATTCTTCATTGTGCATAATAATAATTAAAAAGTTGACTAAACTTAATATTCTGGAATCGCATTTGCATAATATAATTATTACTGGATTAAATTGTATTTTTTTGACAATAAATAAAAGTTATTGGTTTATATTTCATAAAAATAAAATATAAACCATTTTAATCATTCAAAATTTTTTAATCAAAGTTAGCTTTTCGAAAAATTAAATCAGAAAATTATAAAAATTTTGTTAAAAACTATTGAAGTAAAAAAAACATGAAAAAATAAAAAAAGGATAAAAATTTTAATTCCATTAATGAAAAGCATCATAAAATAACTTTATTATAATTAATTTTTTTCGATACATTTGAATTCATCAATCAAAGTATGTATTTTTTTCTTACATAATTTCTTACGTTAATATGCTATACCTTCAGTAATGATAGAAAATATATTATTGAATTGTTGTACAACAACCTTAAACAGTCAATTAGAATTTATATAGGTTATTTATAGTAGAAGATAAGATTTAATATTAAAAAACTAATTAAGACAATAACAGGTTATTGTGAATTTAATATATGTTGACATTAATATTGACAAATTTTTTTTAACAATGGTGATATAAAAATCTAAGAATTTAATGAATCACGTTGATATTGTTATATTATACATACAATCACACTTATATCCTCATAATTCAATTGTATATAAATCTAAATTATTATATTATTGTATTATTATTAATCTCCTAGAATATTATTATATAATATCGCGTTTATATTTTACATTTTTTTCTAAATTAATGGTTTTTTTTTAGTTTAATAATCTGTGTAACAAAAACACAAATTGTAAGGTGGTGAGGCTACTAATTCTTGGGAGTTGGTTAATAGGTTTTGAGCCTTTATCAATTATTTGTTTTGAAATATCAATTTTAAAAAATTTTGCAAAAGAAATATTTTATCCATTTTACCAATCTATTTTTCATTTTGAATGAAAAGATTTTTCTTTATAATTTTCCAAAAATGTCCTTTACAGGGTATGATTTTAATTATTACCAACAAACTTTTAATTGTTGATGCATAATGCATGAATCAATTATATGAATTCCTTAAAAGACATTATTAATAGAAGTATAATATTATGGTGTTAAATTATCCAATTAATCTTACCCGCGGATAAATCAATAATTTGATTTGTCTAAAACAACCATTACACCTATCTAATTAATCTATTGCTCTAACATTCAATGTTCTATAATGAATAAGTGTCAATATTCAGTCCGTATCAATAAGTAAATTTCTGATTTATAGGTTGATGCATCTTTATAATGTACTTAATTGTACAAAATAATCTGGTCTAAATTGCATCGATTTAATGAAGTTAATCGGTGAGTGTATATCTGAAACAACTTAAGATCACTAAAATAGGATATATCCAACAAACTTTATCGGCCTGATTACCCTAGTTAATCTGGTCGCATCAGTTGATAATATCGTAAACTTTTTTTCTAGGTTATCTCATATATCATCGAGTTCAGTTTTAATGCTTGTACCACCAAGAATAACTAATTTTGTAAAAAAAGTTACAAAAATGATGAAATATTGATATAATTACTCATTAGTTCCATTATTCTTTGCTTTAACAAGCATTCCATATACAACATCGAAATAAATTATTCTTATATATAAATCTGTATCTCTTATACGTCTTGCTATAGCACGGATTTTTTTATATCTATTCCTTTCTATTCTCTGGCTTAGAGATATTTAGGTACAACGTAATTAACTTTTTCATTTAACAGTTCTACGACCTCAATAATGCACGCAATATACATCACCAAGGATGGTATTGTCTATTTGAATATAAAATATTAAAATTTTAATGATAAAGAATTAAATTCAATGGTAAAATTTAATGATAAAATAATAAGAATTATTTAAAATTGAAATAAATAAATAAATTGTTTCACACTATTATTACGAATAAAAGCTTAATAAATGTAATATATGAATTTGTGGACTAAGTACAATATTACAAGCTAAGTTAAGGATGTAATATAAAATAGAAATTAAATAAAGCAATCAACATACCGCAGAATACTCTCATATTTATGTGCTCGTTTCATATGTTGATCATTTTAATTATTTTATCCGTGTACTTTATAATCCGAATAAAAAAATGATATTTTGTTCATTCCCTCTATCATATTGATCCTTCAAAGGTATTTTGTTTATTGTTTCTGCGGTATGCATACACAAAATAAGCTCGCTAATATAATAAGTCTTTCTTATATATTATTTCAAACAATGTCTATGTACTTTTCTACCAAAAATTGATATCATTTACTTCAAAATTAAAATATATTTATTTTTTATTTTTTTATGAATTATAATATTCTACAAATAAATGGTTATAAAATTAAAAAATATACTTTAAAAGTGATAAGATTTTAGAATTTCAAGTATCAAATTATACGTACATCCCACATTGATTTAAGTAATAAAGCTTTGAAACTTTTAATGTTACATTTGTGTAACTTTTTATTATATAGCTGATATTATATTATAAGCAGTTTTTAAAATCATTAAAACGTGTATGAATTTTATTTATCATTAATTCATTGTTCATTATTAATTATTATTTTATTTCATAGTTCTTAAAATAATTATTATTGGACAAATTTAAAAATGAAATACCACAAATTTTTAACAAAATTATAAATTATGCATTTGAATTAAACAGAATTTGTCATCTACTTTAAATTGTAAAGTATATACAATAAAAACATGGAATTATTTATGAAAAGGATGAAAAAACATATACATTGTCTGGACAATATTGTGTGGATTTGTAAACGCATGAGTGAAATAAGCACAAATTATTCAATGAAGTGATTGTTCTGCAACACTTTTAAAGCACATATAACGAAGGACAATAACTAGACAGGAAGAAACCAATAAAAATTGCTTGAATAAGAGACTTTCAGATTCATTTGCTAATATATCTACATAATACTATATACATCTATATAATTTTCATTTAATATTTTCTTGTTTTTTTTTTATCAGTTTTTTGTAAATAAAATATTTATTTTACTCTTGAAGGATGGTATTGCAAACTGCGCAGATTTAAAATGAAAACTTTAATATTATGCTCAAATGAATGTGACACCTTAAAATTAAACAATTAATAAACAAATAAGGCATTTTAATAATTATTATTTATTATTATTATGAATAATAGTACGGGATTAATATAGTCAAGAAATTCTGTTTAAAAATTCCGACAAGAAGCTTGATATATATATATATATATATAAAGCTTGATATATGTATATAAAGCAAATGATCGCTCATTAATACACGATGAAATTTCGAAAATATAATATAATTTTATTATAAATTAGTGTACCTATGGATTATTAATGATATAAACATAGTATTTTGTTTCACAAATTATTGAAAATTTAACATCATGTTAATATGTATATTATTCTAAAAGCTCTCAGCTTTATTTTGTATATGCGATTAATGGTTTAGGTATTTATTGAATGTTTAATAATGTATTTTTAAATTGTATATCAATCAGAAAGATCAGTATGACAAATATAAATTAAAAATTAATTTCTCTAAAGTTTGAAATTTTCAGCTATTGTAATATTTGGTTTTCATTTTAAATGCAGGTATACATTTACAGAAAATACGGTTCCAATTATTAAAATACTATTATAATGATATTAAAATTATTTAAGATGAAATTGAAAGTCTTTACTATTCTATTAATCATTAAAAAGAATATATTATTATTTTGTTCGAGTTTATTTTAAACACAAAAATGACAAAATAAACCGATATAAATATAAATATTTTTTTACTGATTTTTATTGCAATTATTTACTTTAGAAAAATGTAAAAAATCTGATATATTTTAGATTATTTGACGTAAAATTTTGTTTTTGAAAATTGGTTTCTAAATATACTGAATTTATTGTCTATTTCCCTTCGCTTGAATATGAGCTGAATTGAATATGAATTGAATTGGTTATTACTTAATAAAATAATAAATTATTCAGTACATTTCATCGATTCAATTCTGAAAAAGTTATAAATGTTAAGAATTTAATCATATTATTGTTTAAACACAACAATCTTGTAATACTTTGAGAGAATTGCGCATCAAAAAGTAAGTAACTTGAGAAATTAAATCGAAAGAATTTTAATTCAAAGCAAAAGTATAGAAGACAAATATGTAAAAAACATAAAATCTGAAGTTATATCATTTAAAAAGAAATTTAATTAAAAATTGAATTTTTGTATCAATGGAATCTTTTGTGAGCAATATTTTTGCATTTATTTTAGAAGACTATATTACTCCGCTAAAAACAATTTTTTTCTTGTTTGCAGTCAATGAATATTGTGACATTCCAGAGTGATACTTATTTTATAAATTAATAGGAACAGCTTGTAGGAATTAAAGTTCACATCATAGGGTTTAAGATTAAAAATTCGACTGGTATAGTGGATTAAGCAATTCAGTGAATACAAATAAGATCAGACAATCATTAATAATTCGACAATCTTGTATGTGTATGGACCAATTTAAAATTACACTTTCAAATACTAACAATACCGTCAAGATTTATAATTAAAAAAAGTGTATATTCTATAAATTACTTATTGTTACATATAAACGTATGTTCATATGTATATTTATATAAATTTATATTTATATATAATTTGATTCTAAAGAAAAATATTAAATTAAAACCCGTACATCGAAGTATGTTTTATTAATATCTTATCCACAGAATCCATAGACATTTAAAATTCTTATCATTTTCTTATTTTACAAAAATATTGAATTGCATAATTGAATAATTATTAATAATAGAATTTTTTATTATGAAAATTTATTTTCATTTTATTTTTTTACTAAAACGTTCGATTTTACATATTACATATTTAATGATACTATATATTGTATAATGTGGTATTATACAAGAAATAATACAAATATTTTAATTATTGAAACATAACAAATATATAATTTTATCATAATTTCAGTAAATCAATTAACATAATCTATTTCATATAATTTCTAAATATCCAATAAGAGAAAGGTTAAATTAATAAGTGATAAATAATAATGTACTTCATTATAGATGATTATTCTTACAAGTATGAAAATATTCAATATCTGTCAATATATATTTATTTATTGGTCGTATAAAATCATTGATATTCATTTTTTTTTTAATTTTATGGATTGTTAAATATGCTTGAAATATTATTGATCTTAATATTAACAATAAACGTTTTATTTTTATTAATGTTTTTTCAATTTCATTAACTAGTAATTACTTATTGTATCCAATTTTAACATTATAAAAAACAATATTTTTCTTAAAAATAACATATATTTTAGAACACTTCACTGCTCATATGAGCATGTAAATATTATTTTGACATCTCTATTTCGTCTTATTTTCGCAGTTTAATGTCATATGCAGGTTCTACTTACCACAGTAATTGGATACACTGGATTAATGACTGTTAAAAGTAGCACGTGATTGGGCTTATTATTGTCTTCCCTGAAAAATAATCACAATGTATATTAAATACAATCGAAAATTTATAATGTACTCTACTTTTCATAAAAATACATACAAATTAATTACAAAAAAAATATCTGGATTTATATAATATATATAAAAGCTCATGCTTCTTCTATTGATAAATATTTCAAGATAACTTTAGTTCGAGATATTTATTTTTATTCTACGTTTTTTTGAAAGTACTAAATATTATTATATTTTAATACTATTGCAAAGCTTGGCGAATTTTTCGAAACTTCCCTTTCATTATTCTATGATCTGTGAATCATGTCATTTTAAATATATGAATGCATGTTTTTAAAAGTAAAATACTTATCAAATAAACTTTTGAAGTTTTAATTGCTATGAATAAATAATTAGAACTTCTTTCTTCAATCTAATCCCTTAATTTAACCATAGCTTAAATTATACGATGAATAAAATTGATAATTTTTCAATTGGAATTCAATCAAAATAACGTAAAAATATAGATTTACGTTTCAAAATATCTACATCTGAAATTATTGAATTAAAAATAATGCTTACAAAATTTTTCGAAGAAAAATAAATTCATGTGTTAACTGGGTTTTTTGCAACGAAAGAATTTATAAAATGTTATAAAATATCAATATAATTAAATGAAAACCGATTAGACCAATTTATACAAATCCTTTCCTTGTTATATCAAAACCTATCTTTAAGTAAATTTTTTACTTATAATAATTTCAATAAAATATTACAAATAACTAAATTATTAAAATATCAAGGATATTGTATGTGTTTCATACACCTGAGATTAATGTAAAAATAAAGTTCTAGGCTTCGTTCAAGTACATAGCAATACTTTCTTTTTATCAAAGCAAATAGAATATTAATATAAAAATCGTGTACCTAATAATATATTTTTTATAAATTAAATATTATTCGTACCAATAAATTCTTATTAATTAACAATTACTACCTATGTATTATTTATTACTAACTTTTTAAATTTAAATAAACATAAAATTTACAAAAATAACATAGAATTTTAATATTAATTTTTTTTACTCGAAAAATGGTTTCACTATGAAAAAATAGGTTTGTGTGCAACGCATATTACATTCTCTAGTGTATAAAAAAAGATATATACTGTATATATTACTCGTACATCATCTTAGACTAAGATTTTATTTAAAATTACGTTTAAAAAATATTATATTTTTGTTGAAAAAAACAATAATATTCGTATTAAAAACAGAAAATTGTCCTATAGAACCATCAATCTCGAAGTATCGTGAAATTTTGTGTCATTTTATAGATTATCATCGTAGATTTAATACTTCATCAATGTAACATTCGATTATATTTAGGAATATCAATAATAAAATATAAAATAATTAATAATTGTATGAACCGAAATTATTTCCCGATACAGTATGAATTTAGCATTAATTATTGCATGAAATATATTCTATATACATTTATTTATTCTATATACTTTATTTTTTGCAAACATGTTTCATAAATATGTATTTTTCTTTTTTTATTATAGTAAATGTTACACAAATAATTATAAGTTATTTACAATATATATTCTATGTTATAAATACAAAAATCTTATTTAAAAATACAAATAATATGAGAATTTTTTAAATATAACGAAAATAAATGATTTTCATTTTTATGAAAAATTTTGAATACTTTATGAACCAAAATCAATTTACAGAATTATATATCAATTAAATTATTTAATATACAATTTAAAATTATGAACTGCTTATTTTGAAAATATTTAATTTTGTAATAATTAGAGTTTTTATTGACTGCAGTCATATAAGTTCAATTTATTGTAATAATTTCACAATAAGAAATTGTAAAAAGTAAAGACAATAAATTTGATTCATTATGGTTTTATTGAAATTATCACTAACATTTTATATGTATCATTATATATTTCCTTATTGAAGTTTAATTATGCAAAGCCTGAGCAATGTATTTTATCAAAAATATTTCTGTTAAATTATGATAACGTAATTGAAACTAAATAAAGTAATTTATAATAAAATTAACTGTATTTAACTAGTATTTTTAAAAAACTTTTATAAAAAAAAACAAATTTAGTATAAATTTACATATTCCTCATCAATAAATAGCATAGCATACAGAAAAAACAACCAAAATTAGTAATAACGTCAATAAATAGTAAAAATTCCAGATGAAGGAATGCAAAAGATTGTGATATGCAACTAGTCGGAAAATAGAATGTGAAATTACTAAAAGACGTAGTAAGTTTAAGCAAAGCCGGCAAATGCACTCAATAAGATAAGAGGATAAAGAAGAACTCGAAAGAATAATAGAAAGAAATTAATTAAATCGCAGTCTGTAGACCACAGTTACGCTGAAGTTCAAAAGTACGCAGGTACTTTGGCCAAGTCTAATAATAAAAGTTAAGCTAAGCGTTGAGTGCATACGAAATTTAGGACGGCGATGAGCAAGACAAGGAAGAGAACTACGAGAACGACGATGAGATATATCTGTCTTCATCTTTCTGCCTTGTCATTGTTCTACTCGCCTTCCCCATCCCCAGAGATCATTCCCTCTTTAAATGTGAACCTTACACGTCCAAAACTTTCATATTATCTGCTTCATGTGATTGGAGATTTTATTTTATAAGGTCTTACCTTTTACGTCGAGGTTCATCTCCATATCCGCTATACTCGTGATTCTGAAACAACAAAGGCTTTGTATTAATACAGAGTCTTTTAAGAGTATTTATTTTGAGTTATATTCATACGCTAAATTAATAATCTTGACAAAATAAACACTATAAGAGAACGATAAATATGAGTAACCTAGAATGGAACTAAGACAGATTTTCTAAAATATATAGTTATTTTATAAGTTCATTGCTTATGTTAGTTCACAGAACAGACATATTTTATCTTAAATTTATCAAAACCAATTATTATCTCTACTGCTCTCATCAATCATAATATATTCTTGAGTAACTATCAATTTTAATAATTATCAAGACAATTTAACGTATATTATTCCTGTAGCTTTTCATAATACATGATAAATAAATTAATTGATGTTAGTTATGGAATAAGCAAAACAGATGACAAGTGAAACAATCACTTAATTGCATTTGTAAATTAGTTCATAAATACAAACGAATATTGTTTCTAAAATAAATCATACAAAATTATTTGAATAAATTCTTAAATCTTTTAGTTTCGTTTACATAAAAATTATATTTTATCATAAAAAATTAATATATAAATATATAATGTAGTCAAAATTTAAAACACATGCGACCAAAGAACTCTTACAATT
Organism: Ceratosolen solmsi marchali; assembly: GCF_000503995.2. Taxonomy (NCBI): domain Eukaryota; kingdom Metazoa; phylum Arthropoda; class Insecta; order Hymenoptera; family Agaonidae; genus Ceratosolen; species Ceratosolen solmsi. The sequence continues at coordinate 14,906,325 of NW_011948416.1, read as the reverse complement.
AAAAACAGAATGTAAACAAATTTAAAACGTAATCATTTTTCAAAATCAATAATCACTTAAAATACAATGCACTTCGGTATTTTTCATCTGTATAAAATTTATATTAATTATACTAAAATAATAATGATTACTTTAAAAAAATAAAATAAAATAAAATATGATAAATATAATTATCTGAAAACAGATTTAAAAGTATGTATATTTACGAATATTATTAAAGCACCAAATTCAATGTATATAGTAATTTTCTTTTTAAAAATATATATGCATTTTATATATTCTTTAATCGGTGATCTAGAATTTTTGATAGAATTGATAGAATCAAGATAAACTATAAAATGATGATCGAAAAATATCAAAATAAATTCAGAATCTAATACTATTCTCCTATTAAGTCTGAAGTTAGATTATGCAATGAAGGTAGTTGTTCGACTTAAGATTACTTAAGCCGGTAAAATGAACGATAAAGAAGGATGAAGTATTACGTATTAAGCAATAAGTATTAAAACGATCGATAAATAAAAACTAGAGGGAGAGAAAGAGAAAGAGAAGAATGTTGACCCATCAAAAACTATTAATAAAACATCTGCACGTTCGTACTTCAAGCTACTATGAATAGTGCAGTCATAAAAGGCCTTAGAGAGTTATCAAGTATAAAATTCAAAAATCTATAAATTCCTTACTATTTCTACCATACTTTTATTACATCACGTGTATATTTAGTAGCTACATATTTAGTAGCCAGTTTGTTAACATAAAATTAATTTTTTTATGCATTATATTTTTAAACGCACATTACATTGATTTATATTTATATTCATATTTTTAATTCATGATTATTTATCATATAATCGATATAATAAAATGTTGCTCTGTATATTTGATGAAATAAATTTTCAACGTTTCTTACCTCCATAATCAATTTATATAAAATAACTTTAAACCGAACCCAATTTAAATTTTTCAAGTTTAATTATATTATACAAAATAAATAATTGTTTTAATATATAGTAAATATTTTAAACTAAAAAAACTACAATATTATTCTGTAATCGTCTAATATTCCAAAAATATTAAAATTTTGATAATTGAAAATAAAAAAAGCGGTTTGCTATTAAGAACACGAATAACAAATACTTCTCATATAATAAATATAATTTAGCATAAGTATAGAAAAAAGCTGTTAATCGATTTAAAATAATTTAATTTTACATTATTATTCATAAGCTACAAAAGTAATAATATACGACAGTTAAAAACATTTGATTATAAAAGCTCATAACAGTATTGTTTTTAGTAATCAAAATAAACAAATATATTTATAATAATAATTGTATTCACAATGTTTTTGCATTATACAACTAATGAAATATAACTAAAATAAAAGTATCAATTCACAATACAATAAAATTAACATTTTATTGTAAAAAAAAATTTTCTAACACTTGGAATTTTTGTTATAAATGATATATTTGTGATAATTTTTTTGGCTATTTTATTGAAAACCATTTTAAAAATTAATTTATATTTTAAAATGATCCTATCTTTTAACTAGTAATAAGGATTATAGTAAGTTCTGAAATTTGATAAATACTATATAACCAAGAATAATGGCTAAATTGTTAATCATAATTGATTCAAAGTATCTCTTATCCTATTCATACAAAATTGGTATAAAATATTGTGTAATCAAGATACTTTTATTTAATATAAATTCATCAGTTCTATTTTTATCCTCCTTTATAATAATTATATCTAAATTTGGTGATCCAGGGACTCTTATTACTATTGCACATACATAGTTAATAACTTCAATTATAAAATAACAAATTATATTTTTACACGATTTTTTAATAAAAAAAAAGAAAGGTACTTATGTATTTGCCACATTTAAAAAATAAGAATATATATTGTTATTGCTTTAATAGTAAATAATGATATTTTTAACTAAAAGTTAAAGTACCTCCAGGATCAAGTTACTAATGAAACTATATAAAATAATTTATATTTTTGTGCATTTAGAATTATTTTATATTTATTTATCAAAATTCTTAAATCATTTAGTTAAGTCGTAAATTCTATTTATTTAGCAAAAATTTTTATTATCATTCAGAAATAGCTTTGAAGATTTTGCTTAAATTATTTTTTTACACTTTTTTATTTAATAAAATACTTCGAATTAAATTCCCAATCTGTGAGCAAATATTGTTAAATATTCTAATTATTGTGTAAAGTAAACAATAAAAAAAACATTGTTATCATCTTCATCAGGCAGTCCCTCCGAACTACTGATGCAGATAAATTAAAGATTTATTTTCTTGTTTAAAGAAATGGGTAATAGTTTCATACACAAATATCCAAAGAGAAAGAAAGAAGATCTAATGGCATCCAGCCAACTACGTGTTGATAAAGAAATGAACAAGGAAATAATGTTTATATTTGATTTCTCAATTTTCTTTAATATATCCGTAATAGTTTAAATTAGTCTCAGACAATTGATCTAAGAAATATAAATATTTTTGTGAATTCTTTTCACTCAATAGGTAATAACGTTCTTTTAAATAACACATATTCAAATGTGTATGTCAATGAATTGTATAATCTTTTATTATGGCTAATTTACGATAAATTTCGCTTCTTTAATCATTAAAAATTATATTTGACTAAATAAACTCGTAATATGTGCTCAAATTTAAACAATAATATGATAATAATTTAACATAATAACTATTATGTTATAATAATATATATAATAATTATATAATAATAAATTATTAATAAATTAAAAAAAAAAAATTATGTATACGATAAATTTTTTCATGATGCTTCAATTGTATCATTGTTGGTGTATATGGAAAATCTTTAAAAAATTAATATTGTTAGTATACATACTATTTATAGAAATTATGATTACATTATCAAATATAATTAAGTTTATATGAATATGTTAATCAAGTTCTTTTAACACTTTTAATTGTATTTCACACTTTTTATATATAAAATATTTGTTCTTCATATAACAAACAATAACTTCATCTAACTGGTTATGTTTTAGATTATAATTATGTTTTAGATTATTATAAATTAATGATTTTCTTTATATAATGTATAATTTCAATATTTAGTAACTTTATTAATTTAATACATTGTCTAAAGTAACATATTTTTACAAATTTATATTTTTATTTGGAAAATTTTTTTATTTTTTCTTAGCCATTTGTAGTTTATAATATATAATATAATTTTTTAATATTTTTGTATTGGCACTCGTATAAATTATAAGAAAACTTTGATTACTTTTTATTCAATTTATAATACTATTAATGTAATACAGAATGAGAAGATTCATACTATAAAAAGAACATTTAAATTTGTCAATATTTTGCTAATAATATTTAGATGCTTTTTTCAATTCAACAGAACATTTTAAATGATCTATCCTAATATTGCCTTTACATAATTACTTATCTAAAAGTAACTGTGTTTGTCAAATAGAAAATAATTTGTGTTATAGTTATGCTCATAATTCAAAGTAAATAAAATAATTTAAGTAAGTCAACTATTAAGCTCAGTGATGGAACACCTAGAAGAAATTAAGAAAGAAAAAATGAGAAAGACAGAACTACCTTTTTGACATTCGGGAATCATAAAGTTCCTAGGTAATGAGACTTATCAAGTACCCTAAGCCAAAATTAGAGCTTCTATTGTTTATACGATCCACTTAGTTGTACGGATTCCAATTGGATCATGGAATTGAGATGGCGACATACTCAATGCCTAGTTGAAGTCTGACGAAGCATAAATCGACGTAAGCAACGACAATACTGAAGCCACTTCGCGACGGATTATGCAAAAACAGCTAGCTTTTTTTTTCTCCTTCTTACCGTGTATTTAACTGTAACTATGTTGACAAGAAACTGCAACCCTCGCTAGCAGAAATAAAAAGTAAAGAAGCCATATCGGAACAAAGTTAAGACACTATATATTTCGCACAACCTATAATAAACTTGATTTCTCTCCAGTTTCATTTTATTTAGTTTTACATTACAATCATCGACCAAATTACGCTGCTTGAAAAACTGAACCGTTTTAATCTTTCCCGTGTCTTGTATTTATTTTCATTTTTCTAAGGTTCACCTAAATAATATTTAAACATGTTAGCCAAAAAATATATTGTAACTCCTTTTCCATTAATACAGTTTAAAGTTTAATGAATTAAAATAATTACAGTGGTGAACAAACAATATTCAAAATTATCAACTACTTATTATTAAATGTATTATTAAATGTATTATTATAGAATTATTATTTAATAAACATTCCTCTATGGTCATAAATAAAGCAAATTAAAAATTTTATTTAAATACAAAGTTTAGCTCATTATTAAATAGAATTTATTAAAATATATTTATTTTTAGTAAGAAGTAAATAAAGAAAACTACAATAACAAAGAAGAAATGTAAAATCAGCAGATCATAAATTTAGAAACTGAATAAAACTATTATTTTTCCAATTTGAACAAGTATTAGTTAAATAATTTTTAAGTATATACCACAATTACTGAAAAAAATATTGATTATAAATTTAATTTATTCAAAACTTAAATACTTATAATTTCATAATATATTTTTATAATGTCTTGATTTTATTAAATTTAAATATCCAAATTTGTATATAAAAAAATGAAAAAATAGAAAGGAACTTTAAAATTTTGTTTTTGTTTATTAACAACATGTTAAAATGGCTCGTGATTATTTGTATTTTACATTATTGTAAGCAAATCATTTTTCAACGCAATTCTAATCTTATTTATAGAATACATTATCTTCATTGTAATAACGAAGTGAATATGTGTCAAAAGACAAATTTTTGAAAACGTCGAAATCCTAAGTACAAATAAAATTCGTAAATAAAAGTCAAAATTAAAAAAAAGACAATATAAGAAAGTACTCATTATATTTTTTATAAAAAAAAATCCTGGAATATCGGGTATTAAACAATTTCAAATGCAATATAGATTAAAATTGAATTTACTATTTTAAACAGTTGTAATAAAAAAATGTGAATGTCCGAATAGCCCTATAAAATGAAGTGATTTATAATTAGAGAACATAAAAACGTTCATATAATAATAAAATTCCTTGTAATTGTAGATTATTTAATATTTTAATAAACAAATAAATTTATTTGTAAAATAGTCTATTATTGACCATTATTTTCATTATTTAATTTATTAAAAAAAAATTAATTATTCATTATTAAAATTTTTATTAATTCTGCTAAGAAGTGATATATATTATCTAAAAATAAATAGATATATTCACTTACTATTAAGCTAACAAGGAAACGTTTTTTATTATTTACATGTTGTGTATGAAATTTATACAATACTAAAATTTTATTATATAATTGACTGTGTGTTTTAATAATCTTACAGTTATTTAACACGCATTACTGCAATGATTATTCTATTTATTGTAATCTTATTGATATTAAAAAAATCTATTTACAATATCAAAATCATTCAAATTAATAATAAACAGCTATTTCGAAATTCTATGCATTCGTTGAAATGAGTGACATTATATTATACTATGAAATCCTAAAAAAGATGCAGAAACAAATACTATACAATCAATACGTTGGAACCAAATAAATCGACTTGCGATTTTAGAGTTAAAATATGAGGGAGGCATCGTTTAAAGTGCTCTCTCTCTCTCTCTCTCTCTCTCTCTCTCTCTCTCTCTCTCTCTCTCTCTCTCTCTCTCTCTCTCTCTCTCTCTCTCTCTCTCTCTCTCTCTCTCTCTCTCTCTCTCTCTCTCTCTCTCTCTCTCTCTATCTATCTATCTATCTATCTATCTATCTATCTATCTTATTTTTCTTCTACAGTCACAGACATAACTAATTGAATCATAATTCTAGCTATTATAATACTATATTGAGTGTCTACATTATCACATTTTTTTAAGAATATAAAGGTATATATTATTACTTTAGGTAAAGGCGTGTTTAGTTTAGTGTCACTAGACTAATAGATAAGGTAAAATAATATTTAAATACATTAAAGAAAATTCATAGATTTCATACGAATAAAATATTTTAAACTATTTAAAAAATTATATTCATTAGAATTATTTTGATTTGTTTGATAAAATGAAGAATATAAAATGAAAAATAACACAAAGTAAATTCAGTAAATTATATTTCAAACAGAACGAGAAAAAAAGTTTAAAATGGTGCATTAACATAAAATGTTTATGAAATGAGATTATAAGGTTACTATACTTTTACATGTCTTTTCATTTCATCTTAATAAATGAATTATTTCTAATATAATATTAAATGTATGAACCATAAATAATAACGAAGTAATGAGTTGATTCTTAATCTATCCACTAAAATTCAAATAATTCAAAATAAAAATGATCGATAACACAAATAATTAAGTATATATTGAATAGCTTAACGATATCGATTTTGATAGTAATTCTAATTGATCTGTTTTATAGTTACAGACAACTGTTAATCAATATAAAATATAATTTAATATAATGTATAGACGATGTATCTAAACTGTCTAATCATGTACTGTTTTGAAATTTACTTCCTGAACAATAACTTATAAAATTGAACTAATAATGTCTAGAAACTTTTTGAGAATTATTTGCCACTAAAATAGCACATCATTATCTCTGGCGTCGCAATATAAGTGCACCATTCAAAATAAAAACCTAATTGAGAAATATAATATTTCTTAACGTATATTTATAATCACTTAATGATACTTTACTGAATCAATGGTAATGTTCAACAATGATTATATACTTATACAAAATGATTTTCTAATACAATTTATTTTCTAACCTTATTAATCTGCAAAAGTCGCATTGTACTTAATATCGTTATGTTTATTATTTATAAAAACAGAATAAAGCAAAGACATAGTGTTTAAGGAATACATATCGATAATTAAATATAACTTGCAATTTCTGTACATACGAACATTAATAAAAACTACAATTAATTTTCATAAGTAAACGTTGAATTATATTTATAGCGAAAAATAAGTAATTGTTTAATTAAACGAAAAGAATTATAACACATAAATGGATAAAATATGTTTACAACTTTATTCACATTATTTAAATTTAAAGAAGCTAATGTAAATAAAAAAAAAAAATTAGTGTAATTTTTTGTTCAATATATCCTATCGGAGGCTAATACACGGAATAAAAGATAAAAGACAACAGGAGGCTGTACACGCGTCTGGGCTTAAATCTACAATAGCTGTTGGACTTTTGTGAATTATAATTTGAAATATCATATGCTATTATTTATTTAACTATATTCTACTTGTGACATTTAGTTTTAAAACTTGGCAGACCACGAAATACACAAGCTTATACGCAAAACTAATAAGAATGACATCAATGTTTCCTAGATTCATAATCTTTGTAGATAAATATTAAATAATTTATTAAATAAAAATGATGGAAACTCGTCATTTTTTAATTATTATTACTTGTAATAGATAATGTAATGTTAAATTATATAAGTAGTATAAGAAATAGTTTACTTTAATATTTATAAATACTACTTCAAAAATATACCTGTAAAGAATATATATATATATATATATATATATATATAGATATATAATACCCTACGTAATAATTACCCTATGTAAATGCATATATAAAATATACATTTTAAACTATAAAGTTAATTTCATTTTTATACAAATAAAAAAAACACTGCTAATGGTTTTGTTATGTAATGAGTTATTCTGATATATTTTTAAAATCGACTTTACAAAAAAAAATTGTGCATTTTAATTTTTAATTTGTAATTGTAATTTTTAATTTTTAATTATCACAGTTATTTACTCAAAAATTGATAATGAAGTAGACAATTTATCATATATAGCAAATCTTTTTAACAATATATGCACTTTTATGCATTATCTTCGAACAAATGGTAAAAAGAAACTTTTTTCAACATACGAAAGAAAAAATAATATGGGAAGTCAGACTTTGATAAGACTGTGTTAAAATATTTGATTGATGGTACAAAATGATTAAATTAGACTAAATTGATACGATTACTATTTCACATTAATTATTACAATTTTTAACTCAAAAACATGATATACTGATTTTTTTTTACAATATTTATATTTGATTAACAATACTACAAGTAGATAACTAGTAAATGTTAAAAAAAAAAACAAAATTGAAATGTAAAATAAAGAAAACTTTTATTATACGTGTTAGTATCTATAACTATTTTAAAATATCAAAGGAAATTTATCGTTTTTATCTGATAAAAAAGTGTTTTTGTCGTTATAAATTGTAATATAAGTGAACTACTAAAATAAATTTTATAATTTCCATAAACGTTAGTTATAAATATTGAACATTAATTAACAAATATACCAATTAATAATTATTGAAATAAACTGTTGTAACCGTTTATGCAGTATGTAAAATTCGGCAAAATATTTTTAAAAAACCCAGTGCGAATATAAAAAGTTGCTTCACAAATAGCAAGCACTTAAAAATAAACCTTAAAGTAAAAGAACGAAAAGTTACATATAATTAATTAGAACTTTGTCACTATAGTGTTATAGTACGCTCATCTGATTGTCATTCGCTAATTAATAAAAATTAATCTTAGCATTGTCTGTTAGAATCATTCACATACATATACATCGCATTATATATATGAATGCATTGTTGTCTTGTCCTCAAATAATCAGAGCAATATAACGGGATATAACGTGCAGCACCACCTTCAAGTTTTCCGTTGGTCTATTGCATTGCTCAACTTTTACCTCCCTCCTCAATCACGCTTTCCTCCTGACCTACTTACTACCTATCTCTCTTTCTCTTAAGCTTCAGAATCTCCGACATCGCATTTTCCTTCCATTCGCCTACATACTAATACAGACTTCAATCAATGCCATGAGTACTATTAATAACGATTGCTCTGTGTAATAAATTTAGCGGAAACACAAAAAATACATGTAAGTGAAAATTTTTTATAATATCCAATTTAGCTCTGCCCAGAGTGTTTACGAATTTGAACTACGAGAAAATGAGTGAATATCTTTATTAAAGGAATGCATTATTCGGTTGGAGAATGGCTTACAAAAATTTCTGTAATCTTTCCAAGAGGAAAACATTTTATGTATACTAAATTTTCTAAAAGAATTTTTTAATATAGTTTTTCATAACAATTTCGAAAGTTTAATTTGCACTTAAAAATTATAATACAAATAATATTTAAGAATAACTATCGTAAAGCCAGTAAATTATTAAGTAAAAATATAACCAGTACTAGTATAAAATATATAAAAATAATATTTAATGTAAAACGGTATTAAAATTAAATCTCAAAAGCTGAAGTTGGCGGGCATTTAATTTAAAATGAACTGAAATCGATTAAAATGAAAGTGAAATTTTGATGTTACTCTTACAAAATTTTATGACAGTGCACTGTCTAACATTAAAAGACTTAATAACGAGTTGAAAAGCGCATTTTGTGGTTCTCAGTAATGATGTACTGTTAAAAAACATTGCCACAAACGCCACTGATGATCATTTCTACAAGGCTCGAAGATAAAACGAACTATGTACCATATATCACTACTAATCGACTAATATACTTAAGAAATGTATCTCCAATGGGCAAATCTCAATATACAGAATTTTCAGATATAATAAATTACTCGTACACAGTTTGATTCGTCTTTGCATAACATCATTAATAGTCGGGTGTATATCAACGCTCTCGCCAAACCCCTGAATGGCTTGGCTCGGTTCCTCGAGCAAGAAAGTTTGAGAAAAGAGCGTTAAAAAGCTGTTGATCAAATTGTGTCGGCAGGTGTTAGCAAGCGGTGGAACGGACGGAGGCGAGCAGATCAAAAAGCCGCAGCCTGAGTCAATATATATAGTTGCACAGCCGTATGATCGTATACAAGAGGCGTCCAGCGATGCAGAGTCCGAGCCCGGGTGGCTGGCGCATCAGTGCCGCTAATGGTGATGGTCCGCGACCGCTACAAGCGAAAATGCTCGGGTTGCGGAAGGTACAGCCTCGGCAAGACCAGGGCAAGCGAGATATTTCGGTCGGTCTGACACGGCGTGCAATTCGATTGGACACAGCCATCTTCTTGCCGTGACGGCCTGTGACTTTTCGCCTTGGCACAGGCCATATTGCACCTACTCAACAAACCATCCCTCTCGTCAGATTGATGCACGTCGCGTTGCTGCATTCAAACCTTCTGTCGTAGCCTCTGTTTTTGCTTTCCGATTATCATCCAGCTTGAGGGACGCACGCAAGGTGCATAGCCAATTTGTAATGGCACGTCGACTCTATTTTCAGGTGACTGCTACTGTCGCAGCTACTTCTATTACCATCACCGCTGCTCTTTCTATTGCCCCTATCTCATGCTTACATTCTATCTATATCAATTGAAACATGACAAAGAATAGCACTTATTCTATTCAAGCAGACAGTTAATTTTAAATTCCTTTTGCCATATTTTACACCAGGAAGTATTAAAGCAGTTTTCACCTCTTTTTTTTTTTTTTTTTTTTAAAGATTTTTATTTCCATTTATATTTTCATAATATTGTATTCCGCGATTAGAAAAATACGAAAAAATCGATATATTCATTATTTCGGAAATAAACTTACCAAAGCTTTAATCTCCTCATAAATAATAGCATAACTTATATATCAGTTTTGAAATAAAATATATATCCTATAGCTACTTACAACGCATCAAATTTTCAAAATTCAAACTCATTTGCCCATTTCAGAAAAAAATCCTAATACAAAATCATCTTTTTCGTTTAATTTTTATTTATTCTTTCATTTTGAGTTTGCAATTAAACTCGAAGTTCCAATAAACTTATACGGGTATTTAAAAACGAATTTCAGTTTACTCTCCTTACGAGACAAACTTTCTTTATTTTTAATTTAAAAATAGCCCAGTAATGATTATAGATATTATAAAATCATAATGAAATAAAATTAATAAACATGCTAAGCAGCCTAAAAAATTTATATTACCAAATTATCTTTTTAATATATAATACACAGAGATGGTAATGTAAAATATTTAAAAGGTCTGTAAAGTAAAGATTATATAGTTTTGCAATTAAATTCTGCTAAAAATAAAAATAAATAGTTCATTAAGAAAGAACTAATAAAATAATAAAATAAAAATAAAATAAAATAAAATAAAATAAAAATAAAAATAAAATTAACTGTTAACCAGTGATTAATACAATTCTATGTTAACTAACTAAACTAATTACATACATGTGTTCATTTAAAATCAGGAATTAGTTTCATTTAACTCAACGTATTCATTGCACATACACGTGCACTTATACGTAAAAATTAATATAGATAATTCTAAAACAAATAAATTCTTATACTTCTGTATTTTGTGATCATTCGCCATAATAATCGCTATGATTTCTCACTTCAATTTAATATCTGTTTTTTCAATCTTTAATATTTTTGCTTCACTTGTAGTAATAATGAAACTTTACTAAAATAAAAACTATACACCATATACCTCAATTTAATTAAAATTTTGTGTTCGATTAAAATTAACTCAATTATAAGTAACAACTTTAAATTTATATATTTTTACGCATACACAACTCAACAAAAAATTAACAACAAATATCTTATAAATTATAAATTATTTAAAATAATTATATACAATTATAATGATGAAATAAAAATCAAACTCAAATTTTAACATATTAAACTCGTTAATACTATTTCGTTTCCGTAAAAATCTCCGAGGCCCGCATTAATTTAAATTTGTCTAATTTTTACTGTCGATTTAAATAGATACATTAAAAATTATAAACATAACACTATGATCTAACTGGTATTATAACTGATAGCAACATTGAATGTCTGTATTCAAATGTGAATCGATTGCTTTACTGACAAATTATTCAATTTTATCTTATTTACATACTTCATTCTGTTTGTACTTTCTAATTATTGTTCTTTTCTGCCTTATTTAAAAATTATACATCATTTAAAGTAAAATAAAATTAAAATTAAATTACATATTTTCTAAATTATCAAGAGGATCATATTCATAATTAAATACTAAACATATGCTTGAAATAAAAAAGTTGAATTTAAAAATCGTAAAGCTATTTTAAAAATTTTAAATAAATAACAAAATTAGTCTTTTGTAAACTTATAGAAATAGACTTTTTAATCAAAATGTCATCAATGAAAATATTTAATTTGAGTTGCTAATATAAAGTTTTTAAATTCACGGATTCTTTACTATACAAAAAACATATAACAAACATTTATTTTTTTGTATAAAATTTTAGATTTATGAAAGAACAATTTATATTTATTTTTATTACAATGTTAATATTTCAAATAATGTGATACTTTATGTAACAGCTGTTCTTATTCATAATTAATATATCACTTTAGTGATTAATAATATTTTCATGATCTGTTAAGAAAAATAAAAAAATATTTCGATCAATATATGTAATTGTTCTTTTAAACAAATATTTGTAAAATATGTTGAGATTTACAAGAAAAATTGTTAATAGCAGACATGCTTTCATTAATATTAATCGAAAGATATAAATTCAAACAAATAACAGTAATCAAAAAAGATAACGAGTCCTATATAAATAGCCTATACATATTAGATAAGACAGAGATAAGCCAATAAAAATCAATACAATTGCGTACATGCAAAAGAAAAAGGAACGTATGAAAAAAGGGAAAGAAAAAGAAATGTCTTCTCTTCCTTCTGTATAGTTACAGAAATCCCTGACCAAGTCCAACGTGTGAATGAACACGCATCACGTAATATGCAGTCATTAGTTGAAGGAAGTTTCAAAGAAATACAAAAGCTAATAATATGGCGCATCGGTCTCGAGTCAAAGTAACTCTTTTTTTGTAGTTTGCTCTCTGCTCTTGCTTGACTTCTCTTCCTCCACTATTTTCTCTTTTCCTGAAACCACCAATATGTCATGGGCAAACTGCCACTCGTGACTTTTCTGCCCTATAAATCTTACATCTGTACTTATTATGACGCTTGAAATCAAACCAATAACCGACCAGAAGTTTTTCAGCTTTATTTTTAATTTATCTGTCTTTAACTCGGATTATTATAAAATTAATCATCACGATGATTGTTTGATAAATTACTTTGAGATTCATTACGCGTAACATATTTAATAAAGTATCAAAATTATTGGAAGTATTCAAAATAATATTTACCATTAATAATATTAAGATTAAATAAAAAAAAAAAAAAAAAAAAAAATCGTTAACAAATAAATAAAATATACGGATGTAAATTGACGGTTACTCTTCCACGTGTGCACGAGCATATGCTAGTTAAATTATAATATTCCTTTAATTGGTAAACATTTATTATATTGTTCTTTACTTTTTCTAACTGGATATAGTTATACTTATTTACTCGTACACGTGTACGGAGTATCAAAAGATAATATTACTAAATTTTATATAAGCAGGAGGATAATCATTCATCTTATTTATGATTCAATTTTAATACAGTACAAATGATGGTATAAGTACAATTTTGTTACAAGTATTTCATTTCTAATAGGCATTTTTTTAATATAATGCCGTAAATAAATTATTATTTAATATTTAATAAATTATTGAATAATGATATTTGTTTTAATTTGTAGTTTATATTATGTTTATTAAATTGAATTACACGATAGCATTAAATCCAGATAGTACATTTGAAATTCATAAGAAATAATTTTATATCTAATGATATATTTTATGATACTACATACATTGTATTAATATAAATACTTCGACTATAATTACGATTATACGGAATTTATATAACTTTAAAAGTTGGATAGTGAAGAGTGGATAAAATTATAACAATATTTATGTATAACAGATGATAAAAAAAAATTAATTTAATTTCAAGTATTGCAAGAGATTAAATATGTAATAGTTAATGTTGAATATGTTTCAATTCAGAATTTTATATTTATTTAACTACATAATCTTTTATACAAAATTATTATTCTAAAATTAATTTAAGAGTACTATACTTAAAATATTAATTACTTTTAGCTATAAGACTTTGATATAATACAAATGTATCATTTAAATTCTTTTGTTTTACAATTTCAATTTGACATTAGGAATTTATATTTATGAGTTGTATTCAAATTGTTCATTTTCTTTAATGCTTTGACCAATATTTCTTTATTGTTAACCACGCTAAAATAAATATTTTCTGTATTATATAAATATTATGTTTCTTTTTGAAAATTAGAGAATATATAATTAATTTTTATCATAAACAACTGCAAAATAAATATATAATATGTATTATAAGCGAAGTTGTTAATTCATATATATATTTCAAATCCTACGCGACAATATAAACACAGGAATAAATTAGTGACGTGTTATTAAAATAATTTTTGACGAATGATTTATGAATTTGAAATGATTATTAATCGAGCATTAATACTGCTTCGCCTATTATTAATTAATACTGAATAAAATTGGTTGAAATATAGAATTAATGGAATAATGTTATATAATTATTTTTATTATGTTTATTTCATTTTTTGAACTTTTAAAAACAATTAATTTTGCATATTCATTTCTGGTAACGTATTTGTATACCGCGCTTTTTCAAAAAAAAGTATTTTAATTTTTTCCTTAATATTACTTTTGTTTTTATTCTCTAAGACACTACACTGAACCAGATCTTTTCACTTTTCATTTGATAAACAATTTCATAAAAGTTCACATTGATTTTTAATTTTTTCTCAACTTGTTCTATTTATATGAAATTTATATTTTAATTTATGTGTACTTGTATACATTAATTCATACATGGAGCTAAAAATTTTGTATTTGAGTTCAACATTAATCGTTGAGAAAAATATGTTCCTTTTCAAAGTAATTACTATATCTCATAACTACATACAGGCACCCCCCCCCCTCCACACACACACTATGAGATAAATATAGCCAAAGGAGAAGCATTATCTCTAATAAAAAATCATAGTGAATCAATTAATGAATTAAATAATTAAATAAACAACGCAAATATTCATAAACCTCAATATTATAAGAATTTATGGTCTTCTCCATTGTATAGTTATAATTTTACATGGTACAATATATTGTATAGTTGTAAACCTAATCACATATGTATGTGAAAATATGGTAAATATAACAGGTTATAGCATGTTAAATGGATTATTTGACTAAGCTTATTATGCATCTCTATTATGAAAATTGAAACTAATTGATATTATTGATAAATAAATCTCTTGGATGTATTTGGTCTTTATATTTTCTCAATGAAAATAAAGAAAAAATCTTCGACCAGATGAATGATTAAGTGAAAAGCTGTGTAATCGATATACCGTGACGAGTCGCGTGTGTGACAACGGAATGCTGCATAATCTTCTGTCGACTGCTAGAATACCGAGGTCTTTGGCCTTTGATATACTATAACGAATAATACAAATTTTTAAACATTTTCCATCTTCAGAAATACTTTATTATTTTTTTTAATTTTATCGCCTCTTCCTCCATGTCGATTTTCCTTCTTCTCTTCAGATATTATTTTTGTCTTTATTAAATCTTTTTCCAACAAATTATCCAACTAGCCGATATTTTAATAATAAATTCGTTAGTGGCATAAAGGTGAAGAACGTTTTTGTACTATCGATACGATTTATCAAATTCTATATCTAAATGCTAATTTCTTAGATACTGTTTCCTGTTTCGTGGGTACTATACAGCTGAATTTCAAACGTTTAATTGATCCGAATGAGTAAATTAAAAACAAAAATCATTGTTAGCTTGGTGATAAGAGAGGACAGTCCAAATTGGAATGGCCGACTATGGCGAGAAAGGTGGAAAAAACAGCAAGTTCAGTCAGAAAACGAAAGAAAATAAAAAGTGTTGTTTGCGTGCATGACTGCAGGCGAATAAAATAAGGCGACATTGAGATGATTCGTTCATGGCAAGAGTCATCGAAAGCAAGGTGCTCGTGATTAGCGACAAGAACGGCTTCCCAGTCCTTCGGCATTCACGAAATAATCAATATAATTCGCGACGAGCCCCTCAACGATTCGACTCTACGAACACTATCTGTCCCACTCTTTTCCTCTTTTCTCCTCGATCATAATCCACGCGCCGAATAGATAACAGGTTGTCGCAGGCAGTGAGTCAGAGAGCTAAGATTCTTCCCAGTTCAACTTTCGGTATTGGCCTGACCTACGTTGTGCACCGGTTGTATGTTACGTACATGCGCGTTCGCATGTAGGCAAGGAAAAACGCGAGCAGAAGCCATTTCGACGACGTTGGCCCCCGTACGCGTCCAATGTGCTGCTGATAGCAAACAGCTATGCAGAACGTAACGTACGAGAGAGGGAGAGATGGTGGGTGGGGGATTTCGTGTGTATGTAGCCATACGATAGAGAAATGTGGGAGGAGGAGGGAGGTAATAACGAAGGAAAGAAACGTAAGCGTCTCTTATCAACGTGCCACAAGGGTCATGAAGAGGAAAAGAAAACGAGGAAGCTGCTCGGTGACGCACTCGGTAAAAAAGGAAATGCTAAACTAGCAAGCATTAATTTCTTCTTAGTTTTGCCCTCGGCGTCAATAAATAGGGACAGGGACGACGACGACGACGACGACGACGACGACGACGACGACGACGACGACAATGGTAATATCGGTGACGACACGACAATAAGGGAAACCGCGAGCGATACAATACAAGAAGTACAGTAGAAGGGCGGATGAGAAGGGTAAAAGAGGAGAAAGGGAAGATTTCGAGGGCTGGCGTCTGTTGGTTATCGAAAGGAACGGAACGCGCGGTTTTCTAGCATCATTCATTTATTCATGCGCGTTGCCAGGCAATGCCAGCGATCGCGAGCCAATCGACTGCTAGCTTATTCTTGCTCACCCTGTGGCCGGACTCCTCTAGCCTCTGCCTCTTGGAGTGGGGCCCGTCCCCGTTGAAAGCCATCTCCTCTGTGGTAGACAACTCCGTTCCAAAAGTAAAGCTGGCGTCGAGCGACTGCTGCTCCTCGCGTCGCACACGCACGCGACAATGGCTCGTGCTCTCCTCGGCTGTCGGCGAATCACAACGAGATGAGAGTAAACGAACTCACAGCCGGCCTGAAGCTAACTGCCGAACTGCTAAACTGCCCGACAACTCGACGTCTTGGCGAAACCGTGACGATTAGAATGAGACTACGGGACAGAGAGAAGGGACGAAATGAACACCGACCGGACCGACTGGAGGACTGGCGAATTAACGAAACACCACGAACGGCGAACGACGAACCATGTGCAAACGACCAGGACGAGCTGCGCAGTAGCGCTCGCGCTCACTTGGTTCAGTGTCGCTACAGCTCGCGTACTTTTGAGCCGATTCGTCGAGCGCCACTTGCGCAGTCGCCCGTCGGCATCAACAATATGGCGAAAATCCCGCTTCATCCATCTCACTGCCAACCTTTTATCCACCCTTCCCATTCCAAGTCCATTTCGAATTTCTATTCCGAATCCTATGCCGATATCGCCTATCATACGATTTATAACGTACAAGTTTATATGCCGGCTGCCCCACACTTGCTTTATCCCACTTTCTTGTAGAAGTTTTCTTTCTCTTCCACCTTTAGGCCTCTCCTTACCGCTGTTTGTTCCATGATCCCCTTTCCAACTCTTCTAGGCCGATCGCTAATCAATAGCCACGTACGCATCATCCCCTCTTTTATACATTTTAGATAAATATGGTCACGCGACTCTACTTCCTTAAAACTTGCTTTATAAATTATATTTTTTCGATATTCCTAATTATAAACGCCTGGGCGTCCTAACGATTAATAAACAAACGTAAATTCTGCTCGTTTCATTATAAATTTATTAAAAATTACTCCATAACACCAATCAGTTTCACCAAAATTTAAAAAATTTCTATTACAAATATAATACAAAACATAATTAATGCAAACTACAAATAACTTTCTGATTATTTTCTTTCTTTCAATCTAAAAACAATGATTGAGTTTAAATAGCTTTCAATTTCCAAATTATTAGTTTCTGAAAGTGAAACGCAATGAAAACAAAATATTTTTCATAACCACATTGTCAATCTACCATGAATTTGAAAATAAATATTTTTCATATATCACTAACCTCCTTCGTTACTATTAATGACATTAAATTTCTAATAGCAGCCAACGTAATGAAAAATTTAATTAACTTCAAACTAACAAATGGAAAATTAAAAAATTTTTGCTATTACACTGATTTGCGATTATCATAAAGCGTACTTCTAAAGGAAGTATAGACGCGCATGCGCACCGTAGTTTTGTTTAACTACATCTGAACTCTGGACCAGTCTAAAGTTCAACGACCAATAAATGTATTTTTCTTAAAAAAAAACGCTTGGGCTTTGCTCATTTTTGCTTTTTGCTGCTTCGAACAATCTGAAGCACAAATATATTGCCATCGATTAAATAAACAATCGAAGTTGTACATTCTCGTGTGTGAATTGTAGAATGTAGATGCACATCATCTACAAAAGCGCTGCAGACCATCTCAATTATCAATTGTGGGTCTCGGTTCTGCAGTACAACTCCGCATATTCGTCTGCGCCTTACAGCCAAAATAATTCGTACTGCAGTTTTATACTCAACGCTTTCACTCTTCTTAATAAACTATCGCGCTACTCGCAACGCTTTACCTTCGCGAATTGTTGACTTGTGCAATTTTTATCTATATGCGCACATTGACTCGCATCGTATATACCTTTCTTTCATGACGTTTCGTTAAATTTGTAAATCTCGATAAATAGCTCGATAATTCTCGTCAAATTTTTTCATTCGTCTAGTCACGCAAGCAATGAAAACAAATATTACGACAATTGGCTATTGCCCCAGCTGATATTTAAATTTGTGATTCTTTACCAGATCATTTTAGTACCCAGGGTATAACTAATATTCATCTATTAAGCTATCTGATTTCTCAACCTATTTTCGTCAAAGAAAACAATTAAAATGAAGGAAGAAGGAACAACGTTGCAATTGATCAATCTGCCTGATATAGTTCTGGAGACAATACTTTCTAATCTTACCTACGATGAAATTGCCAAAAACAGAATAGTAAGACATTTTTTCCGCTTCTACACTTTCCCCTTTATTAACAATAGACTTTTATTACAATTCAGCACGGTGTATGTGAATTCTGATGACATATACCTCCTTATATAGATATACATATATATATATATATTTATTTATGTTTATGTTTATTCAAGTATCTTTTATAGTTTCATTATAGGAATTAAAAACAAAATCACTTATTTTATACACATATACATGCACACACATATAATTCTCATAAATAATAAACATAAATTAAATTATCGATTGATTTAACAAAAACTTAATTATCTTACACATAATTATTTTTCAATTAAATAGAAAAATTTATATATGTAAATATATAATCTTAAAATACAAAAAATATCTGCAAGAACGAATTATAATTGTAATTACAATTAATCAAATAAATACATAGAAATTTCTAATATTTTAACAGGTTTGTAAAACATTTGATGATATATGTAAAAAGTTGCTCAATCGAGGATTCAACCTAATGGAAAAATATCATGCGAGGTGCTTAAGAGCTGTAAAAAGTCAACTACCACGCAGAGAATCGGAAAGGAGAACTCATCCTCTTGCACGTCATTGTGATATCTTAACAGCTATAGAAACCAGAATATCTATGCTGTCCATGACATTTACTAAATATGTAGATTTAAATCTTTGTTGCTTCATACCTGGAAAGGTATATAATTAAAATTTATACATACACATACAAATAATGTAAATAAATATAATTTTTTAATTATTAGAGAATATAAATTATTATTCTTGAATAATAAAATATTAATAAAAATTATTATTATAATATATTTGTTTGATATAATCTCATTGGCATTTATAGGAAATTGTTAAGTATATTATTTTTTTATTTTTTCTGATTGTTATAGGTCATCGATGAAATATTTAGAGTCTTGCGTCTTATTAGAATAAGTAAAACACCCCCAAGAATCCCTGAAATACTTCAAGAATTGCGAGATATTAGCTGCATGGCAATGGAACATTTTGATGAAAAAATTTTACCAAATTTGAAACATAGTATTTATACCTCTGTTGTTGCTAATGTAAGTTCATATGAAAGCTTAATGATCTCCCACCATAGTTCTAATTCAAAGGGTTCACCACTTCCGCATAATTTTGGTGTAGATAAACTTAATCAAGCATTTAAAAAAATTTATAGCCGTACTAAAAAAAATAAAAAAACAGTACTATGCGTTAAAGGACAAATAAGTAAAATGAAATTAAGAATGAATAGGCAATCGTTTCAAATGAGACTACAAAATTTAAAATTACAAGAACATACAAAAAAAATTCAAGATCAAGATGCTCAGTTAGCAGAAATGAGAAAACATTTAGAAGAATGGGAACAAAAATTAGGCGATTTAACTGCTGAATTAAGTCGTGTCAGAGAAGAAATACAAAAATCAGATTCGTTAGAAAATTGCAAACGAAAAATTGCAGATATCTCAGTTCCTTGTGAATCTAGTTTACTCAAAACAAAAGATCTTCAAGTTAAAAAACGTAAATTAATTGTAGAAAGAAAATCATCTAGTGATAATCAAGACATTAAATTTAAAAAATTCATGTCAGAACTTCTTGCAGATAGTTCTATTGGATCATACCCTTCAGCTTCTCATTAAACTATTTAATTTTTGTCAACTTTCTACTTTATTACTTAGTAAAGCCAAACTTTTACAATTATAAATTTGAATATTCGTTTTAAAATTTAATAATTGTCTTGGTTAAGTAGACTTTATTTATGTGTAAATATTTCAAAATGAAAAGAATCGCCAACATCAGTAAACAAAAACATATTCTTTGAATATTATAAATATGTTAAATAAGTTACAAATTAATTATAAAATACTATTCATTAAAACAAAGCTTATAGAAGAGTTTTAAAAACAAATGAAAAATGTAATAGTTTAAGATAAATCTCATTAGGCAGTGTTTAATTTTCTAATAAAAATTTAAAATTTATATAAGTGAATTTATATTTCTGTAAATAATTTGAACAATTTTGTAAAATACATGTATGCTCTGTGAATTAGATAAATAAATAGTAGTCAATCTTTAAAAATTATGTATAAAAATGGTCTTGTGCAATAAACTTATTTTATTTTTATAAAATAATTTTTTTGTTCAATCCAAGAGACCTAAAAAGTGAAAAAGATTTGTTTATCTTTTAACTAATACTAATTAGTTAATATTATGTATTTGTTATTTAATAATTGCTGCCATATTTATTTCTTCAATATTTAAAATTATAATAAGCTTTTATTTATATAAAATAATTTTCTCGTTCACTTCGATAGATCTAAAAAGTAAAAAAATTTGTATCATTTAACTAATTCTAATTAGTTACAATTTTTTGTTTGTTTATTTTTTAATAATTACTAGAATATTTATTTCATCAATATTGAAAAGTACATTTAAATAACAAGATTTTACAATATATATTCGATTGCTGTGATTATTTAAAATAAATTATATTAAATGTTTTAAAAATTTATATTGTTATATGATTAATTTATTTTTAATCTCAGTCAATCTGGAAACATAAATCTGTAATCAAGAGATTATTTTTATGTATTGAATATAAAGAAATCTTAACGATTTGTTTTTTTTTTTTTTTTTTTTTAATATACGACTCAATTTAATAGTTATATTAGTAATTTTTAAATATATGCATTCAGTAATTGATATGATATTGCTACAAACGATATGTAAAATAAAAAATGTATTTTTTCCAAATGAAATTAATTAAAAACTTATCAAATTTATCATCAATAAAATAAAAATACAAAACTTATAACATTATTTTTTCTTAAATTCTCATTAGTGCAATTGATTAAAACTTAATTAATGAATACATACAATAAATTAAAATGAGTCGATATTTAATCACAATAATATTTTTTGAAGTATAAAATGTTTATATTATCTGAATTATAATAAACTTACTGAAAATCATTGGTTCTTTGTTTGGCAAGCCATAACATTCGAGTTAAAATATTGCAAACCTCCAACTTGTAACTCCCTTAACAACAATTAAGTTAAATTTTATTTTTAAATTAAATGTTAACAATAAAAATAATTACCTTCTGGCACTGTTACGCGTTTTAAAATTAGCTCGATTATTTGTTTAAAAGAATCTTCGTCATTAGAAATATTATAAGTACTTGGCTTATAAATTTTGTAATTTTCCTATTATATAAGTAATAATATTTAATTTAAAATTATTCATAAAAAAAAAAATATATTTACTTATTCCATTTACAAATTCACAAGAAGTCGAATTTTCCATAAAGTAATCGGTAAGATCTGACATGAAATCTTCATCGGGAAGGGATTGATCGACAGGTACCTTCAACTTTCTATCATTGTTTATAGAACGAGTATATAAATAATTTGTTTGTTTATTAAACAATTCACTCTCAATTTCGGGTAAGATGAAATTATATATTATATCAAAGACTTCTTCATCTATATTTTCAAAACTAAAAGTACATAATAAACCTTTGTAAAAAACATCGATGAAGTATTTATTATAAGACTTACTTTCTATCTACATAATTTGCAGGTATAGACATACATTTCTTTACTGATGCTTGAGCTGCTCTAAATCTCTGTAATTCAAATTGCTCTTGAGTCTGAGCTTTCTCCTTATACAAAAACGATACATAAGCCGTCTCCTTATAAAGTGTTGTTAATTCCTATTATAAATTTTTTTTATTTTATTTCAATTCACATATGGATACCAGGGTATATGAGCATATATTATGATAAAATATCATATAAAATAAAAAATTATTAAAATTATACAGCTTTGAGTGATTCAATTCAGTGTTAAATAATTTGATTCAATAATACAGTATTAAAAACTGGCACATTTATAAATTAAAATATTGGGATCGATAAGATAATTAATTATATAATTCTATTATTAATGACATATAAAAATGCTTACGTTGTTCAAAAAAATGAGTACATTTACAATTGTTTTTCCGTCAATTGCCTGTAGTATTTCATTACAATTTTTTTCCAACTGCTTTAGTTTCAAACGAATTGTTTCATTCGATAAATTATTCGAATTTTCCAATATTTGAACTGATTGTAAATCTTTAATTAAGTCTTTAAAGTGATATTTTTCTTCAAAAATCTAAAAATTTTAACATAATTTAAATAATCACTTTTAGACATTAAATTTACAAAAATTATCATCGAATAATTACGACATTAATAAATAATATCTTTTTAAAATATTTTTCAACTTACTATGTTAATAATCTTTTCAATAATATATATTAAAAAATTACAAATTTTATTTCTAAAATCTTAAAAATAGCAAATTTGATCATCATTCGTAAGTTACCATGCATTGCTCAGCTCGCCCGTTTAAAAGTTTTCGAAGGAAACTTGATGGTAAATCCATCTCATTTTCGAATCTTTTAGGCGGTAATTGATAAGGTGTTGCTGGCAGCAACATTATTTGCTGTTTGCGTTTCAATGAAGCATAAGTATCTGAAAATTCGAATTTGGTTTTGATAGATTCTAAATTCTGAGATAATTCTAACAATTTCTTGTTGTTTCTTTTGGATACTCGTGGACAAATTCGTATAAAGGTTTTTGAAGTAGTATAATTCGGTTCTCTTGTGACGAAAAACCAATCCAGTGATGTTTCTTCCTTTTCAACTTCGTTAACTAATGCAATTAAAATGAAAATTAATTAATTTTCCTAAATTAATTCGAATAATTGATAAAGAAATTTTTAAAGATAAAATAATTTTTTATAAATAATTTTTTATAAATAATTTTATTCTAACTTTCTACGAAAATAAATAATAAATTTAAAGCAATTATTATGGCATGTGCACTTTATATTTGCACATTTATTGAGTACATATTAGATTACTGCAATAATTTTATACAACATATACTTGCCAAGAACAACATTTCATATAAGAATACATATCAATAACATATTTGTTTAAAATATTGTACTTTAGCATTTTTACAATAAACTTACTATCGGAAAAACTTTCATCGTAATAATATTCGGCCGCATAACCACGACGTAGTTTTGGATTGTAGAAATTTAAATTCCTTTCAGCATGAAGCTTGATAATGCTTGATTTTTCTTGGCCAGTCCTAATGCTTCTATGTTTCGTTGCGAGTTTACGTAACTCTCGTGTAAAAGTATTTCTAATACTATCCATTTCTTGTTGTTTACGTTTATTAAGGCTTTCATTAAGTTTTTTAAGCCTATTTTCAGTTTGTTTATTTTTTTTATTGGCTTTATGTTGCATCGATGTATCTTCAAGTGCCATTCGTAAATTCATTAAAAATTGTATTTCCTTTTAAAATAAAAACAAAAAATTACTATGTATTACTCTATTAAAACAATATATTTAACAATTATTAGTGATAGAAAAATGTACAGAATATGTTGTTTTTTTTTATAGCACAATTTCGTTCTAAAATATAAAAAGTTTTAAATAATTAGCTTAGAAATTTTCATTCTTAATTGATTTTTAAATATTAAAATTACTTATAAATAAAATATAAATAAAAAACATTGTAAACAATTAAAAACTTATTGCTTGAATTTAAATGTGTAAATTTCATTCAATTTGTGCTGTGCTACATTAAAAATAATAAAAATAAAAATTATACAGCTTCTCGGAAAGCCCATTCGTCATTTTCGAGATCAGCTATTAATGCAGAACGTATTTTAATATTAGCAAGGGTATCCATTGGTGGAAGTATTCTTTCCCATGCTCTTCTCTTTCTCATTCTATTAATGATTTCCAATTCATGCATTCCAGCTGGTAATTCCATACCCCATCTAAAATGTTTTAACATTAATACTTCTGGATTGTGCCCTAAAAATAAAAAAGTAATTAATACATACGTAATAACAATAAATACTTTTCTTATGATTACCTGGTGCAATTTGATACGGTGGCTCCCATGGTAAAGTTTGACAATCGCTTTCTCTATAATCTGTTTGTACTCCCTTATTTTTAAAGTGATTACTTAAATTTTGAAGACCATAATACTGTCTATGGATATTTTGGACTCCACTTCCAAAAATACTTCCTTCTAAATGACTTGACATTCGATTGTTACACATTTTAACTACTATTATAGCTAATAATTTTCTTCACTTTAATTAATAAAAACTTATTTATATTTTTATTTGATTTGTGTTAAAGCTTCTTCTACTGAAGTTCTATTAATAAACATGAATATATTATTACTTATTTAAATATATAAAGTAAATTAAAGAATTTAATTTAACAATAAATAAGTCCTCTGAATAATTTAGTTTGTGCATATATAAAGGAACTATTTATTGGAAATTTGACAAGATGTTAAATAAAATATTGATTTACTTATTTTTATTTTTTCACAAATTTTATTTTATAAATAAAATTACATTAACAAGAATATCTCCTCTGATTTATCAAAAATTAATATAATATAGCTAATCACATTGGTTAGAAAATCTGCTAAAAATATAAATATGAACGATACAGTAAAAAGTATATAATCAAAACAGTTGATAAAAACAGTTGATAATTAATAATTATTTTTAGTACGAAAGCAAATACCTTAAAAATAAAATTCAAGCAACCATGTATATGTATGTTTCTTAGTAACTATAGCACATTAACAGCCAAAGTAAGTATTGATCTAGTATACTTTTTTTATCATATTTGCATATATTGTTGTTACAATGCATAATCGCAAAAAAAAAAAAACAATACTTTATAATAATTTTTGTATTTATTATTTGTACATCATACATTATATTCTATTCTTTTGATTTTTAAAAACTTTAAAATTAAATAACATGAATAAAATTGTAATGGCTATGATAATCACAATAAAGATATCTTAAATACAAACAAAATTTGAAGTCTTTTATGATTTATATATATATATATATATTATAATATATTTTTATGTAACATATAATAATTATTAAAAATTATTAGAATAATAAAAGTTTGTTACTTTAGGAATTATAAAAATGTGTCATTTTTCAAAATAATAAAATAGCATAATCCATGTTTATTTGCATACATGGAAATATAAATTATATATTAATTACATAATGATTTTATATAGATCACTTATAATTATACATATTTTTTTTTATCAATTTAAGATACATTAAATTTATATGCTCACAAGTTTTGTAAATACTATAAAAAACTTAAAACAAATCTATAAAATAATTTATAAAATTTATTTAAATTCTAACATAATTGATTAAAAATTTATTTAATTTAAAATTATATATTAATCCATAATTTAATATAAAGTATACACAACTTTATACAATTATATATGAATTTTTTTATATAACTGACATTGATATCCGAGCTCCATACACATGTACGATCTACTCATTAAATACATCTCATTCATTATCACATACATATCATATGTATTAAGTAAATATAATAATCCTTATGAGTTTTAAGTTTTAAGCATTTCAAAATATCCACTTCCAGAAGCTCCTAAATGTTCAGGCCAACTTTGTTGTTTAGAAATGTCTCTACATGTTTGACCTGGTAGCATATCTTCAGGACAAACGCATTGCAATTCCATTCTATACAAGGTCATTTGTCCGAGCCCAATTCTCGACTTTTTTTTGTCTGTTGCTTTATTGTAAAACTTATAATCAATTCCTCTATTTGTTAAGCAATTATTAGCAATTAAATCTCTTTCTTTAAATAAAACTTTTTTACCTAATTTTTCTTCAGCTTTTCGAATACATTCCAAATCTTTAGGTAGAAGAAAAAAAGGCGTGATTAATGGTGGAAGCCAGAAAGTTGAAAAAATTAAATCTACAGAATTTTTATTAGATTTTAGAGGAAAAAGTAAAGCTCCAGTAGGTGACTGACGTTTTATTCCAACTACTTTTTCTATTTGCCTTAAAGCCTCTTTCGTTTTAGTTTCCCTTTTTAATCGTCTATTAAAAAAATCTATAATACCTTTCTTACGAATTGTTTTTATAAATCCATTTTTCACTTTGTTATTTGCATTAATTGTATTTACCCGAGATGATCTATCATTTATTATAAATGAGTTTATTTCACTTTCATTTTGCTTAAGATTACGCTTTTTCTTTTTTATTTCACGTTTTCTTTTGTCATCAAGGACCTCAGCATCTTTAATATTATCAACGAAATCAATGTCAGGAATATTCATGTAATCAGAACTATCATCGAGATTACTCGATCTATTAAAATTTAAAGAAGAGTAGTAGTTATTTTGTTTACTCTGTCCATTAGTGTAATCCATACTGGGATCTAACTGATTTTCTATGTCATTTGTATCATTATTTATATATCTGACATTACTTTTTTCACTTCTTTGAAGACGAATTTCATTTAATTGACGCGATGTTATAAATTTTTCTTCCTCGTCATCATACATATCATCATAATTATCGTCAGTTTGTGCGTTATTTTCTTTCGACTTATCGTTCTCCCATTTATTTTCTTTCCATTCATTTTCATTCAGCTGATCTAATGGTTTATCTAAAAGGCTTTCACTTTGTTGATTATCCTGTGGATTATTAAATTTAATATTGGAATACAAATTTTCTAATTTTTGGGAATCTTCATTCTTAATATTTTTATATTGAATCAGATTATTTCTATTATTTGGTGATTGATTTGGAAATCTATTTGAAATTATTTCATCTTCGACATCATTAAAATCAAAATCTGAATCAGCATTATTTTCAAGTTCCTTTTGGGAACTAATGGAATTATTAAATTTCATGTTTTTCCAATCTTCAGAATGATACAAAGGTATTCCTGGTGGTTCAACATGTTGGCTAAAAGCAAATAAGGATGTAACAAGAGTACTGTTGAATCGTAGTTTGCATAAGTCTGCACCAGAACTTGGATCGTTTATAAATTCATAATTATTTTTTGCTCCCTCTTTATTAAAACAATTTGCGGACCAATGTAAAAACCAATCATTACCAAAGCCATCAACTGTTACAGACAATCCAAACATCTGTGTACTTAGAGTATCTTCCATTGGTGTTTTTAATAAAGGTTTTCCGGTTTGTCCATCTAATACAGTTGCAGTTGAATAGTAATAAACAGGAAAACCGGGACCAATCTGATGTTTCACCATAAAATCTGGTATTCTATCATCATTATAGTATCCAGGGATAGGAATACTAATAACTTCAGAATTCGGTATTGTAAAATTCCAAATTTCTTTAAAAGTTATGCCATTGAAAGCCATTATTGTACAATTAAACATAGCAACAATAATGTCTTCTGTTCCATCTGAATTTATATCAATCAAAAGAGGAGGCAGTGCAATACCTCTACCTGGACCGTTGTAAATTTCTTGCAATTCCTAAAAATTAAAAGAAAATAAAGATCGACATATTTAATAATATTTAAAAACACTAATACTTTGGTATTTAATTTATAATTTAATTAAATTTGATAACTTTGCTTAATATTAATTCTATTTATTAATTTATAATATACGTATAAACGATAAAAAATGCAACTAATTAAAAAGCAATTTATATTCTATATATAATTTAGATATTATATATTTTTTATAAAATTAGTAATTTTATTTTAAATTATAAATTATAATTTTTCCCTAAATTAAATTGTAACTTACAAATTCTCCCTTCAGTAATTTTGAATGTGGAATAATATAAAGACCTCCAGCTTTATCTTGATTACTAGCAACTAATACAAAATAAGTTTCTCCATCTGGATGCACAATAATCTGGGGTGCTACAAACAATTGTTCTTTTCCAGGAAAATCCATACTGTTGATTCTGTTTCCATTTTTGCCTGATACTAATATTACTTCTGATTGTGATCCATCAGACAGCCAAGTATGGGAAGCAACAACATCACCAATTCCATCATCATCAACATCAGCTATATACCTTGCATCATAAATGTCATAATATCTATGTTGAGAAATCATAGATAAATCTTTATATGGCAATTCCCATATACTAGTTCCATCTTGACCATTAATAGCATGCAAAATCCCACCAAGTCCAGATATAATGCAATCCTTCACTTTATCATCATTCAAATCTAAGCCACAATCTACAGAAAATACTGCATGAGCAGTCCAGTGAGTCCAAATTGTTTCACCAGACTTTCCATCTAAGGCTAAAACTCCTCCTAAACAAGGCGTACTTTGATCAAAGTTGAATGTACAAACATATTCAGGAGCATTAGCTTTGTCCAGACCTATATATAAAAAAATCTCTTAATAATCTTACAAAATCTCAAACAGTATTAAAAAATTATATAACTGAAGACTTTGTATTTATTAATTAAATATGAAAAACAAATAAATAAGCAATGAAATAATTCATATTTAAAAAACATTTAAATTAGTTATATTTCAATTTATAATTTATATAACACAAAATAATTTTAATTGATAGCTTACGTCAAAAATAACCAAAGGTAAAATATATATTTTTTTTATAATTCGTACGATCAACAATGAATAAAATAATTATAAATACACAAGTAATAATTATAACAAATGTATTGAACTTAAAATTATTGTGAAATGAATATTAAGTTTCAGTTATATATTTGATTAAAAGGAAGAATATAATTATTGAAAATAAAACTGTAAATAAGTTCACCTTTCAAAATAAGTAATGAAATAAAATATAAACCAAAAAAACTCTGCAAAAAGTAAAAAAAAGTTTAATACATATAAAGCAGACAATATTTTGTTATATAATTTTAATGAAATAATATTTACCGGTACTGAATCCTACGATAACATCTTCTATATTATCTCCGTTAACATCGTTACTTCTTAATGGGGCTTCTGATATCAGCTTAGGTAATGTTCTTGTCCACTGGATTTTGGAATTCAATGATGTACAAGGAATAGTGTGTTGTTTATCAAATGTCTTTTCCTTATTATGAGATAACCAAGTTTTTAGTAGATTAATAGGCATGGGAAATCGAATTATAGTAATTATGCACAATATAATTATACCCAAAATAATAAAAAATCCTAATAAAGTATAGCAAAATGGTGCAAAAAGAGTTTTATATGGTAAAGATGGCGTTTCAGAAAAGTGTGTTTTACATTTTCTACGTGGAGCCATGAGAGGTCTTTTGGCTCCACAATCATCATCAATATTTAAAATACCATTTGCCCCATCTCGAATAAATACTTCATCGTCGATATCACTTAAGTCATCATCTTCAAAATTATCTCTAACAGCAACACGAGGTAATTTTGGATATACTCCTGACATCTACATTTAAAAAATATATAAATGAATTATTTTTTTTATTAAAATAATCAATAAATAATAATGAGTTTTTAACAATATTGCTTAATAAAGTTCGTATATGGGATTATTGAAAAGTTAAAAACTCAAACCTATTGGAATTAAAAAATAGAAACATATGTTGCCTTCTACTTTATATATAAAAATCAAGATAAATTGATTAAATCTAAATTCACAAATGTATAAATACTTACATTCATTAATCTACAAGCTGTAGCATATAATGATGTTTCAAAATCTTAATTTTCGAATATGTGAACTATGTTATTTTGAAATTCCATTTGTCAAAATACACGGCATTAGAAAATGCAAATTTGAACACTGTATTGTAAAAAAAAAAAATATTTCCATGTATCTTCCTACTTCCTGTCTTCAACACCTACGCTTCAATGTCGAAACTTCTCTAAAATTGATGATCCAATACAATTTTCGTTTGTCTTCTATCTTATTTCTTAATGCACCAATCAACCATTTACTTACTGCATCGATTTTAAAAGGCGCTGAATTTAAAAATTAATATTTATAAAGATTAAAAATTGAAGGCTTAAATATTTTCATTGACATAAAAGCCACGACTGAAATCTAAATTCGTAACGTGAATTTAAAATAATTATTAAACATATTGAAAATAATTTGTTTTATGAATAAAAAATATACTATTTTCATAAAATATGATAGTGCAGAATGTATACGATATTAAAATTTAAAAAATTTTATCTAAACAAAAGCTAAAAAGCCGTAAAAAATTATATATCATACATACAAATTAATTATTTTGAAAATAGATTTTGTTTATTTATCAAGCATAACTTCTATAATTGAAAAAATTCATTCGACACATCCGAGTACTGTTACAAAATTTTAAAAACGAAATAAAAAGAACTTTTTAGTTTTAACATAAGAATATCGGATTAACCAACAACAACAACAACAACAACAACAACAACAACAACAAAACCTATATAACTAGATATAATTAGTTCATATATCTATAGTAAAACTGGATGAAAATTTGCGACTTTAGCAAAATATATATTTTCGTCATGTTCTTCTCTCCGTAGCACTTTTAAATACGAATAAATTCTTAATAAGACTTGATATAACTTTAATAAGAAAAAAGGATACTTCTCTTAATGTTACTTTACTGAAACATTATAATTTATATTAAATATAATCGCCTAATAATATTAAATTTTTCATCATAATACTTATTATTTTTGTTTCGTTATATTTATTCATTTACTCGAAATAGATGAAGCATATATTTATTTGTTAATTTTTATTACTTATAACAATGTATATCTTTATTTACTTTATATGTTTTCATTTAAATTAGAAAATACTCCCATAAGAAAAGTAACGTAATCATGCCAAAAAATTATTCATAGCAATGTTTTTATTTATTTATATTTTGACGAAAATAATACTAATTTATTAACCAGATGTAGCATAACATTTTAAATATAATTAGAATTATTATGATTAAAAGGCAGTTCAATTTTTGATAGAATATTTTTTATATATTCTTTTAGTATTTATAACTAATAGATGCAAAATGTATTATAATTTTTCATTTTCTGAAAAATCTATGTAGAATCTCGCCACTTGACTTTCGACTTATAAGTAAGTAATGTTCATTAGTATACTTAATAAGAAGATTATCACGCATAGGAAGAAAACAAAACATGAAAGCTGGGAATAGATAATGGAGATAATAAGTAGTAAAAGGAAAATTCAGTAAAATAATTACAAGCGAAGTAAGTTTCCACGTGTTACCACTGGTGGGAGTATGTACAAAGAATGAAGAAAACATGAAAGTGAAGGAATATGAAAGAAAAAGCGCGAGTTAAGCGGTAGGCGCTAAGGGTGTGGAGGCCATACAGCGTGGCAAGGGTGAGGTGGGACGATTTGACGACTCGAGCTTGTGTAAATGTTCATGCCCAATGCTCGGTATGATGCCCAGGCCGTACGCGTTGTCGAGTCATTATTGAATAACAATGGCCAATTACAAGCAATATATTAATTCTTGCAACGCACTCGTGCGATAGGGTCGAGATCAGGCTCGGCCGTTTGGTCGTTCAGTTAGCGTAGCGATAAAAAGACGACAGTAGGTCGGTACCGACGGCGACACTCACGAACGGAGAAGAGAACAACCGCGATAGCAGTTACTCGAGCTGCTCCAACTACTTGGGGCGTTCATCTACAACACAATCGCACACTCACGCTAAGTGATATCCCCTTATCGCTTGTGCAATTCGCACTTTTACGTTTCTTCGTCACTTTTTCGCTTTCTTTAATCTACTTATTCCACAAAATAAACTCGAAGACTAACAAAATCGAAAATAGCAAGCGGAGGCTCTCCTTTGTTATTTCCGTAAGTATGTCTGTTTTCCTGTTTTTCTCTCTTTTATCAATCCACGATTACACTGCCCGCTAAAACTATTCCATTCATATAATTTTTAAATTTTGTTAATCCTATTTACGAAAATCCTCTGCATTTATAATCAACTGCAACGAACTGTTTTGGCTTTATTTTTCATAACCGACGATCGCTTTGCAGTGGTAATCATACAGATCGTAAAAGTGTTACACTCGTCTTCATCGACACCACGCCGAACTTAGTATCCGAAAGCTATAAGTCGAGCTTCTTCTGAGTTTTCGTTAAATACCTGCTTCGGCTTCTTTTCAACTCTTCTCGGCAGGTGCTAAACATAAATGACATTGATTTTCCTCATTTAAAATCGGGGAGAGAAGCAATAATGTAAATAACAACTTGGCGTGATATTACGCCGATCAGGAGCAAAAATCCCGAGAATTAAAATTAATTCCAGCGATTTAATTGTCGGCTAATTTATATTTGCACCGGAAGTTTCACGTTGCAGCATGCATCAATTACCCTTCATCTTGTGCTTGATGATGATTTCGCTCGCCGCGGCCAATGGACCCACGGCCGCCAACAGGTGCGTTCAACCGTGTTTTCTTTATCTTTTCATTCTGACCACGTTTCCTATTTCCGAATAACGTTTATCTTAAAAATTCTGATTTTCATTTCGTTCATACGCTTCAATGATACTACGAATTAATTGCTTATCAAAATAACATTTATTATTTTCTATCTTCGTTCGCAATGTACGTGCACAGAACAAAGTTCAGTTTTCAAATTTTCCAATCGATTATCATATGCCTGAATGATTAATTGCATTCGCTCACATAATTCCAGATTCAATGTTTAGTCTTTTTTGTTTTTTTTTTTTATTTATATTGTACATTTTTATTTTTCTTCAAACATTTATATTATAAATGTGTAATTGAGAAATGCAAATATGAAAACAACGTAAAATTACGATACAAATTGATTTACAAGTAATAAAAGTATATTTGTTAATGATAATGCCAATGTTATGGCATTTATATTATAATGTAATTCAATCAATTTGTATGAGCTATTATAGGCTAATTTAAATATATATCAAAAATCATTCGGCAAATATTATATTATCGCATACTTTCTTTAATATCGATTTTATTTCCGTATTTTATGTGTTTTTAAGTATAATAAATAGAATTTCAATATAAAAGGAAATAAAAATTTAATAGTGTATAAATCAATAAAATAAATTATACAAGTTAATTTTTCTTTAAAAGACGCGTTAAAAATACATTCTGGATTTTAAAATATGAAATTAATTTACAGTTTAATTTGTAGCAAAACCGAACGTTAGATAAATATGTTAATAAATGTTTACATAACATTAACTATCTTCTTATATAAAGAAAGTAAAAAATAATAAGAAAAATAGATAATTCTTAATACAAATTTTTATATTTACTCACTGTTTAAATTTAACACATGATAATGTTGACAATTTTATTCAGACCAATATAAAGACGTTTTACAATATAAAAATGATTTTCATTTATATGGATAAATAAGCTTTATTTCCCGTGAAGATAAGTGTCATTGTTGTAAATATCCCTATTATTTTTCATACTCTAACGATCATAATATATCAATTAATTAAATAAATATAATAATTCTTAAAATATATTAAAATAATGGCAATTTTAGTTGTTCATTCTCCCTTTTAATTAAAAAATACCTAGATGAGAACTAATTAGCAACTAAGGAAAAAATAAATGTGTACAGAAATAGAGGCTACATTTTTACGGCACCGAAACGGCTAATCGCAGGAGAGACAGAAAAGGTATGTCTTTCTCTCCATAATTTGGAAGCACCAGTTCATATAAAAGTTGATTTATTGTCTTCGTCGAGTTTACCAAGTAGCGTCACGCCATCAACCAACGTCGAGGATGACATTCTCGGCAGCACCGAGACGACTCTTAAAACCGGTGTGTTCAAATACAAAAATATTACAGCCGCTTATCTCTTCCAAATATTCGAATATCTTGGCCCTATTTTACTAAATTTATCTGAATGCTGTCTATCTAGCTAAATTTTATACTTTTTTCATTTATTTAATTGTCTATTTAATTAACTATTATTAATAATTCTTTAAAAAATGTAGAAAGGCATGAAAATGTAAGAGAAAGGAGCAGGTAAACGAGATAACGAACGATAGAAATTGATGAAATAAATACAGTTCTTGCAAGAAATTTTATTTTATAGGCTAATAATTCTTATAACTTTTTAATAAATTATATAGTCAAATTAATCTATTAATTTCCAATAACCTGATGAATCTTTGTTAAAAAATTCCGTCAAATATTAAATAAGATTTTATTTAAGCTGCTACTATGAAGTATCTATTTTATTTGCTTATATTATACCATAATAGGATCGGTCCAGCAATCTTAAGTAATTGTAGTTTTATTATATTAAGACAATGAAATACGTTGGAAAAAGTAATCAACTTTATTGTTTTAAAATTGGTTTTATTGATACAGATTGCATTCATATTTAACATCAATAAGAATTTATTCTTCTAAATTAATAGAAGTATTTTATTTGGATTTCTATGTATTGTATAATATGAACAGAATATTTTGTTAAAATAACTTTTTTCAATATTCTAAATACACATGATTTATATTTATGTGGCATTGTGATTATTTAATAATTTCTCATAATTACTATGAAATATATACGTACATTTGTGTATATAAACACATATATCATTTATTGAAAATATAATTATCGTAAAATTAAAGTTCATTCATTTTTAAATTAGCAGATTAAAAAAAAATCGGTAATAATTTTTCTGTAAAAACTTTCGATTGGTTTATATATCGTAAAGTAAGAAAAAAAGGACCTTTGTATGATAGGTGCCTGCGCGCGCGTGTGTGTGAGTGCGTAAGTGCACAAGTGAGTGAGCGAGCGAGTGTAAATGGTAAATTGAAATTACTACGATTTCCGGCGGGGAATCAGTAACGGACTAATTGAAAGTTTCTGTGCTCTATCCTCGCAAGTACGTATACTGAACTATAATACATTGACGCCAATTGCTGCTTTAGCCATTTATTTTATATCGCTTCAAAAACTTTAACGAACAAGACTTACTGAAGTATATTATCGTTAAAATAAGTACTACAGAGAATTCTTTCTCTATTTATATGCACGCATACAAATACAGTAATGTATATATCCAGATGAAATTGTTATTACAAAAATGCAACAAACCAATGATCTATACCTACAATATTTTTTAAACTGTATAATATTTTATTACTTTTTCAATAACTAATACATTATGTATTTTTTTTTTTATTTCCAGCCCATGATTTGATTTACATGATTCTAAAACTATTTTGCTATATTATATATGTTATTACAAAATTTTTAAATATACGTTATTGCCACTAATGGTTTTTAATCCTTTAAAAGCCATTATAAACTTTTAATTACATTTTGCTTCATAAAAATACGATTATTTAATCAAAATAATTTCTTCTTTTCATTCAGAAAAAAAATATATATATATACATATATAATAATTTCAAATAATATAGATTATTATATTGAGTTTTTCAATGTTTATCATCATGATCATTATTATTATTGCTGCTACTATAAAGACTAAGATATTAATTTCATTATTATTATTATTATTATTATTATTATTATTATTATTATTATTATTATTATTATTTATACTAACGAAATATTTGTTGTCATTGTTTTATTATAACAAATATAGTTAATCAATTTTCATAATTATTAAATATATTGAAATTCTCATTAAAATTGTAGAAATGACAAATTCAAACTAATTATAGGAATTGAAACTTGTTTGGAATTACGAGTGACAAGTAGTACAAAATATCGCGTTGGAAGATTGAAATTGCGTATGAAATTTGATAAGCACTCGGATTATATTGTGGATACAGAAAAAAAAGTTTTCATCGAATATGATGCCTTGATCACTTTCGTAGAAACAGATAAGGCCATTTATAAACCTGGCCAAGATGTCAATATTAGGGTGTTAACGCTTAAGCACGATCTGAGGCCTTGGATAAAGCCGGTTAGTGAAATTTTACATTTCGGTACACTTCTTTATAAACAATAAAGGTAATATGTCCTTAAATAAAACAAAATATTCTTCTTATTGAATAAATGTAAATATATATTTTAATGGTTTATGATTTTACTTATTATTACTACTGTATATCCTTGTTATTGTTCTTGCTAATATAATAATTTCTTTAATTATATTATAATTATAATTTTAATGTCGATTTTAATATTGATGTCGGTGATGGTATTGCTTTCTAATAAAGCTACATGAATAAATTATATTTTTGATAATTAATTTAAATGTTTCTTTAAAATTCATAATTATTTTCAAGTAATGTTGACAATCGAAACTTATTTCGTTACGATTATTTATGAATATGAATATAATAAAGATTACGAATAAAAATTTATCCTTACAAAATATATTTTACAATACTATTTTTTCTATTAGATATCTAAAGTATGGATCGAAAATCCATCAGAAGTACGCATAGCTCAATGGACAAATGTATCTACAGAAAATGGAATGGCCCAACTTTCATTTCCCTTATCATCGGAACCAATCTCCGTACGCAAATTAGAAACAATAAAGATATTATTAACAAATCATTTCTTACTATATAGTGAAATGCTCATAATGATATATATATATATATATATATATATATATATATATATATATATATATATATATATATATTTATTATTTTTTTTTTTTTAAAGGGAATATGGAGAATTAAAGTCGAAAAAATGCGATCCCAATTAATTCATACTTCAACTTTTGAAGTAAGAAAATATGTTCTTCCACGATTTCAAGTAACGATTAATGCTCCGAATTATATTCTTGCAGATGCCAAAAATGCCACTTGGAAAGTTTGTGTCAGGTTTGTTTAGAATTAAATTATATCATATATTAGCAATTTGAAGAATGTCTATAAAATAATTCATTTCATTGACAAAAATAGTAGGTTCACGCATAATTATTAGTATAGTTATATCAATTAAGATTATCTTCCTTCGGATAATTAGTAATATTTACAAATATTTACAAGAATATAAATTTCATTGTGTGTTGTAGATACAGTTATGGCGAACCAGTGAAAGGAACACTTTTACTGAGCTTACGCCCACAAACATCGATATGGAAAAGAAAACAGACCATTGCCGAAATTAAGTTTGAAGAAAAGGTGAGATTAAGTAAAAATATAAGTAAATATACTTATTTAATGATACAATAATAATAACTGTTCCTCGCTTCGTTCATTAATAGTTTGATGCCTCATCAGACGGATGTATGAATTATACGGTAAGCGCTCAAGTTCTTGGACTACCGCACTGGAAGGTCGCACCTAATAATGTAATCTTGCTGGTTAATTTCACGGAAGCCAAAAGCGGAGTTGTTGAAACGGCTAGTAGTCGTACTCTTGTTATGCATCAGCCTCTTAAACTTGAGTTTGCCCCGCACACTCCGAAATATTTTAAACCTGGCCTCCCTTATCACGGCAAGGTAAATAAATTATGTGCAAACAAGTATTCATATTTAGACATTTAATGAAAATTTTTAATTTTCCAGTTACGAGTTTTACATCCTGATGCTTCGAATCCCGCGCCAAATGAAAAAATTCAATTGTGTTTAAGAATTCGTCGTAAGGATGAGTGGCAACGTTCAGTTGTTGAATGTCGTAATTACACCTCCTCGAACATTGATGGATATTTAGATTTTATTGTGCCACCGCAGCATAAAAATATTGTCCTTCTGAGTTTCGTAGCTACAGCGGTTGATTATCCCACCAAGTATTATTCACCTGATAAACGCTGGCGGGTAAAAACAAATAATTTTAATCATTAAAAAAATAATTATATAGAAGTAGGAGAAATAAGTAAGTTGTTGCAAATAAGGAAAAAATAATAGAAAGGAGAAAAGCAAAAATATAAATTCAAATGTTTAAAGGTATTTCTGGATCAGCCATCGGCCTATATAGACGTAGAGCCATGGTACTCACCATCCTCGAGCTATTTGTCAGTAACACGGACCTATCAGCCGATTGTTTGTGGAGAAAAATACTCCTTTAATGTCATGTACACTAATGGTAATATGAATTCCGAAGATACAGATCCCATAACTTTTCACTATTCCATAAACTCCAAGGGTGATCTCTTGGTTTTTGGTCATATCAAGTACAAGCCACACAAAGACACGATTCTCGATTATTCTGAATTTCGTAATCTTCTTGGTGCAACCAATCAGTCGAATGTCGGCAGTATGAATCCTACGGTACACAGGTATAAATGTTAATTTATAATCTGTAAATACGTAAAATTTACTTTTTTTTGTTTAGATGAAAAACTATCAAACGCAAACTATTCGTTTTTAAAAGAAGTACAAGCCTTAACTTATTGTTTTTATTTGTTTAATTAAACCTTGAATTATTATTAACCATATTTATTTAATGCTTGAATATTGAAATTTTAATTTTCTTTAATTTTCAAACATAATACTTGATTTTATATATAGTGTATACAAATTAGACACTCGAATTAGCGTATAGAAACTATGTCAGAAAGATTAAAGACTTCTACTAAATTATTAATCTACTAAAATATTAATCAAATTTTTCATAAAAATGTTTATTAATTTATAGTACAAATTATGAGATTTCACTTAATATTTTTTTACTCATATCGACCAGTTTCCTACATTCATTAGGAAGCACAGAACTTCTTTTATTTGATTACTTCTTAGTAGTGTAATAATTTTCAAAAAAAATGTATACATAAAATATACTAAATTATGTTGCAATTCATAGCAACGTATAATTAAAAATATATTTTCAATATTTCAATAAAGACGAGGCTTGATTCAATATCGTGAAATTTTACATGTTTGTATGTAAAATTTTACTCAACTAATAAAGTATAGTTTAATTAATCCTTGTGGCTAATAAATCGTCTTTTGATAAAAATTAATCATTAATTAATTTCATTTAACATCTCACAAATTAATACAAGTATATCAAGTTATTTCTTTATAAATTAAACAATTAAATTTTTCATGATAAGAAAATATTAAAAAAATATATATAAAATTAAAAAAAAAACAGATAAAAGTTAAATCTTATTATTATAGGCTATTCAAAAAATGAATAATCAAAATTCAATAATTATAAATTCATATGAAAATAAGAAATTAAATTGACGTAGTACTAATAGCTTGAGCTTGAAATTGCATTATCAAGTCTTAATATAGGAACTATTAAAGATGGAAATAAAAAATATTTAGTGAGGCTTCTCTTCAAATGATATTGGATCACTTTTGAGGTGGATTGGGATGATCGCAGGTTTCCCTTGAGTGTAAAGATAACGGCAAGTATGGCTCCCATCTCGGAACTCTTGCTTTACTACGTACGTCTGGACGGCGAGGTAGTGACTGCGAGTCAGGGTATCCAAATTGGCCAGTGTTTTGAGAACAAAGTGAGGATGGCGTGGAACATGGACAGTCAAAGTCCCGGTTCGCTAGCTCATTTGCAGTTAGAAGCAGCCCCCCGATCTCTTTGTGGTCTCTCCGCTGTGGATAAGTCCACGAAATTCCTCGGGACAGGCCAAGCCGCTCTCTCGGAGTCCAATAAACTCAATCCCGAGAACGCTTTCGCTAGGCTCGTACCTTTTCACCTACCACCCGAGGCTCTCCCCGTTCAGAGTACCTGGACTCATTGCGATAGTTAGTTTTATTATTATTTTGTTCTGCTTATTATTAGTTACGGAGTTATTTTTAAAAAGTTGCTTTAAGAAACCAATATTTTCAAAGAATTTCAAAGTCCGGAGGAGGGTATCGAGAGAATCGAGGAACCTGAGGAAGAGATGGATCATTTACCAGGACCCGAGGCTTCTGCGATGCGCAACAAACGTCACTCAGTTACCTATAATGCTTGTGCCAATTACGTTGATGCTATCCAAGCTTTCGATGTAGGTTGATTGGGACTGAAAAAGATCAAATTCGAAATTACCGACACTAACTTATATCGATCTTTTATTGTTTTCAGGACTTTGGTACTATTGTAATGAGTGATCTGACACTGGAGTCTCGTCCATGTCCACCTTGGCGCTCGAGCTTCGGTCGACATTCTCTGAGTCCGATCTCCCAGGAGGACATCGATGAGCCAGGTAAGAGATAGAAGCTTCACTGTTTCACCGGCCATACTCGTTACTTTCATCACTCTCATGAGCACCCACTTCTTCTCGCAGACAGAATGCTCAAGGCCGTGAAGGCCATGCCCTTAGCTTTCCAGTTCACCGCACCTGGAGGTACCGTTGCTGAGAGCTCCGCAATCGGTCAGGACGTGAGCTACATAGATCCAGCCATGCTTGAACTACAAACTACTAACGTCGTTAGGTCTTATTTTCCGGAGACGTGGATATGGGAGCTCGTATCAATCGGGTAGGTTTCGCTACCTTCCCTCATTTCGCTTCTCTTGCAAACGTGTGACTTTTGGCGACTAACATTGGATATTCCTAGACAGAGAGGACGGCAGAGCTAACCTCGAGCGCCAACTACCACACGCAGTGACAGAGTGGGTGACCGGAGCCGTTTGTCTCTCAACTGGGCACGGACTTGGTATTGCACCTCCGGCCAAACTTACAGCCTTTCAACCATTTTTTCTTGATTTTGGCTTGCCCCTGAGTATCAAGCGCGGCGAGCAACTGCATCTCAAAGTTTTACTCTTCAGCTACGTGGATCATAGCTTGCCAGTATTATTGCGACTGCAAGCGCCGGATGGCCTCGAGCTTGATCTCGATCGCTCGCCAGAAATTCAACTTTGTCTCGGGCCTAAGGATAGTGCTGTGCATGAATATCCGTTACTGCCGAGGCGTCTCGGCCAGCTGAACATCAGTGTTATTGCAGAACTTAACCCGGGCGCGGAAGACTGCGGTCCTCAAACGCTTCTCTACACAAGGCAAGTTTAAATTCATAAATATTTTTAAACTCTGCCTCATCCAATTAAAAGAAAAATCTTTCATTCCCTTATCTCCGGACACAGGGACGAAGTTTTAAAGCCAATACTGGTAAAGGCTGAGGGCTTTCCGATCGAGATTAGCAGGTCGGCCTTCTTATGCCCGATGGACTTTGGTGAGGACTCCTCCCTGGTCTGGGAGCTCGAATTACCGAACGCTGAGTCTGAAGAAGAACAGCTCGTTGAAGGCAGTATCAGGGCACATGTGTCCCTCATCGGTGATGTTCTGGGTCCAGCGATCGACAATTTGGACCGGCTCGTTCGATTGCCAATGGGCTGTGGTGAACAAAATATGATACTCTTCGTACCCAACATCCATGCAATTGCTTACCTTGATGCAATCAATCGCCACACTGCCTCTGAGATGAGAACAAGGGCTCTTAAAAATATGCAGAAAGGTTGATACTACTAACTTTGCTCTCTCTCTCTCTCTCTCTCTCTCTTATCTTTATCCTTGCTTTTCTCATTTTTCCTCTTTGTTAAAGAAGAGATAAATTATATAATTTTAATGAATAAATATATAATAAATTATATAAAATTAATTGCAATAATACAGTTAAAAAATGATGTTGCACTAATGCGTAAATAACTTATTTACAAGATGAATGATCTAAACAAAATGTTTGTAAAATAAAACGCTTTCAATTAAAAAATTATTTAATTAAATAAAATGTTGATAAATATTTTACTATGTACTTACTGTAGATGTGATCAAATTTTTAAATAAAAATATTTTACATTTGTACACATATCATGTACATAAGTACATTATGGAAGTTAAATTTTGCACATTTTGTAGATTATAGGATTTTTTTTATAATACTTTTATTATTTTAAAATAAAATTATTTTATTACTAATACGCACGTATACAATATATTCATATCCACTTGAAAAATAAATGTATATTCATATAAAATTAAAAAATTCTTATACTTATTATTAATTCAAAGTTTAAAAAGAAACGTCTTAACGAGTACATTAGATGTTTTCAATTTCAAAAATTATTGTTGAATATTGATTATTGAATAATAACATTGGAATATGTAATGTAATAAAATAATGAAGGGAAAAGTATATTTAAGAAAAATAATAGATTAGGGAAATCAATGAGCTGAAAAGTTTTATGAGGGAATGCGCACAGGCTACGAAAGAGAACTGAACTATCGACATCCAGACGGCTCGTACTCGGCTTTCGGAGTGGCAGACGAGACCGGAAGTGGTTCCATGTGGCTCACTGCCTTTGTCGTGAAATCTTTCGCTCAAGCTCGGTCGATGATCCAAATCGATGAACGCGACCTGAAACTTTCGGTGAAGTGGATTGTGCGGCGGCAATTGGAAAATGGCTGCTTTCCCGTAATCGGACAGGTTTTCCACAAGGACATGAAGGTAGGAGTAACTTCAACATCGACCGAATAAATCTGAGTTTAACTCTTTATACAGGGCGGCTTACGCGAGGAAGATGGCTCATCCTCAGCGTTAACAGCCTATGTACTCGTGGCCCTCCTAGAATCCGGTGTTCCATTAAGCGCCGCCCTTGTCAACAACGCTCTCTACTGTCTAGAGAAAGCCAGCGCCTCGGATCAGCTGGCCGATAGTCCCTATGCAGGCGCCCTTACGACTTACGCTCTTGCGCTTCTCGAGCACCCGCGAGCCAACGAAAGTTTACGCAGTCTTTTGAACCGCGCCTCGCGTCTCAATGTAAGTCTTCAAAACTTGGGATCTTCGCGGGATATTTTATTAATGGATTATAATTGTCGAAAGGATGCGATCTGGTGGGAAGATCGCAGTAGGCCAGATTCACTTGCCCTCAATATTGAGACGACGGCCTATGCGGTGTTGTCGCTGGTGAAGCTCGGTGGTGAAGCAAACATAATGGAAGCCCTCCGAGCCGTCCGCTGGATGTCCAAGAAGCGCAATGCCCAAGGCGGTTTCAGTTCGACCCAAGATACAGTCGTCGGATTAGAAGCACTGGCCAAGTACGCACTCGCAGTTGTCAATGCAACGACAACAAATCTCTTTGTTCTCGTGACAGCGACGGACTTTGATCGCGTGCTCAACATTG
Organism: Ceratosolen solmsi marchali; assembly: GCF_000503995.2. Lineage (NCBI taxonomy): Eukaryota > Metazoa > Arthropoda > Insecta > Hymenoptera > Agaonidae > Ceratosolen > Ceratosolen solmsi. Next base: position 14,862,220 of record NW_011948416.1, on the reverse strand, counting down.
GCGAAGATAATCGCACCTTGCTGAGTCGCTTTGAGCTTCCAAGTTTGCCTACCACCCTCGAGCTCTTTGCTGGTGGCGTAGGCTGCCTTTTGGTGCAGGTGACTCTCTTCGACCCTGAACTTCAATAGTACCCTTGCCCACCCAATCCTAAACTTAATCCAAATAATGCCCTTAAACTAACGCTTGACTGGCTAATTGTACGCAGAGCAACCTTAGGTACAATAAAGTAAAGGCCTCGGGATCGGAGGCATTCGACCTCTTAACGAGTTCGGAGAGCATTTCGACACAAGAGCTGGAAACACTTAATGATACCTGTTCAGTACAGCGATTGAATATCTGTGCTCGTTACAAACTGGCAGACGAAGAGAGCAACATGGCCGTGCTGGAAATCGGCATGATCAGCGGTTTCGTTCCAGATCGAATATCTTTGCACAACTTGTTGTATGAACCCTCGACCGGTGAGCCACGATCTTTAGAATTTGTTTTTTTTTTTTTTTCATTCTCTAATCAAATGAGAGTGACTTGTCAAAGTCCGGAAATCCTCTTTCATATTCACGGAATGCTCAGCAGGCTTTCTTTCATGCTCTTACGAATCAAATATGCACTTTCATTTGAATTAGACTTTATTAGTTGTTTCTCCTTCCCATTTTCTATCTCCCTGCTTAATTCTACTCTAATGCTTAACAGTATTTCAAAATATTTTTGAAATATGTTTCAATATAATCATATTATTTATTTTTCGACGAATTATTTTAATGGTCTATGCAAAATCAAACCTAATACAATATAAAATAAGGCTACATTTAATTGTATTTCTATATTTGTATTACTGCAAATATAAAGAAAATATATATTTCATACATTTTTTTTTTGTAGTCCAGAAAACAATAAAATGCATCATTTATATAGATTTTCTTCTACATTAATCATTTTTCGTTTTACATATTTACATTAATGTGTAATTGAAATTTAGGTGTGAAACGATTTGAAGAAAATGATGACACGGTAGCCATTTATTTTGACAAACTTACCACGCAAAAGACATGTATTTCTTTCCAGGCAAATCGTGAAAATATCGTTGATAACATCGAACCTGGATATATTAAACTTTATGATTATTATCAACAAGAACTTACAGTTTCCACGGTATGTAATTAACATTTTTATTAAAATTATTATTTATGAATTGTAACGCGATCAGTTATATTTTTATATTTATAGAAGTAAGGCAGAATAGAATCTATTTTTATAATTATATTTTATTGGCAGAGTTATACATTCATGAACGTATGTGATTATAAGAACGAAAAATCTGATATTAATGGATTGTTGACAAAAAAAATGCAACAGAAAGACAATCGTCAGCCGAACGATCGGATATCTATTGATGAAAACCCACCACAAATTGAGAATATAACAAGAGAAAAAAAAATTGATTCCTCCATTTTTAAACAACTGTCAATAAATATTACTGTAGAACCTACCATTATAGATTGTAAGTCTCTTTTCTTTTACTCAATAATTCAATTTAATGACCTAATTGTCAACTGGATCATTGAATAGAAGATCAAAATATTATAATAATTGTAATAATGATATTAGAATAATTCAAATAATTAGAATAATAATATCCGGACAATTGCGAACAAATTTTTTTGTTATTTTCAAATTAATAGATTATAAAAAAAAAATTTTGTTAAATTATTTATTTTTATTTTTTCATTTTAATTATGTAAATGATGTTACTTAATATATTATCTCTTGTAGTAGTTTTATACTAAATATACTAAATATCTCATAATAATTACATATGTATATAGTTTAAACTTTTGAAATTTATATAATAATTTTATAAAGAATATATTTTTGATTATTTTTAATCCAGATAGAAAATAATTACCAAAATTTTCGTTTAATACATACAAAGTGTTATCATTCACAATTTAATAATAATTATGAAAACACCGGTAGCTTTTAAACAACAGATAAGTTAGATTCAATAGTTAATGAAATATATTATCATATTAATAAAAATGTGATATAAATTTTACAACAAAACATACGAAAAAATTATAATATATTTTAAAAATCTACACTTAATATAATACATTTCTTTAAGAATTAAACAACCATTAATAATCAAAATATGTATATTTTTAAATAAACTTGTTACTTTTTAATTTTGATAATTTTTATTCTAAAGATAATTAAAAATTCAGTAAATGAAATATATATACATATGTGTGTGTGTGTGTGTGTGTGTGTGTGTATGTGTGTGTGCGTGCGTGCGTGCATAAATTGATATACGCAACCAATTTTTGCACTATTATAAAATTGACGTCTTTCTGAAGTAAAGAAAAATTGTTCAAAAATTAAAAAGTTACAAAAATATATTTACTTAATTGCAATTGTCCTAGATATAGAGGAAAGTAGCGGCGAATCGGAAAGTAAACTTATCTTGCCCGAAACGATTTTACCAAATTTTGATGTGCTTGAATCAACATTTGTGAACATCGACCACGAACTTGAAACTCCAAATGGAATCGAAGGTCCTGTTCCAGCCTACATCGATATATCTTCTCCGACAACTGAAATAAATGACAAATCCCTATCACATATCATATCAAGTATTAATAATTTTTCAATAACACAGGTACATCTTTCAGTTATTGCAGTAGATACGTATTTTTGTATCTTATTGATTGAAATTTTTATTTTTTCAAGCTTGTTTGATTATATTGCAGTTACATACGATCTTATCAAAGCGATTATAAAAATTGAATTGTCAAATTTATAGCACCGTTGAATAACATCACTGTGCAAATGATGTTTTAACTGATTTAAAATTGATTTTATCTTTTCCTTATCTTCCTTTAAAATACTTTAAAATATCTCGTCAAAAAGATTACGAAGCCATTTGTAGACAGCATCAGTACTATCGTAGAACTTCAATAATTCATTATGCCCGTCTAATTAATGCGCATTTCTTTTTTTTTGTTCTTTGTTTTTTGTTTTTTGTTTTGTTTATATATAAATATATATATATATATATATATATATTGTTGTATAGCTATTATATTTATAATATAACAAAGACAATGAGTAAAATAAAAAGTGTTCTATATGTTTATATTGTGTAGGATGTACCGGATGAAGCAAAGAGTCAGTCGAGGTGCCCAAGATGCAAGGAAGAACTGCCATTCGACATTAAAGAGCTCTTCTGCTCTTCGAAAAGTGCTGTCAAGGCAGTTATTAGGCAGTCGCGAAAGGCTCGCTTAATTTTAGATTTAAGCTCATCTAATGAGGCAAGAAGACTTCGCTCTACAATTGAACTGAACATCAGACCCGAATGCTCGTGTGTACTGCTCGACAGACGTAAGTTATAAAAGCCGTCTACAGTTAAATATCAATTTATAATAATATTCATTTACAAAAATAAAATGAGCACAGAAAATTTATTGAAAGCGTTTTTTTTTTTGCAGCGGGAATTATGGTCTTATTGCTGAGCTCCGACGAGAATCGCGATTTCTCGAAAACAGTCTATAAGGCTAAAGCATATCTGGACAACAGTAACTCCTTGTTTTTGCTTATGCCTGTTGTTGGAACCCCACGTGAGATTAAGGAAGCTCGACTCTCATGTCCAATAACATTAAAGACGTAAAAATTATCTAAGAAAGAGACTGGCACTATAGTAACATTTATATCGTTAATTGATTATCAACCCGAATTATGGAGCACAATCATTTGTAACCACCATTTTTATTTATACACTTTTAAACTGTTAATTTTTCTACATCTCTATCATCAACTTCTAAAGAGCAATCAACTGACAAGTATCTGCTAATGCCGAATAGCATATAGTAAATAATTCATAAACCTATGAACATTTTATATTCTTATTGTGTATATTAATTATTTTAACAATTAAACTTAATGATTATATGACTGCTGTTTATTGGGTTGATATTTTAGCAGACAAAATAAGTAATGCAATTTTTTGTAACAATGTTATTAACAAATGAAAAAATTAAAAATAATAAAAAAACATATAATCACAATAAAATCTGATCTGAATGTGAAAAACAAAAACAAAAATTTACTCAGATATTTTTTTATTTCTTATTTGTTAACCTTGCATATTTTTTTTTTTTTTTTGCCGATATACAAGTAATTAATATTACAAATTAACAACATTCTTTAGACAGTAGCTACATTAAATATAGTTTATTTTCTTACAGCAGATTCACGCGTCAAGCGTCGCGATGGCACTCCATCGTCCAGCGAATCAGCGATTACTTCTAAAACATTTTTCTTTATTTTAATAGCAGCAGTTATCATTAACATACTTTATATTTTAATTTATTTATTATTTATCATTTAATTATTTTTATTTATCCTATTTAATTGGCAGTTTTAATTAAATTTCAATCGCCGATCCGCAAGACGCTGTACGGCCTTTTAATAATCTCTTTTGCACTTTATTATAAACCTGCTCATATAATTCGAACATCGTAATTACGAACTGCTAATCAGAATAATCGCAACAGGAAGAAACTGGCACGTCCCAAACATTTAAGGGAGTGCACTTGAAAAAATATAAAATAGGAGCTGCTATTGTAGCGATTAATATTTTCTTGGTAATATTTTTGAAATTTTATGAGTATTGAAAAAACAATTGCACAGTGACTATTGAATTTATTTGTGATATTTATTGTTTCAACGGGGAAACATTATGCGTGTAACTTGTTGACTGCATTTTGATATTTACAATAGTTCTTTTAAATTAGCAACTAATTATTTAAACAATCATTTCATTTTATATCTTCTACGTATATTTTGTTTTACTTCTAAATATAAAATTAATCTTAAAACACGAGTTGTGTCTAATAAAATATTTGTATATTTTTCACAAAATCTTTTATATTAAGCCACTGATTCGATATTTATCAATAAACATAATTTCAAAAATTTGATGAAAATAATTACAATTATTTATATGTGTATATACGAATTCACGCGAAAAAATTGGAATTTCTAGTAGAAATTAATTTTAGGAGGCATCATTTTGATAACTCACTGAAATTATACAAAAATAAGGGATATTCGCAAAATATTTATGAGCCTATACATGTGTCAAATATGTCCCTGTTTCTACGTATTTTTTTTTTCTTTCTTTAGCTTCGGTGCGCTGATAATACATAACGACAAAATAGAAATTTTCGTACATTTTCAGATGTATTCCAGTGCAACTGATCAGACCATAATATCAAAATCTATATATTATAATATAATATATTTAAACAATGTAATGGACTAAATGAACTAAAATTATAATATCGTAATTTATGGTAAGAAGTTAAAGTGGTCTAGATTCCCGGAGATGGCCTTGTCTTAGAGTTCACTAATCTTGTACTTTCTACCACAATGTGTTATGAACTTGCGCACACTCTACTTTCGTCGCTCCCGTCATTAATCCTCCCTAAGCATGCCTGCTCCCGTATTGAAGACAACATGTCCATGTAAGGGACACTGTTCGAGGAAAGGATGTTTCGGGTATTACTCGTGACCAAAAAAACAAAAGCATGTCACCGAGCTGACTTTAGCTTATAATTTAGCCGAACACGATTTAATAGGAGTAAATCCTACAATGTTGATAATAATTATACTCGATTCAATTTGTACTTTGCATAATACTTAAATTTGATATGCTCATCAGTTCAATATCATATCCTGCTTTAGAATTTTCAAATACATATGAAATAATTATTTTTCTTATAATTCAAAACCCATCTTTGCGTTTATATAAAATCTATAAACTAAAAATTATTTGGTTAATATCACGCCCCCATGCACGAAATATATTATCGCACGAGGTGACCCTGGCTAAAATCCTTACATCCTTCGAACAGTATTATTTCGTAATTTCGCATTACTCAAAGGATAATGTATACCAGGGATACACAAATAAAAAAAAAATGTAAATAATCGTAAGATTAATACTGGGACGCTTAAGCATTCGAGTCTACAATTTAGAGAAGAAAAAATTCATTTTACTCGCTAAAATCGTTGATTCGTACGCACTCAGTCTTTCGTTTCAAATATATTGATTGAAAAAGAAAAACATGAATGTTTTAGAAATATTAATAATAAAAATGAATATTAAGAAAGTAAAAAATGAAGGTACGTGTAAATCCTGTTATAAACAGGTTAGCGATCGAGGAATGCTCCGTTGTTATAATTCAACTAGACGCATATTCCCCTCGCATAGATATGGACGTTTTTATCTCTCTTGTAGAGTAGATATTTAATTTCAAAATATTATTTTATTGAAGTAGATCGAACGCAGTATTAATTATTTGCAGAAAAAATGATAATGCCTTTTCAATATATTTTGCATAAATTCTTTATGTCATAGTTGTCAATGTTTACTCAAAGCAATAATAATATATTTATTAAATCATAACTTTTTGACCTAATCTTAATATCATAATACATGTAAAATTTCATTGGAAAATACAAAAATTAAAAAGTATTTATTTTTATTATTTTACTTTATTTTATTGGATCACTTTAATACCTCATACTATATAATAGAATCAAAAATAAATCATCAACTCCTGTTATTTATAAATAGTTCTTATTATATAAAAATTAAATATCCATATAAAATTTTTAATAATTAAAAAACTGTGCATTTGTCGAGATTTTTCTAGTCAGGAAAAAATACAATTTTGTAGAAGCGAGGCATTATCATTGTGCTTATAAGCTGAATTGATCATAATGATCGCATCAAACAATTTGTTTAATATGAACCGTCATCGGCATTTATTAGTAGATCTTAGGCGCCGATCTGTCATTGATTGGACCGGCGGTTTTGCGCAGCGAAGTACCCCTACGAATTTGATCCATAAGAGAATCTCTCACTTGTAATGGATCTAAAATAGGTACTCGATTAGCCATAATACGTCTAACACTAGCCGATCTAATGCTTGCGCCACCTTGACTAATAACACGTTGCTGCTGAGCTAATCTAGCATTAAGAGTTTCAAGAAACTCATTGGATGTCTTGGAATTTCGATTATGTTGTTGTTGTTGTTGTTGTTGTTGTTGTTGTTGTTGTTGCTGTTGTTGCTGCTGCTGCTGATGATGATGATGTTGTTGTTGCTGATGTTGCTGGTGTTGGTGTTGATGATGGTATTGTTGCTGCTGTGGCTGATGGTCTATAAAGTTTTTCCTTATTGGTTTAGGGCTGTTACCCGCTGAAGCTCCCATACTAACATTACAGCTTGAAGAGCCCAATGTTACACTATTAGTAAGTTTGGCACTAAGTACTGCCATGAAACTCTGAGCAACTCCGCCTGGTCCTTGACTTCCATAACCATCAATTGTTCCAATATTCGAGTGCCGATCTTGAGATCCACTACTACCGCCATTGCCACCACTATTTCATTTAATAATTTTTAAATATAATATATGAGATACTCATATTTTTATGATTTTAATAACCTTTATATATTTTAAAACACTAATGATCTAGCCCAAGTTATTTCTTATTAATATTTCTTGTGAAAAATTTAAGAATTTATAAATTAATAATATATTTAAAAAATATGATTTGACAAAATTATTTAAAAAAATACCTGATAGCCATACTAGCGCGCTCCATTGCACAACAAGCTATTTGCATAACTGTCGAAGCAGCGCTACTGCTAGGTCGAGTTAAACTTTTCTCATCACCCGAAGTCGACGTCCGAGCATGTGCTTGGCCCTGGGCTTGGGCTTGGGCTTGCGCTTGTGCTTGAGCTTGTGCCGCAATTTTACGTCTTAAGAGCGACGGACTAGCTGGTGTATGCCGTAATTCTGTTAAGGTTCTTACTGTTTCCGAAACGGACATCGATCTAAAGAAAAAAATATAGAAAGTAACGAAAACTTATCACAAAGTTACGTTACTATCAGCACTTCGAATAAAATTTATTTTATGTTTTTTTGCTTTAATACAAGCTATATATCTTGATGTTATAATAATATTGATGTCGTAAAAAAAAATAACTGAATCCTAATACTCTTTTTCCATGATGCAATTCTCGAAAATATCTGTTTTATGCATTATAAAAACATTGTATTTTAAAAATAATAATGATATGGCTATGGCTAATGTTTCTTTAACAAATATTGTCAATTTATATTTATATAGAGACAGAAACTTTTTTATAACAATAATATTGCTTATATTAATATTAACATTGATATTTATTTAAATTTTAAAAAAGTATTTTAATTGTAAAAAACGAAATTCAAAATGAATATTATCTGTATATTGATGTTATTAAAATAAAATTATAAATTCTTAAATAACAGTGTAATAAAAAATACATTATTTTACAATATACCGTCGTTGAGTAGCAGGGCTGCCAGCAGCACTTGGTGGAGACGATCCTTCTAATAAGAAAGCTGGAGGAGGCGGAAGATTTTCTAAATCTTCATTTTGGCTGCCTCCACGCTCATCATAATTTTCAGTAATGATTGCCGAAGCTCGACGTGTAGGCGGCATTGGCTTATTAGTTTGAAGCAACGAACCTCTACGTTGTACAATAGAATTTGCACTAACTCGCTCACTGATACATTCTGTATTTGATTCTGTTACAGCACTCTTATTCTTTATTGTTTCTGAAGTCTATCAATAATAACATTAACATCGTTATAAATTAGTTTATCGTTATAATTATAATACTTTTAATAAACAAAAAATTCGACCTTCCATTAATGATCACTAAAAAATGTACACTCGAAGTATTCTATACCTTTGGCTCTAAAGTTTTTTCAATCGTTGCAGCAATGCTGGTCGTTGCTGGCAGTGGAGGTGGTGGAGGAAGCATCTCTTGAGCTCGACTAGCCGCTAAACTTGCTAATTCATGCATATTCACATACATTGGTTGTTGAAATAATAACGGCTGTTGCGATACCAAATCTATAACACATTTGTTAAATAATAAATCTGTTTTTATTAAATATTTAAAAAATTAAAATTGCAACAATTTAGTTCTATCAACATTATGTAACTTAATAATTTTATTATACAAAAGGCCGTCGATATATTTATTTTAAGGGCATTTTCGGCAAACTTATCAAAATTCTTTTACTAATATTATATACAAAGCAATACGATATAATATATACGCACGAGCACACACGCGCGCACTCACGCACACACACGCGCTCACGCACAGAGAGACACACGCATATATTTGTAAATAAAAAATATACTTGAAATAAAAGGTATGATTCTCTTTGTAATAAGTTAAAAAAATATAATTAAGTGACTTAAACATATTTTGTGCTTAAAATAGTTATATATATAATACATGTTCAACAAGGTGTATACTCATAATAAAATATAGTAATGGAAATGTAGATTAAATAATAAAATATTCAAATTATAAAAAATAAAAGTAATTAATTTTAAAAATTTTAATAACTACAATACCATAAGCATAATGAATATTACATAAAGATAAAAATGTAAACATTAACTTTTTAAGAGTGAAAATTGTATGAGAAATAAAGTAAAACGTGCAATTTTAGAAAATGCTGTAACCTTTTTAAATTAACTAAATACATTTGATACTCGTACTGTATAAACCAAATCTATAAGTCAAAATATTTTATTTTTCAATAACAGTAAAAATGATTCTTCGAGTGTACAATATTCTCGTCGAGTGTACAACTTATAAAAAAACTTTTAATTTATAATTTTTATATATTTTAATTTTGTATTAAAAAATAATTTAATAAAAAACAGAATTTTTTACCCTTACTAAGATGAGCAGGTATAGGTATTTTAATTTTTCCTTTGGGACTGTCTGGGCCATATTGTTGATTGGAAGTTTCTGCCGAATCAATTCTAGTTGGAACCAAAGGTCTTTCTAAACTAGAACACCTATTTGGAATAGGTGGTCTTTCACGACCTATACTTCCACTGCTGTTTTTTCTTTGTTGCGATCTCGTTACATTTTTTTGATTATTAACAACAGAAATAGAAACTGGAGAAGCAGGTTGACTATGAGAAGAGCTACTTTGATCTGGTGCTTGAAATGTATAAACCGTAAGGGCTGGTCTTTGATGTCCTTTCTCATAAGCTAATAAATAAAATATGTCATTTTAAAAAGCTATTGATTTTCAGAAAGATTAAAAGTTAAATAGATAAATTTGAACTCGTGATATATTAAATATATATATATATATATATTTATATACCTGAAGAAATCGTATGAGGTCTTTCGTTTGTGGAACATTGATCCTTTGAATCAAACTGAGTATTTGCAGTTTCTTGCTGAAGATCAGGACAAGTCAATGTAGTATCTGACTTTGGATTTCGCTCATTCTGCAATAATGTACAGGATACCTAAAAACAATAACCAACTATGAAATAGAGTTAAATATGTCAACTCGGCAAATGTTTTATTAAAAATATTTCCTTAATAATTTTATTTAAAGAAAATATATTAGATGTCTAATAATAATTTACTGGGCTTGGTTGAATTCATGTGCATAAAAATCAATTATCTACACTGCCAATGTATCATTACTATAATGAAAAATGATTACATTAAAAACAGATATTGTTAAATTGTAAATAAAAATTGAGGAAGAATTATTTTACTTGGATAGTAAAAATGAAGATTTTTAAAAACGCTAGGGATAATGTGCATGCAAATAAGAAATGAAAATAAAAGAGTAATGCTACATTGTACCTGTTTACGGTGCATAGGTTGAGAATAGAGGGTTTCCTGAAGAGAAGTGAATCCAGAATCGCGAGAGCCACTGTTGATTGAACGACGGTAACGCAGAGTCACCATACCGTTGAAAGGCTACAAAGAGTAGATACAACATTGACCACTACATTAAAAATGATGCTAAGCAGTTGTGTTGTGCACCACCACCTGTTTCAATTGATCTGTTTTTAGTCCATCTTTCCAACTATCACTGCTGAGACGATGAACAAACGGCTATGAAAAAATGGAGCAACTACCAAAGCCGTATATCAACATGCTTTACATCATGTCCAACTAACATCTAACAACAACAACTAACGTACCTCATGTCCCCAGAAAACTATTGCAGTAACTTATATAATTGCGTGTTAAATATCGATCATTATAAATGGAAGATATTATGCTCAATAATAAGTCACGACAATCATTAACTGGTAGTGCGATCATTTTAAGCTTTTATAAATTATAGTTTATTACAAGCCTTACCTGATGTGAAATTGATCGATGCCAAGCTGAGGATGGATGTCCGGCTGAAGGACTCGGGTGACTTTTACATGAGCCACTGCTGCTGCTTGTCAATGAACTAATTGAGCACACAGAACTTTTCCGAGATCCAAGAGACAGTGATGGACTTGAGGGTGGAGAAGCCAAAGACCAATGAGCAGGATCACGACTTTTCACATCCATTATCACCTGCTCTGAAGCTGGTGGTAGGTAATGAGGTGATGCTGCATGCTTTTGCAATTGCTCTGCAACCTCTTCTAGATGGGTAAGTTCCATTAGCATTGCAATTTCTTCATCCTAATGAAAAGTTTTGTACAAATAATACAAAATATAAAATTATGTTTTTGTAATTTGAATTAATTTAGAAGAAACTTTCTTATTCTATTAAAACAATTTATTATTTTAAAATAGATTATTTTATAAAACTATTTTTATAAAATAAGTAGTTTTATCATATTGAATTTATACCATTTTATCAGTGAAAAACACTTACAAGTACAGGCTTTAGAAATCTGGCAAATTGACAAAACCTCCCTCTCTCTTCTAGCAAAGCTGCTCTAACTGCTTTCCTTTCTGTTTCTTCCAATGTTTGGCGTTTCTCTTGAACAACAGCAGCAGATGACTCAAGCAGTTTTCCTAATTCAACGTCACTGGTAAGATTAGATGAGCTACCTTGAATGATACCATGTGGCAATGTGCCATAAATCTGCTGTTGTTGTAAACATTTGCGAGCTTTCTTTTTCTGTAATCTCAATGTATCACTGGATTTTTTTTTCAACTCTGTCCTAGCTTTTTTGTATTCTAAAAATAATATTCATTTTAATCATAAATATTTTTAAAATGCACATTATTATTAATAAAAATTATTATAATTAGTAGAACCTTTAGCATGCTCTTTGTCAAGGTACACCAACGACTTCTTCCAGTCTTCTAATTTTTCTTGAAGAGGTAATACTAAACAGTCCATTATAGCACTAAAGATCATATATAAAAAATTTTTATAAATATTTATTATATTGAAACAGTACATTGTTATTATATTTTTAAATATTTATTTAAAATTACCTAGTAAATGATTTAACTCTTGTTTCAACAGCTTTATGTCGAAGACAAATTCTTGTAAGGGCTGTTCCAATTTCTCTAGTTGCTCCTAAAAACAGCCATTGTATTAAAATCTCGATACATCTTTGTTTAAACGAACTTTAATAACGATATGAAAAATAATAAAGACAACCTTATATATTATATGATTAAATTCTATGAACGAGCTTAGCATAGATTATTATTATAAGCTACAAAATTTAATCTTTAATTAAATGAATTTATTTAGTAAAGAAAACGCTTAAGATACACGATTGATCCTTAGGTAAATTTATATATGTATATATTCAAAACAATAATTATTTCATGAAATACTGTATAATAGTTTATAAAATAAAGCTAAAAATTTAAGTGAATCAACTACTAAATTAAATAATAGATTAATCTATATTCTATACGATTGTAAATATTTTTAATAATTTACAATCGATGCATAAACATTGATTAATAAACAAAAGTATAAATTACTCAATAATCCATTTTGTTCAATTATAATAATCAATTATAGGTAGGATTTTTCTTTTTTTTAATGATTTTTAAAATGATATATATTGAATATTTCAAAAAGAGAGTGTATTATAAACTAGATTTTTATTTGTTCTGTATTAAAAAAAGACAACCTCTTGCATTCGTCGCAGCATCTGCAATTCTCTGAAAAGCTTCAAGGTATGTGGAAATGGCCAAAATTGCAGCTCTAAATAAAAAAAATTTTTTAATTACAAAAGTAACTAAATAAACAAATAAGATATCAGAAGTTAACTAACTTTAAACAAGTATGTAATTTTGTTGCCTTCGAAATGAGGTCCTCCCATAAAGGTGCTCCATTCTGTAATACAACAATGTACCGGGTGATTTAATGGATTTTTAATAAAGGTGAAAAAGGCAAACGAAAGATAATCGAAGGCCATATCATCGTGATTAAACAGATAAGAATAGGACTAAAATAAGAGAACGATGAAGGGACAATTGAATGAAAGATAAAGAAGGTACAAGAACGAAAGGGAGTTGTGAAGCGCGCGCTCTACGGAAAAAGTTGTGCCAATTGTCTAAAATTACAACTTGTAAATGAAAAAAGAAAATAGGTAGTTGCGGAACGCATGTCAAAGAACAAAGAGAATAAAATATAGCAAATCAAAAAGTGAAACGAGAGATTGTTGAAAGCAATGAGACGAAACAAAAGAAGGAAACAAAAATTAAATGGAGGGAGGGGAGGGGGATGAGGATGAGAAGAAAATTCACCTTCATGTCCTGGATAATCTGCTGAAAGAGACAGCCCAGGGCACTACAGTCCCTTTCGACGCTCGCGTCCATGTTTGACTCGTTCCTACGGAACGTCTCGGGTTGTTAGAATGGAAGTACGTTGCGACTTCCAGCGAATGCCGACAGCAACGACGAAACGTTCTCCCGTCGTATCCCGTCAACCTAACGTTCAAACGGACAAGCGTACAAGCTAACTTAATGGATACAGATGTTAGGGAGGGGGATGGAAGAGGATAGCGCTTCCTTCCGCAGCTCCGGATTCCTATTTCAGGCGCTCCTTCCCGCTCTCTTTTTTCTCTTTTTTCCCACGTCGCATAAAGCGCGTGTCGGTACTATGTAATATCGGCGTAGCACAATCTTCGGCAGCAGCCGTGACTCCAAGCCAACCTTCCCCACGCGTCCCTCTCCCTCTCACTCACTCACTCACTCACTCTCCCTCTCTCGCTTTCGTGTAGACCATATAGCGAGCGAAGCTGCGGTGCAGTCGGCTCTTAGCCGATTTAACGCGACCCTACGCGACTATACGCGAACTTACATTTATATGCGTATAAACACTAACTCGTTCTGTCCCTCTCGCTCAGCCACCGAAGGGCGGCTCGTACCAGCTATACACGCGGAGTGGAGTTTCCAATCTCGCCAGTTTCGCCTTCGTTCGAGGAGAGTATGTATTGAATCGCGGCGGCGCATAATATAAACTTTTGTTCCTTTCCGTTCCTATTCCGGCCTACCGAGACCAAAAATGCATCATCGAGGCACTGGCTTTCTTTCGCACTCGGATTTTTACGGCTACACCCTACGATACGTGACTAAGGACAATGGACCTGTCACACCACTGGACTCCACGACAGCTCCATGAAATACTAGCAACGACCGACTAGCATGATACATTGCTATTGGTATAATTAAAAATTCGAATACCGAATAGCTGTAATCGATGAAACGCTCTAGCTGTGCTCCCCTTTGCCACAATACCCACCCTCAGGCACATGCTCCATTGCTCCTTTCATCTTTTAGCAGCCGCACTTGACATGTCGACAAGTCGTGCTTAAGTTCGAGTACGCAGACACAATTTTCTACGCTATCCTCCATTGACTTCGATTATCGTTACTCTATTATTGTCACATGCCTATAAATATTTATTTTTCTGTTTCGCTACATATAATATGAATTTCACGATAAAACTCCATATATTAGACGCCACATAAAGCTTAAGAAGCTGGAGCCATTCTACTTATGGCCGATGTTACTATAATTTACTTTTTATAATTACCAATTTTCATTTTTTCAATTTCTTCAATCAAAATTTCCATTTTTACTTCCATATACTTTTTATAATTGTTGGGATCTTCTTAATATATTTAATATGTTTCATTATAAAAAGACTTGAAAAAACTGTATTTTGCTGTTTTACGCGTAATACATCGATTAACTTTAAAGTTTCTTGAGGTTCTTTAAATTTGTAACTTCATTCAGTCAATCAACAAAATTAAATAATAAAATTACAAAAAAAAATTATAACATTTTGCTAACAAAATCAAAATAATAACACATAAGAAAAAGTGATTCCTGTACAAATATATTAAATGATACAGGACATTAATGAACAAAAAACATCTATGTTTACTACCGCAAACATAAACACATAAATAATAAAATAAACTACATAGTCGTATCAATATTTGAAATTAATAATTGTTTATAATGATCGTATAATAATTTTTTCCCTAATTTAATTTTGTTTTTTTATATTATATTATATATATATATATATATATATATATATATATATATATATATACAATCTTTCATATCATTCTTGTCGTAAGTACAGTTTTTTAGTATGCATTTAAATATAATTTTGTATATAAAGTATATAAAACAATCGCATGTTTTATACTAATCGAACTTTTCTTTCAGTTCTGAATTTATATCTTCATAAACATAAACTTTCTTTTTTATGAAAATGTAATCTAACGTGTACACATCTTCAAAATCTTGAAAGATGAAATTTTGTTTGTAATTATCTTTTAGAACTGTTCATTCACAAGATAATAAATCTATTAAGTAATTCTATTTTTATAATTAAATATGATAATTATTTACTATTATTATAGTAACAAAATTGATTGTCAAGAATAAACAGTTTTAATTACTATACATTTTTCTAATATTGTTAATGCGTTTTAAAATTTTACTCTTGATATTTTTATTTAAAAAAAAAACCTTAAAATATCAAACAGTATATGATAATTCACCATAAAATGTTTTACAACATCATATCTTATTGCAAATTTAAAAAAAAGGAATTAAATCTTAATGTTGTAAAATAATTCAAAGATCAACATATTAAATATAAATCTATCGATATAAATGTGCACACTGATAAGCAGCTTACTATGATAAATATTTATAATACTTTGAAATATATTTGAAATATTCATGCTTTGTTCTAAAAAAACTTAATACTTTTTCAATATATTTATATACTTGATAATGCAAGCATGTTTTAACCTATAATTTTAAAATACATATCATGAATGAAATTTATACATTACTTACTATAGATAATTTGTTCAATATTGGAAAATTTGTATTTATAATAAATTATTTTAATTAAAGGCGGCTAAATATTTTATTTTTAAATTGCGACTATCATAATAAAATATTTGAAAAGAAATAGTTTAATAAAAAAAATAAGTAACATAAAATCGTGTTTTATTATGTAGCTTATTTATATTTACAAGGAAATTAATATTACTTCGTAATCTATAACAAAATCTAGGTTGAATTTTTGTATTAAATCTCCTCAGTATTTCTGGCTATTTCTATACATATTCGAATTTTACATTTTTTTTTTTTTAATTTTGCTATTCATTTCTATTTCAGATTTTAAGTATCAATTCATATTATTCGTATCACCAGCTGAGTATTTTAAAAAACCGTAACTACATGTCTACTTAGAATATAAATAATAGCGAATTATATTAAAACAATGTCGAACGACTAACCGGTTCATATTATAAGTATAACAACTCAGCTATAGGTAATTAAGTAACCTTAAAAATAACCTGAATTAGTCAATATATTAATCAGACTACGCACAAATAAATAACGTAATATTCAACTTTTTTTTTAGAAGAAACACTTTCCCTCGGTCGCAGTCTTCAATTTCAAAAATTAAAAAATGAAGTGATGTAATAATCACCACTAGGTGGCTACGTATGATACTTATGATATCTTATGTTCGCACTCTGTTTATACCATGATTCTATGGACTCTATTCATTCGTATCTCATAGTTTACATCTTATAATTGAGCATCATAGTTCATGCTTAACTTGTATGCGCGTTTTTTTGTTAAATATTAACTAACGAAGAACGACAGCGAGGAATAGAATTAAGAAAATTTTGTTTGAACGAAAGAAGCTAATGAAATTAACCATCCATATTAAGAATATTTAATTGAATTAAAATAAAAGCGTAAATTCATAGATGATGAATAACGGAGAATTAATGGCGGAATCCTTGTGTAAGGAGTCCAAAATACCAAACAATAATGTGAATGCCGTAACTGACCAAGAACGTGAATTGGCTCGGGAGGCACAAGTTGAATATTTAAAAGCTGACTTTTCTACTTGCTCCAACTTGCTTGGAAAACTCGAACTTCTGAGACCCCAAGATTTAAAAATAACACACAACAAAATCATTGTTGACTACTACAAGAGCAATGATTATAGGAGAACAGAGATTTTGAAAAAAAGTTTAAAAGCAATATATATTCAAACGCCAGCGCCGTCAGCGATAACAACAGCAATGCTGACGATAACCGCAACAACGACGTTGACGACAACGACGACGACGGCGATGGCAACGGCAACGGCAACGGCGACGGCGACGGCGACGGCGACGGCGACGGCGACGACAGCGACTGCGACGACAACGACGACTACGGCGACGGCGACGGCGACGACGACGATGACGACGGCGACGACGACGACGACAACGACGACGACGACAGCGATGACGACGACGGCAACGACGACGACGACAGCAGCGGCGGCGGCGGCTTCGACATTTACACCGACATCAACCAACGCTACAGCTTTGGCAACAGTAACAATTGTATCGCAGACACAAGAAGCCGACGATATTGAGAAGAGTGTCTTAAGGTATAATCAAGCAGTGATCCTTTATCACTCAAGACAATATCTGGCTGCTTTGGAAATTATAAATAGTTTATTTGCATTAATTGAACCAATGGGTATGGCTTAATTATACTTAAATTATTTATAATAATGTTTGTCATACAAAAGTATCTAAGAATTTTTTTAATTTAAGCCATATATTTAAAATTTTTATTTGTTTATAACCTGTTATTATTTCTAAAAGTAAAATTGTATTTATTGATTTTATTTTAAAAAAAATATAATTGATGCTATTTAAAAAAAAAAAAAAATTTTATAAAACAATTTTCATTATCTAATATTTATTTTTATAATAATTTTATCATTCCACTTAACAAATAGAAGTATTTCTTATTCTAAAATATATATTATAGCTGACTATATAGTATTGTCAATATTTGTTAACAACATTTACCTTTAATGCTTAAAGATTAGCATTATTGTATGACGGACTAATTATCCTTTATAAAACATTAATAAAAATTATAAATATTACAGAGGAAAGTTTTGTTCATAAAATTTGTCTCCTACTCATTGAACTGCATTTGATATTAGAAAAGCCAGACACTGCTTTAACATTAGTGAATTATATAGAAGGTCAGTTCACATCAACTGCTGAGTCTTCAAAATCTGCATTAGGTGAACAAAATCAAAATCAAAAACATGATGGTATAATCAAATCTAGTGCGAGAACAACTGCGATAGAAAAAGAGCCAAAAAAAGATAGTATTGATGTAGCTACAGATGCTTTCAGAATAAAACTTCTAAAGTATAAATTAAGAATTTATCTTAGAACTCTTCAATTGAAACTTTGTAAAAGAGAATGGAAAACATTGGTATCTTTAGGAATGCCTACTGTAAGTATTTTTGAAGAAAAATTTAATGAACTTAACTAATTAACAATTTAATTTTAGAACCTTTCAACAATTTTTTTAAAAGCAAATCTTGAATATTTAAGAAAAAATTTTAAAAAAGCTTTAAAACTTCTTAATACTATCAATAAAGAAACATGTCCAGATTTCAAGTTAGTATAAGCATTGAAAATTAGAAAATATTAATTGACTTCAATAACAAGATCTTTTTTTTTTTTATTTAGAACATGCGGAGAGTGCATTGCTGTCTTGTATTATAATAACATTGCGAGCCTTCATTTTGCACTAGGAAAACCAAATCTAGCATGTTTTTATTTAAAATCTGCATTGGAAGAAAATAAAAAAGTTGTTGATAGCATTAGAACAGAAAGTACTAACAATTTAATAGCTGATTTATCACGATCACCACCACCGCTACATGCTCTTGAAAAAAATAAACATTACGAATTAATGTATAGTTTAGGTGTCAGTTTTCTCTACACAGGGCAAGCAACAAAGGCTTTTGATTATTTTATCGAAGCTGCACAACAATTACATAATAATCCAAGACTTTGGTTAAGAATGGCAGAGTGTTGTATAATTTGTCATAAACCCGTGAGTATACATTTAATTTAATGAAAACTTTATTTTTTTTTTTTTAAATTTGAACTTTTTATAGTCGAACAAAGTTGATTTTGATATTTGTGGAAGGCGTAAAGATATAGTAGAAAAGATTATAGGAGAAAACAATGGTAGTAGTATTAGCAAAAAATTTATCTTGGCAGCTACTCTATCGAAAAATTGTAAATATAATTCTGAAGGGATATCATATGCAATTCCTCAACCAACATTAGAGTATGGAATGCTGTGCCTTAAAAATGCTTTTTTTTTATTACCAACGACAAATTGTGAAGAAATGAACTTACCTATAAATAATTTACCAACTGAAGAAGGAGTAAAGAAAACAATAATTGGACATCAACAACAAACAAGTTTACTTGGGTCACTTACCCCTTCGAGTCACAAATTAGGTAATAATAATTTTTATGGTTTTAAAGTGATTAGATTAAATTTTATATATCATATATCCCCAGCAAATATTAAAGTATAGAAACATTTTAGGAATTATTTAATATATGTAATTATTAAAGAAATCTTTACTATAGCAAAATAAAATGCAAAGTTTATTTTGATGATTCTGTGCAATTGTTCTTTCTATTATAAAAATAAAATTTGTAAAAATGATAACATGATTTAATGTTGACTAATCAATTTAATTTTCCTTTTCAATTATATTTTGAAATATTTGAATATTTTAAAAAGAACAATAATAGATGATATTATAATAAATTAAATTGACACATACTTATATATATATTACTGCACTATGTTTTTATCAATAAAATTTATTACTGAATTTCTATTATAAATGATATTACATTATGTAAGAAAGAGTAGTAAATTTTAACATCTCTATTAATTTTATCTATTACAACAATAGGAAATAATACTAATGCAACTGGACATGTTAACTCAACTCAAAACTCAACTCGAACAATACCATCACAGTCAACTATTGTTGAAAATTTAAATTTAAAAATAAGTATTTTAACTGCCAGTGCTTATATATCATTGTGCTTGGGTGATTATTTATTAGCATTAGAATATGCTAAATCTCTACTTAGTATCAAAAAATTACCAGGAGCACATTTATTACTTGGCAATCTATATGCAGCTGAGAGTCTTATTTTTTTAGATAGAATTTACGAAGCCTTAGAACATTTAAAACCTGAAAATCTTCAAGATATTAATACTTATATACCCATAGGAGAGGTCGTTGGTGATAAAGAAAAAATAATTGAAGAAATCATTGAACAAAAACCAAGTAGAAGTAACTATACATAAGTTTGAAACTATTCATTCATGTAATTTTGCAAATGCAAGTTAATTTAAAGTTTTTATCTTTAGTATCATGGTACCCACTAAATATAGCTACTGCAAAATCAATTCTTCGATATAATTTAGCAGTTGCTTATGCTATTCGTGGCGAACTTGATAAATCTGGAGAAATATTAAAACAGGTATTTCATTAAAATTAATTAATTTATTGGTATATTTTTATTGTATGATTTAAAATATTTCAAAACAATAAGTTATCACTAATTTTAGGTTTGGACATCTAAAGGCCCTGACTGTGATGTACCAATACATATTATCATGTTGGCTCTTTATATAGAATTGCAATTAGGTAATGTTACGTTGGTATTTTATTTAATCCTAAATTACTTATATTATCTTAATGAAATCAATTTTTACACTGTATTTTTAGGTCATGTTGATATTGCACGTTCTTTAATAAAACAACATTACTATCCAGTACAGCAATAATAACATTGGATAAAATTATTTATTGTTGAATATATTGTTAATATAAATTTGTAAAAATAACTGTGTACATATTACATTTATTACATCATTCAATAACACAATTATGCTGTGTGATAAAAACTTATACTTTTAGAAGTTATTTTTTATTAAATATACAATTGTGTACAAAGACATGGAACAAATGTAACAAAATTAACAAGTCGTGTTTATTTATTCCCAACAATCGGAATGTCTTCCTTCATTTCCAGGGTTCTTTTTTCAAGGAAATTTTAAATATGTAAAGATAACTTGTTCGAGCTAGTCAACTATCAGTCTAACTATTTTAAATTTATGATATTAATCTGTAAGCAATTATTCCAACAACTGCAACAATAGTTCCACCAAGCAAACTCCAAGTGAGTTTGGTAGGTGCTTTTTTATAATCAGGTGTGTTCTTGACATCATTATTTCTTTTATCTGGTACAGTTCCTAACATTTTACGATATAGATTTTTTTCGTGTCGTGCATCCTTAGCACTTTTTTTCTTTAAAATTAATAATTTTTGTTGTATGGCTTTATTTTCTGGTTCAATTTTTAAAGCTTGCGTTAGCACTGTGCAAGCTTTGGTATTTTCTCCTTTGTAATGAAGAATTGTTCCTAAAAAATTAAATAAAATGCATTACAATATTATCATTTTTAATAAATTTTAAATTACCTTTTCGAAATAAGGCTTTAACATTTTGTGGTTGGCATCTTAGAACATTTTCTACACTAGTTAAGGCAGCATCATAAGCTTCACATTTCAATTGTGCGGCAGCTAAATTATTGTGTACTTTTAAAGCATCTTCAAGAATTTCTTGCAGCTCATTATCACTTACATGCTCTAGCATTTTCTCTGGTTTTTTGTCATCGAGAACATCACCTTCCCTAAACGGTGTTAAGTATTCTAATGCTTTACGATAACAATGGATTGCTAATGTACACTCATCACGTGCAAACCACCAATTTCCTCTCTCGCGTTTTTTATTACTAAAAAGAGAGTATTTTTATGCAATATTATACAACACTTATTGCTTGTATTATTTTTATAAATACACAAAATCTTCAAATTTTTTTATATATTTAGACATATTTATAAGTAAAAGTACAATTTTTATATTATATACCCTATTCTTCGTTTTTCTGTATATGGTAACTCATCAATATCGGGTTCCATCTTTATATCTTTAAGTATAACATTATACGTAAGTTTAGAATTTGGTGGTATTTCTGGTAATGGTAAATTTCTCCCTAACGCGCCATATGCAAATCTTGGACATATTTCAAGTTCGGCTTCTTCTTCCAAATCCATTAGTGTAATACCTAAATCCAATCCCTGGTAAACATAAATTTTTTCACAAAATTACTAATTCCATTATTATTGTTATTGATTATCTTTTAAGAGTATAATGCAATATAATATTATATAAATTTTACATCAATTTTTGAATATTCTAATTATTAATTACCTGAATAACTTCCATATCTCCTAATTGAATTGTGATTTCTTCCTCATTTTCAATAATAGTTCCGTCTTCTAATTTTCCAATAAATTTTACACTACATAAATCTGATCGATTTGGTCTAGAATTTTGTTTACCAGCTTTTAATACTTTTTTTTTTAATTGTCCATTACCAACGATATCCATCCATTCGTTCACTGGATGGTCATTTAAACTTGCTTTGGTCAACGGATCATTGGGATCAATGTCAAAGTTTAATTCCTTTTGAATAAAATCAGATTGCGTAGAATTTGAATCAGGCGTAGTTTTAATAGTATCCACTGAACTTGCATCTGTCTCCATTATTAAATTAATTCTTTTTTATGCAACTGCGTAACTGTAGATTAATTAAAAACATGTCAATTCATTGAAACATTCAGATGATGTACAAAAGATATCATTTATTTCCATAAATACAACTAAATAAGATATTAATTACTTACCTGTTTCTTTAATTTTTTAAATTAAGAAAAATACATTAATAATGTGAGCCTTTGGTTAGTTTCATATACAAAATTGTTTGCTACTTAAACTCTGCTTGTAAATTTACAAACTATTGCCAAACTTCAACTGCTTTTGTATTTGTATATATTTATTGCTAACCTTACTATATAGTATTTGTACATGTGGTCACATTTGTTTTTTCTAAAATGTACGCACACAGTTATATGATGAATATGCTCCAAAAGTGAATTTAGTATTAATACGAATATTGAATATAAAAATAAATATAGGGCTTGATAAAATAATTTTAAATATTTCGATTTTACGCTTAACTTATATCAATGTGACGATTAGATGTTATCGTACACATTACACATTTGCATTAAAATTGGAATTTCGACAAATGTATGTTGAATGCCTGGATATGTATTTGATATTATATAAACAGCTGATTATTCTACCTTATAGACTAAATAATTTCAGATAAATTCAATAACTTTTTTTATTTTCATAACTATCGCGAATTAGAGTTTAAACGAAAACAATATTTAAAAAATCCATAAAACTCACGTTATTATAATCGAATATTATAATTGCATTATATAAATAAACACGTATGAATGAGCGCATACTCACATTATGCACAAGCAATGATCATCTATGAGTAGAGTGAATGTTTATTTTGTATAGTAAGATATGTAGATTATATGCTAAGTCATTGTCGAGTATGTAAAAATTAAAGCTTTATATAAGAAATGAAAAATCTTTATTTACAATGGAACTCAAATGAATTACATGAATGAGAAATAGCGAACAATTTGGTTAAAATGATCATCCACTATTAATTTATTATTTATCATTTATTCCTTTATTTGATTTATTTCAATTATTATATACTATATCCATGAGTCTATCGAATTAGTACTTAATGTTTAAACATTTTATAAGTGATTAATAATGAAATAATTTTATATATAGTTTTATAAACAATGAAAAATAAGGATTATCGATAAAAAATTCTTTAACCAAGCAACGTATAAAATAAATTATGCGAATATGTTATTGCAATTGAAACGGTTGAGTGTAAAACAAGTATTCATACAATTATAATGTAAGGAAATTAGAGAATTCAAATCAGTATGCAGTATATACTCTTCAAATTTATAATATTTAAAATTTATTTTAATTAATAAAAAGAGTGTGTCACGATTAAGGATATTTGTGCCTCAATTTTTAAACACATCCAGAAAAATGTTGCTTTTAAAGACCATATGCTTACAAGAATTGTTTATTGTTTATTCTTTGAAATTAAGAGTTTTGTCTAAACAGCCTATGCAAGAGGAAGCATTGGCTTCAAAGAGGTGTTGTATATAATTTATTATACGAAAAATCCAAAATGGACCAATCACGTGTTCCAGCGTACATTTCAAGGGGCGACGTGTCTGCGCAATCGCGCATACATAAACACATGTGATACCGCGCTATAGGTGCACTTGACCACCGACTTCCGAGAGAAAGTGGTTTTACTACTGGTGCTGTGTGCCTACGTTTGAGGTGTCTTCTTTCTGAGTACTGAGGAATCTCGCGTTTCCGAAGGCCAGGACATCATGAAAAGTTTAGCTCTGCTATTTTGTCTTGCGTTGACGGCTGTTTGCGCAGAATCTGAATCAGAAGAAACCGGCAAAAAAGGACCCAAAGTTACTCATAAAGTAGGTATTTATTTTATCTTTTAAAATGGAGTTGTTTCCATTTTAAAACTTATGTTACTTTATCATATAATCTTTGCATCATCAACTATATTACTAAAATATCAATTAATATTCAGGATTTTAAAACACATAGTTTTTTAACTAAATTAAATTTAATGTTTCTAAATTTATGTTTTTCAATTTAATCAAATTTCAAGTCTTCCATTAAAAGTTTAACATTTGAAAATGTGGCATTTGTGCAACTTCCATGAATATCTCTGCGCCAGTAGTTTAACATATTGAATGGCTTTTAACATTAACGACTGCACGGACTATACAAACATACACAGGAATGTAATTACCGATCGTGTGCTGTTAACCTTGAGATTCGTTTTGTAGGTATGGTTCGATATAGAGAGCGGAGGTGAAAAAATCGGTAAAATTGAAATTGGTCTTTTTGGCAAAACTGTCCCAAAGACCGTTCAGAATTTTATTGAATTGTCAACAAGATCACCCGGCGAAGGTTACAAAGGCAGTAAATTCCATAGAGTTATTCAAGACTTCATGATCCAAGGCGGTGATTTCACCAAAGGCGATGGAACTGGAGGTTCGTAGCATGTTTCTAAATTTTATTTAATAAAAATTAAAATATTTCGTAATTTTATAAATACATATAGTTCAATATTAAAACATTTATGAGATGTAACAAAAATTTTTTTATTTAATTCTGATAACAATTGTTAGAAAAAAGTTAAAAGATAACTAGTTGAGTATAAAATTCAAATCAGTTCCTAATTATTATAAATCTAATTCTTGTAAATTATTTAGACAATAGCTAACTTTATGGATAATTTTTTGAAAATTGCTTAAAATTATGTATATCTTTAATGTTTTAGATTTTTATAGATTTTAATACTTAATATATATTTGTGAATAATATAAATGTAAAGAGTTTTTAAAAAACAAGAAAATACAAATTTTCAGATAAATATATTTGTTTTAAAGCATAGTTGATATGATGAAGTTATACCTTTCAATTTAAATTACACTTTTAAAATATTTGATTTACAAATTTACAAAGTATATAAAGCAGCTACTCTTGTTAATTAATTGATTTATTTATTATTTATATTATATAATAATTGCATTATTTTAGGAAAAAGCATATATGGCATTCACTTTAATGACGAGAACTTCAAATTGAAGCATTACGGAGCTGGTTGGTTATCGATGGCTAATGCTGGTGAAAACACCAATGGTTCACAGTTTTTTATAACTATAAAACAAACTCCTTGGCTTGATGGTAAACATGTTGTATTTGGAAAAGTAATTAAAGGAATGGTAAGTATTCATAAATTTATTTTTTAAATATTATATTCTTTATAAAGAATACTATTAATATAAATAATTGGATGTAATTATAGGGTGTAATTAAGAAAATTGAAAAAACAAAGACAGATAATAGAGACAGGCCAGTGAAGGATATTGTTATTGCAGATTGTGGAGTAGAGATTGTTAGTGAGCCATTTAGTGTCACTAAAGATGATGCTCTTGAATGAAGGAGACAACTGTCTATTTTCTTAAATAGTGTTAATTTTTCCATGACTACGCACAAGATAATGCATTTTGTAAAAAAAAGAATGAATTCTAAATGGAATAAAAAAATTTATTTAGTAAATGAAATATTGAATTTTTGTATTTCATACCAATTCCAAATAATAATTTTTTTTATACTTTAAATTCAAAATATAAATAATTTAATGAAATTAAGTTACATATATTGTATTTTAAAGGAAATGTAATTTTAACATTCAAATATTTTATATTTTACATCTAATCGAGTCAAAGTGCTTTTTTGCGTATAATTTAGCATAGATAATTTTCGCATGCTTGACGAAATTATGAACAAGTCATATATATATATATATATATATATATATATATATACCAACGCACACCACACGCATGTATATATGTAACTTGTAAAGGGCTTCGGGATTGTTGCATTTGTATTAGTAATGCCTTATTTTAAATCTAACCTTCAAATAAAAAGTTTTAACAAAAACATCTGCTTGAATCAATTAAAATATGATTAATTCTTTTAATTAAATTTATTCTTGATTTTATAATATATGAAAATATAAGGGTAAAAATTCTTATTTTAAATCAATCTAAGATGCAATTATATTTTCTTGAAAAACCAGTTTATTATGGCAGTTTGTTGTCTGTTTCATCGTTAATTTTTCTTTTATATATAACGAGTGCTGTACATTATTTTACACATCAAAATGAAAATACTTGCGATATGACTTACATGTTTGAATATCCTCAATATGTGGTTAGTGCTTTATAAAAATTATTTCATGTTATATAGTTTTAATATTATTTATTAAAATACATGATTATTATTGTTTTTCATCTTTATGCTATTAGAGGATAGGACTAAATAGCAAAAACAATGATTTATCTGACGACTATTTATATCCAAGATTTCAACTATTTGCGTATGGTGAAGGATTTGTTACGGAACGTCTAAGAAGAATGCATTTTTCTGGTATACCAGTGCTTTTTATTCCTGGAAATGCTGGCTCCCATGAACAAGGTTTTTATAAATACAGTAGATTTACAAAAAAAATTTGGATGTTCATATAATAAGATTATAATTTTAGTTCGTTCTCTTGCATCGGTTAGTTTAAGAAAAAGTTTAAAAAGTCGTACACCATTTCATTTTGATTACTTTTCAATATCATTTGGTAAAGATTACTCAGCATTTTATGGAGGAATATTACAGGAAGAAACTAATTATGTAGCTAAGTGTATACAAAGAATAATTTCTTTATATAAGGGCAAAGTAAAAAATATTATCTTGATTGGACATTCAATGGTTTGTAAAAATCATGTTTAAATTGAAACTTAAAATTATTTAAATTTTTTTTAGAGATTAATATAAATTTGTATATATCTTATATATTCCTATTTTTAAATTAAAAAAATTCCTTTTATCAAATGTGTTAAAAATTATAATTTCTAATAATGACTAGTAAAAACATAAAATATAATTGAAATATAAATGTTATAGGGTGGAATCATTGCTAAAGGATCTCTATTACTAGTACCTGAAATTAATAACAGCTTCGCCACTATTTTAATTACATTAGCAACACCCCATACACCATCCATTTATCCAGACTTTACTTTTTTAAATTATTATAAAAAATTAAGTGATTCTATGATGTATTTAAAACAAAATGAAACAACTGTAATTTCTATTGGCGGAGGTCCAAGAGATATTCTAGTTCCTTCTTTTCAAACATATGATGAATATGCAGATTTAAATGTTCTTACAACAAGTATCCCAGGTGTTTGGAGATCAACGGATCATTTATGTATACTATGGTGTAAACAATTAATATTGAATATTGTAAGATCACTATTTGATTGCGTTGATGTCTCTAAAAGACCAGCGACTATTTTTAAAAATCATGATCGTAAGATTAAAGCATTCAAATGGCACTTTTATCAAGTATGTTAATACTTCAAAATAAATAAAATTTTTTTATTAAAACTAATTGTAGAATTTTACAGCGTAGTAGTTTTGAAAAACATCTACCGCATAATGATTTTCAAGAAAAAATCATATTTTCTGATCAAGAAAGTGAATGGATTGAAGATATACGTAGACAATATGTTTGGAATAGTAAAAATTATACTTCAATTAAATCTAAAAAATTTAATAATACAGTTTATCTTATGATTAGACTTAGTAAGTCAATTGATACTTTATCGGTAAATGCTATACATTTAAAAACTAAAGACTGGATCTTTGCCTGCTCTGCATCGAATATTCAAGGTCATTCAAGAGTATGGTGAGAAAATTAAAGAAAAATAAAATTCTATATTAATAACTTAATTTTATAACAAACAGCAAATTAAATTCATTTTAGTTCATGGGGTTGGAATTTATCTAATCGTACTAGAATAATTCCTGGATTAACTAAAAAATCTAGAAAATATACAATAGATTTAAATTTAAATGAAATTCAAACTCTTGGAGTTTCTCATATAATTATAAAAGTACCGACTAAAACTTCCTACAGATATGATAACGATTTTGATGAAAATAATGATGACAATAACCAAATTATTCAAGTAGATGCATATTTACGATCAACAAGATACAAGCAAATTAGTAATATGAAACCTTGGTCTTCGGACCTTGGAAATCTGCGTTATCACATTGTGCTAGATGGCATAACAGACGTCGTATCAGTCGACATAAAAGTTTTGAATTGCACTTATGATACTCATTCACATCATCTCTTGGTCGAGCTATTGGAGCCGTGGGCACCAGGATCAGAGCAATTTCATTTTTTTACCAAAAAGTAATTATAAAGTTAAATTTATATAAATTATTTATTTATATATTAATTTTTGTATTAATTTACAGTGAAAATTCAAAAGTAATAAAATTGCAAATGTTACATTCTCAACAATTGCACAAAATGAAATCTCAAAATGCTGAATTAAGACTATATTTAAATCCTGTATGTACGTATAATATTTATGTACAAAGAGGAGATTTAATTGAAAGAATCAGTTATTTAGTAAGGGACCGTTGGACTTTTATCTACCCAATAACAATAGGCTTACTTTTACTATGTATAAGCCAAAGAATAGAATCTCAAAATGCAAATAATTCAGGTGTTACCGCAATAATACTCGTTACTGGGATTCTTTGCTTACGTTTAAATATAATTATCGAATGTTGCGTTTGTATAGTGATACTTCATATGATGGCTATTGGAGTTTGTTGTGCTGTAGTATTTTTTGGATCAGTAGCTCATAATATTGCCGTTAGGTAATAATTTATTTAAAAATATATAAAAAAAAAACATAATTCAAATTGAAAATCATATTAAATATCAATTTCATAAATAATATTCAATTGATATACTTATTTCTATTAAAAGTAATTCTGATATATTTCTATTAATATTCTATTAAATTGAAAAAATATTTCGTTAATATATTTATTGCAATATCTTTGAAATATTTATCGAATTTTACAAATAAATAAATAAATAAAATATTATTGGAAATAAAGTAAATTTGATCCAATTTGTAATTAATTTTGCTTAGATTTTAAATTAAATAGTGAACTAAAGATTAATTAATGATACCAATGCTTATTTTATATAGATTTCTAGCAAGAGCTATAGCTTTTTCAACAACTTGGTCAGACTGGTTACTAGGAGGTTTAATAAATCAATTACCAATTGTAGCAGCAGGTATTCTGCTTTCTATAATACCAGCTACTTGTGGAGCTTTAGCTATGCTACTTTCCATTTTTTTAAACTTTTTAAGGCTAACACGTATATATGAGGATTGCTTGGAAGAATTGTTGTTAGCGTCAATGAGGCGTTTAAATTTACTAAAAAAACAGGATAAAAACAATGGCAGATCGAGTGATTTAACAAGACAAAATATATTTAATCAAGTATTATTATTTATATTTTTGTGCGTTGCTTCCCTACCCGCTGTACCATCAGTACTTGTATGGGCAAAATATTTTAGGTATCTTTAATACATATATTTATTTGATTAATACTCCTGTATATATTGAATTCTAATTTTTGGATCAGTTTCAGTAATAGATTATTAACAGAAGATCAAATATTTTTATACAGTTGGATTGTTATGGTTGCGTGTGGAACATCAGGATTGGTACGAATACCAACAGAATTTACCGATACTTATAAAACTAAAATTTTGATAACCCTGTTACGTTGCTTAGGCTGGATAGCATTTATAATACCTACAATATCTAATGCAGCTCGTTATTACTGGTTTTTTCCACCTTGTCTTGCAATTATAATTGTATTAATTTCCTTAAATTCATTGAATATTTAATTTTTATTGTATAATTCTTTTACTTTAAATTGCTCAAACAAAATGCTTACAAATTGACTGTGATTAGCAATAACATTAATAATATACATATTTTAATACTAATTTATATTATTTAAAATATTGTTAAGTACATATATTATGTTTTGATTATATATAACAATACTGCCGTACTTTTAATATGTTATGTAAATAATAGGTACATCGGTATATTTAAAAACAATTAAAATATATAAAAAAAAATTAGTGTCAATAGTTACATACTAATTTTTACTTTTATGTAAGAAAAATTTTAATTTTAGATTTATGATATAATTGATATTGCAGTGTAAAAAATATAATAATAGTGCTAATAATAAAGTATTAATGAAATGTATATGATCTCAACTAGTAAAACTATATCAAATGAATTCACAAATATTCACTACCATTTTCTCGACATTAAGTTATTTGCATGTATTCGTTTCTAAAACAAATGGTACATATTGCGAGATGATGAAGAGCAAGCAATGAGAGAAACAGAAGACCTAAGAGGGATATGGCAACTAAATGTGCATAAGCAATATATAAATACAACTATACTGACAATGTTTAATTCGGTTTCGCGATGTGCTTATCATTATTGCAAACCGATTATTATTACCTATTTTATCACATGAGAGCCAAGCCATCTTATATATGAAAAACTTGTTTATATCGTGATTTTTGGAATTATCAACTAAATCTTATATGGTTCTATTTGGATATTTAATGTACAATTTATTTATATAATTATTTCAAACATTTGAGAAACAAGACAAATTAAGATTATAACAGAAATATATGAATTTAATATATATGTATAAACATACGGTCATTTTTTACTGAAAATCATGTTACGATATTTATTACCAAATAAATAAATATTCTTTACTCATTAATCACTTTAATAATGGTATAAAAAATCATAAAATAATGTATTTTTCATCATATATAATAAAACATATAAGTAATTTTCAACAAGACATTAATATAGTCGACCAAAAATTATAATTAATATTTCAAATTCTGTTTTTAATAAAATAATTCAAATTAACAAATAATTGATTGTATTTATTAAAAAAAATAGTATCACAAATATTGAGCAAATAAAACTTTGATTATCAGATTATTTGGCTATACTTTGGAAATTCCAAATTTTTTTATCGTATTTATTTAGTCCTTGAAAGATATATTTTCACGTACCAATATTAATTATTATAACAATATTCAATTATTAAATTAATGTTTTAGTTTTTTATTTAGCTTCAGTTAATTTTAAACATTTTTCTAAATTATATAAAGTTCTTATATTCTATTACGGTTCAATATTAATTGATAAAAAATACGTAATATTTTATACATAAAATAAACAAAATATAAAAACAATTAAAAAAATCGATTTTACTTTAATTTACGATTACAAAGAAAATGTTTATTAAAAAACGTCATCAAAGTCAACAACAATGTTCTTAATTATTAATAAAATTGTCTATACATCTATCGACGTATAATTATATCATAAAGTATGATCAACTTGACTTGCTTCTTACAAAAAAAAAAGGATTATTAAGGATTCTTATTACATCTGTATTAGTATTATCATATTACTTGCCTACAATCTTCAAAATAAATACATCTTTGAAGTGCAAAGTATATGAAATAATATTACTTCTAGGATTAAGTCAATCGATTATATTGTACTTGCTCAATTAAGACCATATAAGACAATAAAGTGAGAAAGAAAAAAATTATACTCGTTAGATTGCAATAAAATCAATAATTTGTATTGATTACTAATTATACTAATAAAAATTTTAATAAACCTATAGAAATGTTTGCTTAAAGAAGAAATTCCCAGGTAAAGTATTGATATAATTATTTTATTATTCTAATATTAAATACGCACTTTTTAAAGCGCGTAATAATTTTGTAAAGTAATCGATATCACCACTATCAAACGAATGAATTAATTAAAAATAAATTTCTTATTATATCTTATACGTATGGATTCGGGCGGAAACTTTACAACACTTTAAAATTTTTACAAATGTAATTTTCATATTTAAAAGGTATAAACAAAAATATGTTCTAAGCGTAATTTTTCCTTTACATTATTATGGTACAATGT
The DNA here is from genome assembly GCF_000503995.2 of Ceratosolen solmsi marchali. Classification (NCBI taxonomy): domain Eukaryota; kingdom Metazoa; phylum Arthropoda; class Insecta; order Hymenoptera; family Agaonidae; genus Ceratosolen; species Ceratosolen solmsi. The sequence continues at coordinate 14,829,453 of NW_011948416.1, read as the reverse complement.
ATAATCAACACTAAGGGCAAAAAATAAGCCTATTACGTAATTACAGTTTATTAAAATAAAGATTTTGTTGTTCCTTGCTTATTACCTAGTAATCAAGAGCCCATTCGTTTTCTTGCAAAAAAACATCTACCACTTCTTTCATTGCCAGATTTGGTATAAGTTGGTCTTGTGTCAAACGAACGCGTGTGACTGGATCAAAGTGACCTACTCTCTGAAGATGTTCTTCAATATCTTTCCTTTCATAAGTTATACCACTTGGTGTTATCACAGGTTCTTGAAGTATTTCAAAACTGATTTTACCGCACAGATAATCGGGTACTTCTCGTTTCTATAATTCAAACAATAACTAAATTATTTAAAATTTGTCTGCGTAATAATTTGGATTTAGTTATTAAACAATTTAATATTTATTCAAGGTATTACTTATATTTTATATATACTTATATTTTACATGTATTTTATTATATCTTCATTTATTGCTTTAATAGAAAAAATAATTACTTGAAAGAATATTCATGTTTGTAAATGTGCTACGTACGTACATTTACTTAATATAAATTATATGTACTGTCTGTAAATTAAACGTAGTGTTTAATATTTCTCCATACAATATTATTAAAATTAATAATATTTAATAGATTAATTTTTGCAATATCATCAAATAGTACTGATACAAATATTTTTCTTATCAATTTTTATCATACATAAAAAGTTAATATTTAAATGAAATTAATATATAAAGAAAGATATACAATGTATCTATATATTCAAGATTTTAAGTTATAAGAATTAGTTGGTGAAATTTATAATATTTGTACATAATTTACCCTTCGATTATCATCAACTTTGGCAAATAACTCATTTAGTCGACTAATAGATGTATCTCTTCTTTCTTCGATCTCTAATCTAATTGATGCCAATTTAGACTCACTCATAGAATCTTCATCCCTGTATTCATTGTTTTCATCTTCTCCTTGACATTGCTTTTCTTCAAGCTGTGATAAGCTTTTTTCTGCATCTAGAACAATCAGTCGGTTTAAGTATGATTGAAGTTCAATTTCTTGATTAATTCTCTGTTCTTCTTTTATTTGAAAGCGTTTTTTTCGAGCTTGTCGGAGAACACTTGTTATATCATCTCCATAATTTAATTTCTGTTCCTTGGCTAGATCCACAGCTAAACACAGTAATTTTTTTAAAATAAAATTTTTCCTTTTTATTTGTCAAAAGAAATATCAAGTACATTACATAAAATTATATGATAATTATTTTAAGATTTGGCTTTGTATACTTTTTTAAATTATTAATTATATTTTGTTTTTAATAAATAATATTTGAAAGCTAATAAGTTAATATTTACAATATCACAAGATTTTGTACCTCTTTGAAAATGCTTAATGGCTTCGTCAAAAAGTTCTAAACCTTGTAAAGCTAAACCGAGGAAAAAATGACCTTTTATGAAACATGGATCAAGATCTAAAGCACGCCGACAATCTTGACAAGAAGACTCCCAGCGTTTCAATTTCAAATACACTAATGCTCGATTTGTAAAGTAAGGTGCTTGATTTGGATTTTTAATCTAGAAGTTTTACATATATAAATAATTATATGTATAAAAATATTTATTACTTTATTATCGAGTATACTACTTACAATAGCTTTTGTGTAACAATTAGCAGCATCCTCATACTTATGTAGACTAAATAGACGATTTCCTTGCTCCTTTAACTCCTTATCCGTAAGATTAGCAGTAGAATACATTTTACTCATTTTTATAATAAGGGTGCATTAATGATAGTTTATATTCCAATGAAATCGTATTGTGCACGTGTATATATATATATATATATATATTTTTTTTCTTCAATACACGATCTTATTTATAATTGTTTAAGTATGAAACATACTTTTCCTATTGTTATAAATAAAAATAAAGACGTAAAAATGTATTCTGAAATTACTTGTTTGCCCTGTAACATGACCAATTTACTGAATTCTCAGTTTTATAAAAATTCGATGAGCATTTGTGCTTTTATGTGCTTTTTTCATTACTCTCAATTTGTTACGAACTTACGATTTAAAAGTCAATTGTCATTATAAACTACACCTTTTCCTTTTTGGTTATACATAATTGATAAATAATACTTAGGTCTTTAAAACTAGTTTCAGATTAGTGATCAGATATCAAATATAAATAGTAATAAAGTATTTTTTCATAACCATGAATTTAATCATTGATAAAATGTTTTTGTCTGGACTAAGATGGACAATCATACAGTGGCGCCTCACGTTCGTAGGTTCTCTCTCGCTCCCAAGCATGTATTTAACAAATATCTATAGCAAAGATTCATGAAAATATTATTTTATTCTGATAATTTAACCATCGATGTATTATAACAAAATTATATTTAATTTTTAATTATTATATATCGCTAACAGCTGCTGTACACAATTATGAACTAACGATGACAAATTTTTAATACCAAATATTGTTTCTATATCCTACTGACCTTAATTTATGAAATAATCTTATAAATAAAATATTATCACAAATCATTATTTAATTAGATAAAAATTTCTTATATTTAATTTAATTATTAATTTTATATATTATTTTATTAGTTTTAAATAATACTCTTGGGGTAAGTAAACAATTTCATAATTGATAGGGATTCATTCTAATAATAATAATAATAATAATAATAATTTTATGACAAAATAAAAATGTTATAAAAATTTTTAAATAGATTTAATGTAAATTGTGCCGAAAGAAAATTGATCTATTATGCATGCAAATGCGTTTCGAATTAGTATAATAGACCATAATCGTAACAAATTAACATACTGGCAATTGATAATGTAAAGTGGTTGAATATTATTATTATGTAGTTACAAAATGTAAAGTATTTTAAAAATACAAATAAACTACTATAATTTTATTTTTACTACTTAGAACGGTTTTTTTTATAATGACTATTTTACTTTAATTAAGAATTCATATTAAAAATGTAAATATAAATCCTACGTTATTGAAGTACAATTTATTGATCTAAACCAACTGATAATACCAAAAGAAGTGTCAAAAACAACTGAAATCTGAACAATCTCTAGTCTCTGACAAGATTAAGAACAGTTTGGTTTGATACCACTAATCCTTGTATACTGGCCAATAAAGATATAAGCTAATTCGTATGATTTAAGCAATTTTTTCAATATTACTAAACATTTTTCTTAAATAAATGCATTTAATTTTATCTGAATTTATTAAAATCGATATTTACTAAATCATTTAAGTATATTATAATTATCATTATCTAAGCGTCAGTCAAAATTAAATGAAAACATTCTTTACCATTTATTTACATAATTTAAAAATACACATTCTTTAACACATTGTTATAATATTTTATATACTGATGATATTATATACACATTTTTTATTGCAATTTTTTGTTCAAATATTATTAAATAATTCGAATAGAAATTTTCATAACTCGTAAAAATTTTGTATTAAATTCATTATTTCAAATCAACATTAAATAATAGTTTAAGTTTAATTTTATAAGTATTATAAGTCAATTTATACAAATTTAACTATAATTAATATAATGTAAAGTAAAACAACAAATAATTAATATAATTTAGAATTTAAGTAATTAATTAATTGATTTAGTCGCAGCCAAAAGTGATAGCTTATAAAATATTATAAATATAATGATATTAAACCATAATTATTTGAAATTATATGTATTCCTAGTATCAAACAACTTTTATATGTAAAAATTATGAAAAAACCTATCAAAATTTATACTAGTTCAGTATTAAATATGTCAGCCAAAAGTTTGAAATTTATATATTTCAAATCCTCCAGGCACTAATATTGTACATTTTGTACTTCTTTCGACTATTACATCACAGAATAAAATTGGTCTAAAATATTTAATATATTTAAAATATTTATATTTTTAAGAGTCGTTTGTATCGGAAATACTAAAAATACAAAGAGGCTTTTTAGTAAGTGGATGTATAGCCTTTGTAACGGTCAAACCCATACGATGATTAATATATTCCATAATTTTACTTGCTAATAAACGATTGTTTGAATGAACGTGGGGATGAGTGATAAATTCTTCTAACTGAAAATTAATATCTTTGGTTAATATTAATATGCCATACAATTATTGTAAATTATAAAAGAATGAAAATCATTAAAACTAACTTTCATCCATTGGCATTCACTAATTTCTCTATGACATTTAACAATATTAAATGTTTGTGGTACTAAGCAACAAATGGTATAAATATCAGAGCAACCAAAAGTAGAATAATGAGTATGTCTAATAGCCAATAGACATTTAAATTTAGCTATAACTCCTGTTTCTTCGACTACTTCTCGTTCTGCAGCATGAGCTATATCTTCTTCCAATTCTATATATCCTCCTGGCAGTTTCCAGTTTGAAGTAGAAATACCATGTTTATCTTTGACAACAAGAATTTCTTTAGTTTTATCATTTAAGACAACTGCACCCACACCAATATTTGTGTGGGCATAAGGTGGCACATTAGACATTTCAATGTTTGATAGCCATCGATAAAGCATCGCTCGATCTTCTTTGGCATGATGAAATTTAAAGCCTCGTTTAATTAGTTCCGGTATCCAATAACTCTGAGATAGATCAACTTGAAACCATACGGTTCTTCGTTTATCTTTTATCCATTGATCGAGCGAGACTAAGAATAAAAAATAAACAATGAGTTTGAAAAGAATTGTCAGCGATCCAAGATAATACCATTGGGAATACTATAAAAGTAAAGAATTAGCATTAGTGTGACCTTCAAGTCGTTTTGAAAATATCTCAGCTTCGCACGGTTCGAGCTTAGAATCAACGGTTATTCCATCATAACGATCCGATTGTCCGCGAAATTTATACAGCGGTTGGGTCATAGTCGTAAAAAGCAATTTAACTACTTGCATATTTAGACGATCAGTTGTTTTGGTAAATTTAGTAAACATTAATCCTCGGTCTTGTAATTCGATATAACGTTATATAGGCATACAGACTCAATAAAAAAATGTAATGTGTTATATGCCATCCACACCCTACGTAAACACAAATATGTCAAGAAACAGGCAAATTTGTTATATTCTCAATAGTCATAGCTAGATTCATTGGTTCTTGCTTTCTGATAGCTTTGACAAACGAAAGTCATTGGTGCAAATGATGAATTTATGCAACCCTTATATAAGTATTTACACGAGTGAACAGAAGATACACCTAATTGTCGCTTTATACATCCAATCTATTTTAATTCGTTTGCTTAAAGCGCGAAACGCAGATTTTTTGAACTAGCAAAAAACTAAGAAACTGCTACATAGTTCGAAACAAACAAAAAATATTACCCTAAAAATTATTCTTAAGAAAAACTTGAGTTCGAAAGATCTGTAAATTTTATTTTCTTAAAGTAAAACTAATAATAATGTATTACCAAGGATATCGTTGTTATCCAGATTAATACATTTATTGGTATTGGTTTAAGTTTATAGTAAACATACAATGAATTAATGGTCCCAACGTAGTCCCACACTATTGCGCTGCAAAACATGAATATATATATATATATATATATATATTGTCTTGACTGTGGAATTTCTACGGTAAAATAGTAACTAATTAGTTGTACTAACTAAATGCACAATAATACATATTTGTTTAAATTCTGAAATTCAACAAGATTTAAGTTGTTGAGAATTTATCGAAGTAAATATTCTATCTCATAAGTTAGGATATTGCGAATCATTTCTCATAAGATAATAACAACTTACTTAAAGTAAATTAAATAAGTAATAATAATAAATTATTCTCTTATTTATTAATTTTATAGCATTTTTACTCTTACAGATGGTGTTTTCTTTTACAATCAAGTTCACAAATATATTTATCAAATACATTGCATAATATTACGTTGCGCTTAATAAAGATGTACCGACCATATTTATGTATTTAAATAAATCGAATGCATTACAATGTTATAAATGAAATTTTTATTATTGACTTAATAACGTACTTTTTTTATGATATACTTAATTAAGCATGTTTTTATTTAATTGCATATATTCAATTATGTAGTACGGACTTTTCTACGATCCGTCAAATAAATAAAATTGATGGAAAGTGAAATTAGTTTTTTTTTTTTTTTCAAGAATTGCTACACTATTATTCTATACTAATACTTCAATTTTGTGATTTTATGAAAGAGCATTATTTACAATGTCACTTATAATAGCACAATTTATTCTCGTTAGATAAAACCGTTAAACTGATGATAAACTTTATGAAGTACTATTAAGAAAAGTAAACTAAATTTTATAGTATAAGTAAATATAATAATATATATGCAAATAATAGTAATAATAAAATAAGCAAAGACTGTTTATTATTTTAATGAAGTTAACAAAAAGCTTTTATAATAAATATAAAACGCTGATGTATTGTCGATACTTGTACTTTGTAATCACCATCAAATATGGCTTAAAAATGAATCAGTGTTTCGCTTATTTTCCGTAATTATAATGTACAACTTATATAATATGTGAAATTCTTAACATTACAATATTATAATCGTCACAAAAACTTTTCAATATTGAGATTATTTATTATTTATTTTGTACACTCTAAGATATATTCTAACATAATAAATGACACATTACATGGGCTAGCCTTTTAAGCGAAAATAATTCTAAAATTACTGATTGTGTTATAGTATTAAAATTGTATTTTCTTAAATATATAATTACTGCCCATTTCTTGTAGGAATATAATGAATGTAAAAATATAAATAGTCACAAAAAAAATTATGTTAATGAAGATTCTAGTGTATTAAGTACAAAATTACATACGAAAGATGTATATTATAGTTATTTACAAATACTCCAATGTTTACTAAATTAAAAATTTTACGGTACTCTAAACAGTTACATATCATATTTGACGAGCCTCACTATGTTAATTAACAATTTCTTCTTTTACGTAATAAAAGAATTTGAAATTCATGAAGTTATGAAAAATATCAAAATTTTAGAGAAGAGGGTTTTTCTTATAATATAGCATGGGTCATAATAAAACAAATTTTAATTTTAAATATAACAAGAGCAAATAATGTTTGTTTTTGCAAATGAATTGAAAATAGATAGTAGTGCGTTAAATTGTAAAATAATTATTTGTTTCTGTCTATTTGGAGAATTATATTAAATTAAAAATTTTCTTATAACGATCATCAATTTTTCGAATAGAAAAAAAAATCGTATACTTCTCTATAATCGGATTAATAATGAATTATATTTTCCAAAAGTATGAGAATTAAAAAAAATTTTAGTTGTTTATTATGCTTGCCTAATAAATAACATGTAATGTAAATCATAAAATAATCTTTTCAGTTTTTAACATATGCACAATAATACAACAGATATCAATATAATCGAGGTATTATTCAAACTTGCATTATATTACTTAAATACGAGTTACACAGTAGTGGAGGACAATTTGTTTACAGTAACATACTTTAGATATTTCTATTCACTTGTACTTTAATTAAATGCATATTCATATAATTAACTTAATATAATTATGGACGTGTATAATATATATAATATAGTATAATATAGTAGTAGTAATATAGTATAGCACAATATAGTATAATGTAATATAGTATAATATAATATAGCACGTGCGTGCGCATATTTTAATAAGTAATTGCAATTGTAATTTTATCGAAATACATAATGATAATAAAAATATGTATTAATTCTAGTATGTTCAATGATTCAACGATATATATATATATATATATTAATTGCTTAAATTTATAAATAAATAAAATAAAATAAATTATGAAAATCTCCATTTTTTTTAAAAATAATTTTTATATTGCCAAAAATAAATAAAATATACAACGCAAAATTTACGTGCAATATGAAACAATGAATTAATAAATTCTATTTACGTTATAAATATATTCTACAAATCATATATTAATAAATAAATATTTATTATTTTTTGAAAATTTGTTATAATTAATAATATTTCATTCGTACATATAATTTTCATATAACCAAATTACATTGTGATTATAATGTGAATAAATAAATACTGTAAGCATACTTTCAGCATTCCAAGTATCTGTAATTTTATCCGCGAATCATAATCATCATTTAATATTATACAATGTATTGTAAATACATTGTAGTATAAAATATATATAATGTAGGTTACGATAGAAGGAAATATTTGATGCATAATTAAAATGTTGTGCTTAAAACGATCATTAAAAAATAAAACTTTATTAACGAGTATGGAAAGTTTTAAAATATAGCTATGATAATATAAAGTTTGAAACAAATGACAAGGAAAGCTTAAAAACATCTTTCAGATAAATCTTTTATTACAAAAACCAAACAAAAACATTTCATGGTCAGTTATGTGAAAAGGTGGAGCATTAGAATTGATTAATAAACAGGCTGGGTAACTTGAAGTAGAAAATTAAAGTGATCCATGGCAAAATGTGAAAGGCAGTCTTAAACGGTGACAGACTGCGCTCACTTATAACAAATAGTGTGCCTACCAGAATTCATTCTCAATTTCAAATCAACACTGGTAATCGCAAATCAACGCACTCTTTTGAACTACACTGAGCTCAGTTGAATCATACTTTCGTCTTAATACGATTCTTTATGTAAAGTATTCATGTCAAATACATGTTAATAATCCCAACCGCCAATAATAGAAAAATACGATTATGATAAAACAATTCGTAAATTTAGGTAACACGTACTATATATTCGTATGTATGTAGTGTATGTACGTCTTAATTAGGCTGCGTACGTTTAGTGTATGCACGAGCACGCGGGAAAAAGAGAAATGTACAGAATATTACAATAATTACAATAAACTTCTAATTCGAAGGTGTGATATCAGTGACAACATTCATCGGCTTCTCAAAACTAATTGTCCATGGAAGTTGAAAGAATTTTGGAGCGTGTTGGCTCTAAAAAAGAAGTAGTCATTGATAAAAATTTTGTGAGTTTTTCATTTAATGCTCATTTAAAAATTATTTGTTTAAAAACCTTTCCAAGACCTTATTTTACTATATTTATAATAAATTATGTATCTTTTATTTTCACTATACTTATAGTAATATAAATATATTTTATACCGTAAGAACATAGATAAATCATATACCTAAACGCTTGAAATATTTAATTGTAAACCATTATTCTTTTTAGTTTTACTGTGGACGAATGAAAGAAAACGATCTAATATGTCTCAGTTTATTAGTATCAAGAGAACATTGTTTATTTACGAAACTGCTAGATGGTTTATATGTAACAGATTTAGGGGTGAGTAATTTTTCTATATTTTATATATTTCAGTTCATAAAATATAGACATTTATATATAAGTTAATCTAACATGATAAATAAAAATTTTTATATTTATAGAGTTCCAATGGCGTTTATATAAATGGAGTTCAAATAAGACCAAAAAAACAAATTCTCTTAAAAGAGAAAGATTATATTGGTATTGGCTGTGCTGAAATGATAAATTTAAATGAATCCATGTTTGTATATAAAGTTAAAAGTAGGGTAAGAAATTGATTTAAATATTTATTGTCAATATTAATTATTTATATTATTTTATTTATACTTATTTATTATAATTTAGAAGGTCAGTGACAAGAATCTTAAAAATATTGATTCTGTTGATTTAAAAGAAAGTAATCTAGAAGAATGCTCAAGGCTTGTTCTAAAAGAACAATCTAGATCACGCAAATCAGATAGCGTAGAAATATTAACTAAAGTACCCAAGGCAACCATAGAACATAAACTAATAATTTCCAATTACAATCATAATTTATATAATAATACAGATGAAAATGATATCAACATAGTTGAATCCAGTAATATGAAAAATTCATTAGGACAAATGGATGAACATCCTCTTGTACAAAAGAAAAATGTCAATACTATGAATTTATATAAAAAAGATGATATATCAAAAGAAGCATCTGAATGCTTGAATGCTCTTGATTACATAAATACAAATGTTGAAAAGTTGCATTTTGATAGAGTTCCACAAGTATTACTGTCTAAAGGCATCGATGTAAAAGAAATACAAAGATCTAATGCTTACAAAAATAACAATGAAAATATGGAATTAGATTTAGTACCAAAAGTATATAGTCTTACACATAAAGCCAGTGAAAAGCATTTGAATGATAATATAATACTAGAAAATATTTTTTTTGATAATGTAAATATTAAGCAAGAGTCACACAGTTATATCAATCCTAATAATTCAGTTTCTATAAAGCAGGAACCTGATTTAGATTGTTTTTCACAAATCGATCTAGTGGAAATAAACGATGACGAAGATAGTATATTTCCATTTTCACAATTATTTGATAAATCCGTCGTTAAAGAAGAACTTGAAGAGCAAGATAAGTTTTTACAACAATCATCATTATTTCTAGATGACGATGACGAAAACGTTATAACAATTTTGGATAGCGATGATGAAAATGCTTGTGATATAAATAAATTAACTGACTTAGGGTTAAAAATAAAAAATGAACCAGAATTTGAGTTTCCAGATATGACAGTGCCTACAAGTTTTGCATCAAATAATGTTATGAATATTTCTCCCGATAATATAGATGCGCTTAGTGATAATATATTGAAATCTAATATAAAGCTAAATGATAATATTGCAAATAACAAAATGACTAATGCACTATTAAAAGAACAAGAAGAATCTACACCACATCAAAAAGTATTACCTGAAATATTAATTTGCAAGAATGCAAAAATTCCAAATAAAACTAAAAACAAAGGGCTTGAAATTATTGAACCACATTTTATGAAACCTAAGTTAAAGGTTGTGAAAAAAGATAAAAATAAATCAAAAAATAAAGAAAAATCTGAAAGCAAACATGATAAAATAAAGAAACATTCTTCTGATTCATCAAGCTCTTTTATAGAAAAAAGTGTAAATAAAGAATTATCAAAGGATAAAATATACGAGAAAGATACAATTCATTCGTCAACAAATAGTTCTGCTAAGATTAGTCGTAGTAATAAAGATAAAAAGCATATAATAACGAAATGTAAGAGCACTTTGGCAGCAAATTCCAAAAAGTACAAATATCCAAATAAAAGAAAAAAACATAATGAAAGTTTTAATAAAAGTGATTCCAGCTCAGTTGAAAATGTATCGATGTATTCTGAACCACAAAAAGAAATTAGATCTGAACGTAAGACCACGATAGTAAAAGTGAAAATTTCAACAAAAACACGTGGGGATATGTTATATGATTCTATGCAATCATTAAAGCCACGTATAAAGAGTAAAAAATTAAGTTCTACTAAAAGAGAAACATCAAATTCTTCCAATAAAGCATCTAAATTATCTTCATTTGTTATTCCGCGACGTCAGGTACCACCATCCTCTATATCAACTAGTGATTCTGTCCTCGGTGTCAATGAATCAAGTAATCCGCAATCAAAATCTTGTAATAAGCAAACTATTTCAATATTATCAAATACAACAAACTTAATCAATGTTTCATCGACTGTATCTAATCTTAACAACAATAGATCGCCATCCAAAGAACAAATTACGGAAGATAAAAATATGCATTCAAAATTACAATCACTAAAATCTTTATTAACAATACCTTCTTTACATAATAGAACTCAAAAAAAAGTTTCATTCAAAGAAAACATTTCTTCTATTCGAGAATTTGGAATTGAAGAAGGCAACCGATTAAGAAATATTAAAGAGGGATTGTCCATTAGAAGTACAAAAAAAGATTTTTTGGAATACAAAATAATGGAACTAAAAATTGAAGACTTTTTAGCTCGTGTATTTGATTGGGAACCTATATGGCTTGAACAGCAGCAAACAGTAAAAGCTTTACCACCAATTGTAAAGAAAGAAGATATGCATGAATTGCCAAATCATTATAAATCTTTTGAAGAGTATTACAAAAAAATGGAGGTGTTATTATTATTGGAAACATGGCAGCAATTACTCAAAGAATATGAATGTACAGGTAACAGGTAAGCATACAGGCTATATTATTTAAACTAGAATTTTAATACACTTAAATGCATGTATTATAAATATAAAAGTTTTTTATTTTATTTTATTTTTTTTTAATGTAATATGCAGTAAATGTGTATAATTTTATTAATTAAAATTGTTTACGTATTATCTAAACTTTTATGTCTTATATATATATAGTTTTAATTGCAAGGAAGTCATAACTTATTAAATTTATATATTATATTATTTGCAGTCTTTAATAAAATGACAAAATTATTAATAAAATCTCATATTATATAACAATATTCTATTAAATTTAATACAAACACTTGAGAATGAAATGAGTATAAGAGACATAGAACGATATTAATAATTGATTAAATTAATATTTACTATTTCTATCATCAATATTCTCAAAAAACGAAATATTATATGAAACTGTTTCAAAGTTCTGTTGTCTAGTAAATTTAGAAATATATAATAATTTGAAAAATGTAAAAATCTAAAAATAATTAAAAATAAACTTTTTAATACCTAAAATGTATACTAATATTAGTAGTTTTTTATTTAAATTTTTTAAATCACATTAACATATATTTTATATTTCTATACAGTAAATATTTAATACATAACATATAAACTTCAGCATTTCAAATTATTAACATATAATATATGGAAAGTAAAATCAGAAAATATAACTAAAATAATTTTTGTAAATTTCACAAATTTGAGAGTTTTTAAAAATAATATAATTGATGTTTAAGGTACAACTCATCCATTGTTTTACCATGTAAACTTGTAAGACATTCTGTAAGACAGATGCAAACACCCAATGGCTTTGGATATTCGACGCTGCTTATAAACACAATTGTTTCAAAAAATCAATTGCGATTACAAAATCATCCAGTTTATGGTGATATGATAATTTTGGAATATGTAATCAAAGAAGGTGTTGTCCAAAAAATGCGAAGAATATTTGCTTATGTGGTACAGGTTCAACAGCAAAATTCTTTGAAATTTTTAAAATCGAACGAACAACTTTGTAAGCAATTTTTTAATCATTTAAACATGATTATTATTTTTCTATTATTTTTTTGTTATATTCATATGATTAATATAATAAAATATATCTTCTAATTATTACTGTTGCTGTAATCAAGGTAAATATGTCACCAATCCTGATGCTCTTTTATCATACACTGTACAAACGAGAAAAATTGATGAACATACAGTACAATTTGATCAAATTGCCAGATTGCGAAGTATTATGTACATGAGATCTCATTTGCGATTAATTCAAAGCTTGCAATATCTACCTCATTCTTTACTTCGAGATTCGATTTTAAAAGTTGATATTAAGGAATTTCAACTTGAGCCAGTAACAAAACAGCAGATTTATGACTATCAACTTGTAACAAAAGTACGTGAAAATTATTATAAATGTATACAATATATTTTTATTTATTAATAATAACCATAACTTTAGGAAAAACTTAACGAAAAACAAGTAGAAGCAGTTATTAAATTTACAAATGCTTCTATAAAATTAGAATCAAAAATTGGCCTCCTTAATGGACCACCAGGTATGTATAGTATAAATGAACTTAAATATTTAAGTACAATAAAAAAATTAATATACAATATATCAATATTTTTATGTTCCATATAGGGACTGGAAAATCAAAGGTCATTGCAAATTTAGTTACTCAAATACTTTATGGAGATGGTAGATATGTTGGAGGACGACCTTTCAGAATTTTAGTTTGTGCCCCATCTAATGCTGCTGTTGATGAGGTTGTATTACGTCTTCTTGAAATACGAGGAGCAATTAAAGGTTTGATTTAATTGTAATTGATTGTTACATATTATAATAAAAATAATTAAATAAATGGTCTATAATATTAATAGAGCATAGATTTAAAATGGTAAGAATTGGACGAATTGAGTCAATGCATGAAGAAGTTAAAAAAATATCTGTAACCGAATTGGCAAAACGAGAAGCTCAAAAAATATATTTTAATCAACGACCCAAAGGTTCAGAGAATGTTGAGAATAAGGCAATACTTTAATTTGTTTTTGTTTGAAAATGATTAAAATTTGTTAAATAATTATCAATGTATTTTTTTAATGTAGTATATTATTTCTAATTTTAGAAGTATAAATTAAAAACTGATATTAATGCACTTGAGTTACTTCTGGCTAAGAATCCTGACAATCAAATGTATAAAAAAGATCTCAAAGATTATCGTGCTAAATACAAAAATTTAACTAATATAAGTCCAGTAAGTTTATAAGACATGCATAATTTTACAAATATATATTAATAATTCATATCACATTTATTATATGTCTATATAGGAAGCAGAAGCTGCAGAATTATCTAAATTACAGAATTCTGCAAAAATTTTAATTTTACAAAAAGCAAACGTTATTGCATGTACATTGTCATCTTGTTATACTAGTCAAATGGAATCTATTTTTAGGTGAGCCAATGAATTTGATTATATTTTTTAATTTTGTATATAAAGTAATAAACAATGTTTATTTTCAGAGGATATTCCAATAAAATCACAATCTGCATTGTAGATGAAGCTACACAGTGTTGTGAAGCTGAAACATTGATACCATTAATGTTGGGTGTGAAAAATCTTATTTTAGTTGGTGATCCTAACCAATTGTCAGCTACTATTATGTCCACTGTAAATTAAATTTTAAATCCATTTAATTATTATATATATATGAAAATCACTATACTTTAATTTATTTCAAATAGGAAGCAAAAAAACTTGGATTAGACAAATCTTTATTTACAAGGATAAAAATGAATTTAGAATCTCAATATCAAGATGTTACTGAAAATTGTAATGATCCTATAATAATGTTAAATGTACAATATCGCATGGTCAACGATATATCTTATTGGCCAAATCATTATTTCTATGGAGGAAAATTAATGAATGCTGTAAATAATAAACAAAATTTCCCTTTTCAACCATATCGGGTTCTAAATCTTGATGCTGTACAAGATGACATAAAATTTTATAACACAAGCGAGGCTGTATTTGTTGGTAACTTAATAAATTGTTTAATGACGTATGCTAAATTGAGCTCTTGGGATAAAAAAATTACCATAGGAGTAATTACACCATATCAAAATCAAAAATCACTGATTTTATCGACAATAAAAGAATAGTAAGTTATTTTAAAAGGAAAAATCCTCTTTAATGCTTATTTGTTATTACTTTCATTTTTAGCACGAGAAATATATCTGCTAATATAAAAAATAAGTTTATAACAGAAGTTAACACTATTGATAGTTTTCAAGGTCAAGAAAGAGATATTATTATTATGTCATGTGTAAGAAGTAGTGGAATAGGATTTCTATCAGATCAACAAAGATTATGTGTTGCATTGACACGAGCAAAATATACTTTAATTATATGTGGTAACTTCACCACATTTCAGGTAATTTGCTACCGTTGTATACAAAAATACCATTTTATATTTGTATTTGCTATTTCAAGCTTTGATAAAATATGTTTAGTATTTTTATTGCACAAAATATATTTTTAATTTGAATATTTAATGTTCAATCAATCGTGACTTTCTGATCTTATATTTTAACTATTACACTTTTTTTATTGATAATTTCTTTTTTGACAAGAAATCGTAAATAAATAATTTGATAATGATTAATTTGATAATGATATGAATAAGTTTTTGAATTTTTATCATAAAAATTTTGTATCATTTTTTATTTGTTTTAGAGAGATAATGCGTGGAACAATTTATTACAAGATGCATGTTCACGAGAGGTTGTAGCATATTTAAATACAAATGCCAAACCACATGATATTAAATATCACGTTATAAAGTTAGATTAGAAATCAAAATTGTGTTTTCAGAGTATTGGAATGAAAGTCTGTAAGCTTATATTATTGTTTTTTATATTTTGTTTTTACATTATGTTGTATTATTATTACATATATATATATATATACACACACGCACACGCGCGCGCGCGCACACACACACAGACACACACACACATATATATATATATATATATATATATATATGTATATGTATATATCATTAAATTATAAAATTATGGATTAATTGACTTATAGATATTTTTTTATATTTATAAATACATTGTTTAAAATTTCTATTTTATTTTCATTTCATGATTTTAAACTTCCAAATAATGAAATGATTAGGTAAATCTCTAAGCCTTGTAATATAATTAGAGTATTTATATATTTTTAAATCATTGATTTAGAAAAGATTTCTTTTATTAACAAAATGGTACATTTTTTTTATCGTTATATTATTACATATTGTTCGGTCACTTTAGTTTTGAGAATAAAAATGCAAATTATCTTATAAGATTTTTTTGTTGATATACAAATTAAATAAGTAAAAATACTTTTATTGTTTGAAATTCTATTTTACTTTATTATAAACGATCTATAGCGTATGTACAAATAAATTTAAATAGTAAAGTGACATTCATTTTTAAAAGCATTCTCAACTATATCATTTAGTTGTCATTCATAATTCACAATCATTAAACATGGAAATTTATAGTTTTCGAAGAAATTATAATGAATGTATAGATAATTGATAAAGTTACAAAAAGGCTCACAAGAGTAACATTGCCTTTATAAAGCGAACCAGTGGACGACCTAATTATGGGCGGCATCCTTTCCGTTGTCGAATACCCTTAAAGACAAAAAAATATTGAACGTCATTTTAGATGTTTATAACATCTTTAAAAAAAAAATGATAGAATTATAGTATTGCGTCACCTTTAACAATGCCTCTAATTCTTGTCGACATTGGCATTCGTGTTGTTATCGTCTTTATTGGCGTCGTTATTTTCATAATAGGAATATGCGGACTCGTATTGGTCGGTATTGTTGGGGCAGGACTAGATGAATTCCCGTAACATTGACCTGCATTATTTAAAGGTAATAATTTTTAAGAGATTTGATTATCAAAACTATTTAAAATATTTTTTTTACTCAGTTTCATTCGACGTGCTGTCGTATGTTTTATAAAGTCAACGTAGTGTTTCGGATTCCGTTCATTTAAAAACTTAATTAATAATCAGTTTTGTACTAATGTTATCAAGTATCACAAATCTACGATTATTGTACATACTAAATACTCATCGCCAACAATTGAACGAAATTTAATTATAATTAAATAGAAAACGATGAGAAGCAATTAATTGATAGTAAATTAGTGCTGAGAACTATTTGAATATACAACAATGCTCTCTCGAACTAGACTAGTAGTACTAGAAATACCTTTTCTGTATAATCGCATGCCTTCAGTTTTAGGATCTATATTTCGTATACAATAGTCGCCGGCTTCTTTGATGTAAATCTCTTCATCGTTTATTATGATTCCAACGAAGCATTCGTTCGTACCGGTATCATTTCTCATGGTATAAGTGTACGTAACTCCTTTCTCTTCCCACTGTCCCAAGCATAAGTAGGTTCGTTCTGTTTGAATATTTCAATATGTGTGAACATAATCAAAGACAACTAAATGAAGAATACAATGTGAGAGAAATCAAAGGAATGACGTACCTTCGTATAGCTCTCCGGAGTCACAATCATATACTTTGTAATACATGACCTGACGGTTATTACAATTGCTACTTAGCTCAGCACACATCCCCGGAAAATCTGTATTCTGGCCCGTGTACTGACCCGTTATTGGACATGGAGATTCTATCGTGCGCTCGAGTCGCGCAAGAGTCCACCAAACCGCACTCGACCTGTCCAGTAAAACACTCGTGTCGTTGCAGAGAAATGATTGATACACTGGACTAGACATTGTACCTGGAGTTACGAAATCATATAAGTATTATTCGTCGTTATTAATTTTAGTATAAATTATATAGTTCTAAAGCTTTCCCATTCAAAACATACTATGTTTTATGTGAATAATTAATTAAAACTCACAAAATTATTTGTTGAGGAAAATACTTTTGTATTATATTTCACTTGCTTAATAATATCATAAAAGATTGTTATCAAATATACTAGAAATTTTTAATCGAGAGAAAAATAACCGTCCATCCTGATATCTCTTGTGTACGCGTAAAAAGAAGATTAGCATTTTTCTAATTAAAAATTTTTATACTAAAATTGTTTTTATCATATCAATAATCATGTATTATAATTATAAAATTTAAACTGACCTGTTATGAATTCCAAAACATTTTCACTACGTTGCTTCATTATTAAGCAAACATAAGCTTCCTGTTCGCTAAAATAAAATTGATATTTTATATAAAATACTTTGTATAAAATACTATATTATTATATTTATTCCATATTTATCTACGAAATTGTACTCACCACTGATCTCTAGAAAATACGATGTAACGTCCGATTTCTTCATTGGAATCTACAGTTACAAACGTAAAACTCTTGTACCCGTTCAAATCATTGAATGTCATTGTTCCATTAACTATTAGAGTTTCTTCCCATTCCCCTTGAGCCCACGAAGGAAATCTAATATTTCAACAAGAAAATTTATTATGATTAATTCTGAGATGATATATATATATATATATATATATATATATATATATATATATATATATTTATATTATAAACATTTATAATATGTAATTATTAATAATCACTACTCACGTTGCTAAATTTTTTATAACATAGTTTGGCATATTTCTCTGAGTCGTTGTTTTACTAAGTACAAGGCTTTCATAACCATTTGTAGAATTATGAAGATTTTGAGTGCAACTTGAGTCGCTGCTAAGTGTTAAATATGTTTTTGCTGTTTTACTATCAACGTGGTATATCTGCAATATTAAGACTTTATTAAATTAATGTTATAAATAAAATTAAAAATGTATGATTTCATTGAATAAATACATTTGATATTTCAAAAAAATGTGTGAAACTTGTTTCCTTTTTAAAATTAAATGAAATTTTAATTACAATTATTAATTTAAATTATTCGTTTTATTTATTTTTAAATAAATAAATTATATACTAATAATGATATTAATAATAATATTAATAATAATTGAAAAATGAAAACATTATATAGCGGCATAAATTTACATTCTTAAATGAAATAATGTACTTTATTCTTAGAACAATACTATGCATTCAATAATAAAAATAGATAAGACAGAAAAAATAAATAGGTAAATTTTGTCTAAATTTCTTTATTCATAATAATAATTATTATTATTATTTTATTTGCAGAGTGCAGTGACATACCCCACAGCGATAACGAGGTCGTCTACGCCTAGCGGGACCAGAAAATTCTGCACTACCCCTACTATCCAAAAGTGCTACGTACATAGGATTATCACTGTTTGTTCTTGAATTCGATATTGGCCATGTACCAAGACACTCGAAAGTTACGTCTTGAATTATATTTCGAAAGTAAATGAAAGTATGCAATATTAATGGAAAATACTTATTTGACGTAAGAAAATATTGAGTTAATAGATTACCGTGATCGTCGAAAGAGCATCGCTTGAATTGTAAATGCAAAAGTGAACCAACTGGACAATTATCCAAAACACTCGTCTCTTATTTCGGCATTATTATTTTCCAAGACATCAAAATCATAATTCACACTGTACTTGAAGCGATATTTTCCTGCGAACGGGCAGTACTCATTTCTTATTTTTTCGCCTCCAACTTCACTAATACCTGCGCACAAATGAAATATGTAATTCCTTCAATGAGATCGAAGAAAATATTTTCATGTATGATGATAGAAATTGTTAGTTTTTTATCATTATAATCTATTTCTTATTTAATTTCGATAAAATGGGTTTTATTCACTTATATTTACTCACGATATAAGATTGCGGTGGAGTTGAGTTGATTGCATGATTCGATCGCGACAGTTTCATTCGTATAGCACCTGTTAAGATCTTTTAAGTAAACCTCGATGATATTACGTGATCGCCGAATTAGTTGGAAACACCTTATGCACTCACCATATCCACCGCGCCTGTATATAAATTTATATAAACATCAATTTATTATGAATTACCATACATTTATCTTAAAGACAATTGTGGTATTGCATATAAATATTTGGTTTAAGTAATATTATTATTGAAAAGTGTATCAAATATCTTACTTTAAGATTAATTTTAAATAACCTTAAAATTATTTAATACAAAGTTTTACCGAACTTTTTATTTGTACAAAATATTATACGTATATATTTATATGATAAACTTAATGTAAATAATTAAAATCTTTAAAAATGTATTATATAAATAAGTTCATTAATTAATTTAATTGTTTATTTAAGAACAGTTTGTTATTAATTTGTGGCCAAATTGAGTTATTGAAATAATTTATAACTTTAAGAATAAAAATAAATACATTGTTCGCTTAATTTGAGATCCATAGTGTGATGCGATAGTTAAAAACAAAATATTTTTTGTCAATAATAACAGTGAAAAGTAAGATTAGCCTCAATTTTATATTTGATACGAATAATATGACAGACTGTCAATTAATAATTAATTTGAAATTATAATCAATTCCGTAAATACGAGAATTAACATTATTTTGTATTTATTTTTTTTTCTCAAATAAAATAAGAATAAGACGAAAATAAAATATGATATTGGATGTACGTAATTGTGGAAATGTATAGTTAAAAATAAAATGACTTAAAAATATTAAGTTGAAAAATTCAATATAAAATATGCTCAACTTCAATATATACATACAATGGATCAAAAGTGAAAAGACCTAATGAAGTTAAAATAAAAATGTTAAATTTTTTTTAATCCATCTAAATCTGTCACCATTTAATGAAAATATTTACATTTTAATGTCAACCTTGAATATGTGTCATTAAACTAAAATAAATTATTTTTTATATTAACACGTGATTTAATAAATTAAAATAATATTAATAATTCTATTTGAGACAAGCGAAGATTCACTATACATATTAACTGTATAGAAGATAATGAACGAAATTAAAATGGCAAAGGCGGTAATTGCTAATGAATTACAAAGAAAAATACATTTAATTATATAAAAATGTTCTAGAGTTTATATTTTATAAATACTGTATTCAGAATTCTTTCTTCGTTCAGATTTGTACAAATACTTGCATGCGTATACGAGAGAACGTTATTGTATGTGTGTATTAATAAATCGTTTGATGCAACATATTAAATGTTGTAAAAAAAATTGTGCTGTATGTACAAAAGAAAAAGGAACACGGAGATTTCTAATAAATAAGTTGATAATTTTTAAAGAATGTTTGTGATGCACCGTTAAAATAAATATTTGTATTTGGTGTGTAATTAATTGGTGTAAAAAAAAGTATACCTGTCCCTAAGTAACACCTTATTGTCGATTTTTCTATGACAATATCCCCAGACAGGGATAGCATCAAATGTAATGTTGAGTATGGAGTATTGGACTATGGGCTCGCCATCGTCGAAGGTGTTAATATTGCCCCTGGTGTTGCCAATGCTATTGCCGCTGCTCACCTGCATCACGAACTCCCCTTGGTACTCGGCAGAAAAGTAACAGCCAGCTCTGAATTCCGAGAATTCTTGATTTTGTAACTCCTCGGTCGCAATAGTCGATAAACCTAAAAACAAATAAGTTGCATTTACAGATATTTATACTGTTGAGCATCTTCATATTGGTTAAGAAGAAACACGAAATCTCTCAAATAATGCCAACTGACATTCTTATTAAATTCTTTCGTTTTATTTTCATTAAGTAGAGAGACTTAGATGGCTCTTAATTTTTCTATCCTTGAATTTGAATGTTCTACAAGTTTTAAAGGATTTGTGATTTATGGGGAGAAATTAATGGCGCGAAAAGGTTCGTTCTCAAATTCAGCGCTAATTTTATGTTGAAGGATATAATATTTAATTTGAATTAAGATATTTTATCGACCTTTATATTTTTACAATAATATAATATGAAATTGTTAAAAATTATTTTAATTTTTATGTCTTAGGAATTTATAAAGATCTATTACACTGTTGGCTTATAAAAGAAAAAGGAATATGTTGGTAATAAATTACAACTTATGAATATGAATAAAAAAAATTTGTTCATATCCATAAATCCATTTGTTTGTGTGTGTGTGCAATTTACAAGTAAAGAAAAAAAATTAAACTGTAAGTCTCAGTTAAACTTCGGTAGGAACGGTAAGCAACTATAATTATAACATTTTTACGGAGTTTATTTAACAGTGATTAGTGGTTTAATTCAATAAATTTATATTTATTCATTAAAAAGTCTTTTGTAGATGACAAGTGCGGAGAAATGGTCTCGCAAGAAACTTGTGGTAACCCGATCTAATGATAAAACGAAGCAAGCTGTAAATTGTAATAAGGGAGAGACAAAAGCAGGAGGAAATACCGCTATTCCAGTCAAGTTCAAGAAACGAAGGATAGCAGTGTCGTATCCACGAACCAATAACTAAATCTTTGAGCATTGTCTCACGGTCTTAATCGAGGAGGGAGGGTGGCAACGCCGATGAATGGGATAGTGGAATACGAGAGTGGTAGGGAGTAAATTTTTCCTCGCGACCTTTTCGCGAATAGCGCGTGAGTGTGCCCTACTACTTCGCGATGCAAACACGCGGATAGTTCTCCGACGTAAAGCGAGTTTCGAAACGTTTAAGAGTTAAGGCGAGACGCGAGGAGCATCGCCCTGAGGAAAGAGAGAAGGTGCGGTGTCCCCTCCAGTACAAAAGTCTTTCCAAGCACCTTTACGGGCGCGTCCCCTCACATAACATGACTCTCTCTCTCTCTCTCTCTCTCTCTCTCTCTCTCTCTCTCTCTCTACGTAGTTCTAACACTCCCAGCTCGGATGCTTTCGGCTCTCACTAAAAAGAACTCTGCCTGCTCTCAAAACAGTTCCAATGCGAGCGGAAATGCACCTCCTCGCGTCGTTAATTGGAAAGCTGAATTTTACAAAGCTTGCGGATCGTGGTAGCATCTTATCTTAAGGTACCTAGCATCACTCTTCGGAGCGTAATCGAAGCTCCCGTGTTTTCTTTGCGTAAGCGTCCTCTCTGATTTCTTGCGCTCTTTGAAAATGCGGACTTCTAGGATTACTGGATTTTAGCTCCAAAGGAAGAACGAAAGTCTTGAAGTGGCAACGCTCATTGTTGCGGTTTTCAAAATTTTGAGGCACTTAAACATTTTTGGTGAAAAAGAACATAAGGCAATAGATAGCTGGTCAGTATGAAACTTATTATCAATTTTATCGTAGAACTTGCCTCGCGTTCAAATTCATGTTATCGAGCGAGAAAAAAAGGAAGAAGAAGCGAAATCTAGACAGGAAAAGAGACGGTAGATTGGGGGGGGGGGGGGGGAGAGAAAAGGAAATCATGAGCAAGAGCACCAGAGATTCTCGACGGAGCTGAAAGGTAAATACAAAAAAAAAGGTAGTCTTTACACAAAGGGAAAGGAAACCGGATAATAATGACGATGCTTCTGCGGTCGCCTTCTTGCAAAGCGTATACCTATATATACAAGATGAAACCAACACGAACGAAGTTCGGTAAGAGAAAGAGATACGATGGTCCCAAAAATTACTGATCTAATCATGAGGAACGAAGTGGCCGCCACAATTTCCGCTGTTTTGTTCGGCCACCTGTCGTGCCACCACCCCCTTTATAAACCTTGAATTCCAATTTACTTGCCTTGGCCGCCGACTATTTTGTTTCTCCTTTATTTTCCCATTTCATTGATCTCCTTCATTCACCAATGTCTTTTCTCTCTCATTCCGTTATCGATACTTTATATTGATCACCATAGACCATAGCTTGATAATATCTTGATAACTACTTCGTATACTTAATCACAATTCTATTTCAATAATTATCTATTACGTACAAAGTTTACTAATTGTTAATGCAATTAATATCCTGTGTAAGATTGCCACACTTATGAGTATTATATATATTTTCATAATTTTTGTAATTTCAAATTTTTTTTCCTCTATAGAATGAGTATGTCAAATACAATCGAAATAAATACTTTAAGCCGTTAAGAATCGAGACTGTCATAAAGAATAAAAACATTGACAAATTTTCTTTAAATAATCACTTGCGTTTTCTTTTCGCAAGCTCTTCAGATATTCAGATGATACCTAAACTTTTTTATTATAGCAAAGTCAAATATTGACAAACATAAGAGTCTCTCCTTGCCTATAAAACTTTAGTAAATTTTAGTATTATCTTATAATATAAACACACGCTATATAATTTCATAGGGGTTTACATTTTAATTAACAATAAATAACAATAAATATAAGAAACTTATTGCATATTAAAAATGAGGCAAAAAAAAAATACATACATAAATAAAATGCCTCTTCTATTGTTTTTATCTCTTAAAAAAGTATCCGAATGTAATAATAGCTTAATAGAATCAGCATGCACTCTATTGGTCAATGAGATGCACTTGATAGCTGTAATGCCATTCATTTACCTTGCATATGCGAGAGTATTGTTGTTTACAAGATACCGCGGTACTCGCAAAGGACGTTTACATTTTAATTGAAAAACTAGCATTTGCCGATAGAAACAGGCGTGTACGTTCATTACGAGGGATGTCATTCCAACGTGCACTCGACGGTTCGAAAGGAACGGTTCCGCGTGAACGCGGTATCATAAGTACTGGGAACGATATGATTATAAGGGAATCGAAAAGCTAAGAAGGA
Organism: Ceratosolen solmsi marchali; assembly: GCF_000503995.2. Taxonomy (NCBI): domain Eukaryota; kingdom Metazoa; phylum Arthropoda; class Insecta; order Hymenoptera; family Agaonidae; genus Ceratosolen; species Ceratosolen solmsi. The sequence goes on along the minus strand of NW_011948416.1, from coordinate 14,804,625 downwards.
GTACGACTACGTACATTCGCGCAGGTTAGATGCGAGAGATCGTGCCTTAAGTAAAAAATAAAAAGCGGGAATGAGATGCATGGCGGCTTGCCTGCCAACTCCAAGAAGCGTCGGCCCTCTTCCAAAAAACGATCTAAATTTATCCCACGGATACAGCCGTCCGACTCTGGTTCCACTACCGAAAGTATCACCCAAGATCGAGTCAGGCTACAGGCCGGACTTCCACTTTTCGCTCTTCTCAAATGGCAAGCCTCGCTTTTTATAGAAATATGACAGACTCCTATATCTTTTCGAACTTTTCCATTTATTCCTTCGTTACTACAGCCTACTTAACGCGCGCAAGTTCAGTCTTCGTACCACCTATTACGCACATTACTTTGGCATTCTCAAAAATCTTCCCTCCTCTAATCAAATTCCTATTTATAGGCCGCTCCTTTGATTGTTTATATTATTTTTAACGGGCACTTATCTGTCATGTTTTATTTATGTTAAGGCCAGGGTTAAAATATTTTTAAATACTTTTTCCCAATAGTATACGGCGAATCATTTTTCAAAATGAAGTATGCGAGCTACATATTCACCACATTATGATAGAATATACTTTTAAACGAGAGCTAGAATTCTTAATTTGTACCGATCGTTCTTTTTTTTTTTATTGTATTTTATTTTAATTTTTTTTTAATTTTTTAATTTACTTTTTATTATTATTATTATAATTCTTATTATTATTTTACTAATGTGAAAAAAGAATATTCGTTAAAAAAATAATGCAAGCTGACGTTCAACTCAGTTGACGAATATATTATGTTAATAACAAAAAATATTTTGCTAAAATTCGCACGATAATTCGAACTCGTTTATAAGCTTAGAAATAATAAATTGTTTGTCAATACCAATATAAAAAAGTGGTGAAAACAGACAAAAAGGTGCTCGATCGTTGATTGTTTCTTTCGCGAAAAATAAGAGACACAAGAAAGTCCGGATAGGTGAGAAGCGATCGGTACTATGTGCCATTTGTCGCTAATCGGCACTATCTATTATACAATTAACACAATTATCACACTATCTATTGATACAAAGTTGCTCCTTAAGAAATTGTGCTCTTCACTATAGCAGCTTAACTTTGCCTGCTGCTGCTGCTGCTGCTGCTGCTGCTGCTGCTGCTGCTGCTGGAACTTTTGCCATTTTCTCAATTACTTTTATCGACTTTTAATATTCTCAAGATTTCAATCGACTTGGCTCAGATCTGCTTACAGATAATACGACACTGGTTAATCATAAAATGGTTTGTCTTAGCCAAATTGAGGCAACTATTAATAATACAGTCCTTAAGTGTATCGCGTGCGGACTTATTATTTATTCATATTTATTAATGCCTTGTGGAATAAAAATTACTCCCGTATAGATGAAATTTGGTAACAATTAATTACCAAGAAATCTATCGCTTCGCTTATTAAATTATCATTTGGTTCAATAATAATCCAATAAGAACCAAGTGAAAAAAATCTTAATGAAACTTGTCATGAAGTCAAACGACAAATGATAATCTTATAATTTTAGAGTGTAAATCAACTGCAACATTATATCAAGCAACTCCTAGTATATAATGGCAGATAATTTACATTAAACAAACGTTATGCCAGCAAATCATTCATGAGATTTATCACATTTTAATCAAGTTAGAGAGTATTTTATATAGAGAGATAAATTTTTACTCATATACTCATTTTGCATTGAATTTATGAGTAGACTAAAAGATTGTTATATGCTTACCGATGCATGAATTTTTTTTCTTTTTTCTTTTTCTTTTTTTTTTTTTTCTTATAGGCTTGTCGTGAACACCATTAAAGATGACTTATGACTCAATTGCAGTGCTAACAATAGGATATATTTGATTGGTCTATCTTATCTGTGTGTAAAGTATTTACTTTCTTATTCTTTGAAAATCTGTGAAAGATAAAGTGAAAAGTATTAGAATTCCATTATAAAATTTACGCCGTCGTTAGTTAATCGAAAATCCTTGATACTGTATGGTAACAAAACAAAAAAAAACAAAAAAAAAAATATCGATGGAGCACTTAGCAGAGACTCCTGTTCCACTATACGTCTACTTTTAATCAAGAACAAAAATCAATCGGTCGGTTAGTCGGTGAGATTGTTTATTTGTTCAAAAAGTCCCCTCTATCGGATAACTCATGCGGCAGCGCGAGAAAGGTTGGTAAAAGCAGCATCTAGCAAAAGAGTGGCGACTCGAGGAAACTCGGATTAGCGTCTTTGTTCCTGGGGTCCTTGGACAGAGATCACCTGGACTCGCGAAGCAAGCGAAGAGCAGGGGACAATGAGAGGGAGTCCTTTTCCAAAAAAAAAAAAAAAAAAAGACAGGGAAGGGTTCCCGAAAAGCATGGAGTTCGTGTGTTCGCATAATCACAGGGGCCATTTATCCGGTGCAGCGACAGGCGCAGAAGAGACGCAATTTCTCGAGGTATCCGTTCGTGCCAGGTTTCGTCGTGCGTGTCAACGGACGTGTGGGCAGCTGCGATTCGGCCAAAATCATCAGGCTCGTTAACGAGCCGCAGCTGCAAGTTCAAGCGACCCGACCGTTTTCCCGAGAAAGGGCTCCGAAACGGCAAATATACTATATTAATAGCCTCGTTGGAAGATCGGCGAAAGCTCGCTACTACTTTTGTTAACGAATAAATTATCAGCCGCACGAGCGCTCCTACACCGACGTGCTCGTACCTAACGCTCGGCAATTACTGTCCGGATATTGAAAGGACGCGCTCTCGTACTGCTAGAGTCGGATGACCGCTTTCAAGGCCCCGCGACACGCTTCTGCACACCGCCTCCTCTTGCTTCCACTCGACTTCTTTACCTCATAGAGCCATTCTTCTCGTTCTATTTTTTGCTCGGTTAATTAGCGTCTTTGCAACCTCGGAGTGTAATTTTGAAAAAAAAAAAAAAAAAAAAAAAAAAAAACCACAATTGAGCACTGAGACTTTCACTAACAGCAGAACGCGCAAAATCCACTCGATTACGGAAGCTTTATCACGCAAGTTAAAAAAAGGAAAAAGTCGGTTATTTAATGGTGGATTAATGGTGAAAACGAGAATGGTTCCTACGTAAGAGGACACTGACTCAACAAAATTTGCCTACGAAGAAAAAAATAAAATTAGAAGAAATAATACACGACATTGCTCGATTGCTTTACAATAGCTCTCGTCGGGTCAGTATACCATTCCTACAATCACACCTGTACTTTTATGTACCTCCGTATGATACTCACCGCAGCGTGGACTATCATTTTCCCCCTATCCTTGCACTATTCCCAATAGAAGTAGGGAAATTAAAGAATCGCAATTGGTTGTGCTAGAGTCGACATTAAAAAGCATTGATTGCTTATCCTAATTTGACAATGACATTTTTATTTCCTACGGATCACGTACATGCGATATTATATGCATGTAGCAAAAATATGTTGTCCTCGACAAACCCCCGTTTTTCTTCTCAAAAATTCTTCTTTTGACAAAACCTTCAAACTTTATTTACATTAAAATTAATCAGCTATCTGATTTTTGGAAATACTACGATGCATTTTTTGTCATTAGAATTGTAACTAATAGGAGGCTAAATAACAATAGATTATATTATTTTCATAGCTTAATTTACATCTAGAAAATGCGTTGTTTTATTTTCTTTTATTTATTCGTTAAAAATATATATTCAGTCTCTGACTCACTTCTGAAGAATATATCACAAAGCAATTAGACTTGATTCGTTGTAGTATTTCTCCATTAAAAATAAAACATATGTTTAAAAGAATTAAATGTTAAAAATATATAAATCAAAAGAAGATTCGAATTATAATATATAATAAACTCCAGATATAATACAAATGCTTTTTTTTAATTCTCAAAAGAAGAAAAGTTTGTTATACATGCCTTCGTTTATATATATATATATATATATATATATATACATATATATATATATATATATATATATATATACATATATATATATATATATAACTATGCGAATCCAAATTTATAATTGATGTACAGAAAAAAATTATACAAGTTGATTGTGAAATACAATAAATAATATTCATAACCCTAATATAGAGAGTGAAAAAATTTCGTTTTATTGTTTTCTCATGGTGCAAATTCTCATTTGACGTTTCGACTCGAGACATGAAAGAATGGAAATAATAGGATTTACATAATGCGTAGGTATATTTTATCTCTTTTGAATATACATGCAAATATAATGGTTATTTCTTATATTGTATATAGTTTTGGACGTAGAATTTTTATACGAGCATATTTTTAATATTCACGCGCGAGTCTATGCACGTAATAATTACGCAGGTACGTACGTTGATCGTCAAAGAGAAATCATGAACAAGAAAAGACAAACGACAGAATAGAGTTCTGCGACAAATTGCCTTCCTAGCACAGAGAAGAAATCGGAAAACGAAGCCAGGGACGCATATTCCAAAACGATTATTAAATTCTTTTCCTTTTCTCCCTACGGCCTCCATGCGTATACTTCGTCTCTCTCTCTCTCTCTCTCTCTCTCTCTCTCTCTGCTAAGCCTCCCACATTTGCTGTTTCATTCAATATTTAGTCGTTTTCTTGTTTCGTTCTCTTCCTTCCTCTTCGCACCATTCAATAACATCGGCCAAAACTGAAGCGTCGATTGTTTGCAGAGATGTGCCACACAAGCATTCCAACAATAAAATGAAAGAGAATTTGGATAAGGCAATAAACGAATATCTGTTTAGTCCGATATTTAGCTATTTGTATATATCTGCATATGGTTATGTATATATATATATATATATATATATATATATATATATATTTATTTATTTGTGCCTTTTGTCTGTCATCTTACGAACACTTGACTTGTATGGACACATTTACCTTACGTTCGATGCGCTTTTTCTATCAACGAGGAAAAAACATGTTGATTTAATACCTTTAATGAAATTCAATCGACTAAAGCATCGTCAATTTTTTTTTATTATCTCAAGAGCTGTATCACGAGTTCGGAGAGCACATTTTGAGCTGTAAACATCGAGGCAACTCTTTATTTAAAAATGAATATGTTTGTAGGCTGAGTAACTCAAGCGCGATTATTATAAGACTGTAGTTTTTACAGATTTATTAATAATCGTATAAATTTTTTACGAAGAATGAGAAATGGGAGTGCGAGCGGTGTGTGCAATGCACAGCTCGGGAATTCCCCCTGAGAGATGAGTGGCAGTAGTAAACGGGAGGAGTAAGAGGGATCGAGAGTCGATTAAGAAAAAAGAAATAAGAAATTATTAGGGTGAGCCAGATGAGATAAGATACGAGCTTCTCGCTCTCTTTACGATACTGTTTTCCGCAGGTTGCACTCGACGGTCCAACTTTCTCGCTTCGAGTTCATAGCAGTCTTGAGGTCCAAGCACAGCGGCGAATCGTGAATGAAAAATTAGAAATTGCTGGGACTAAAAAAGCAAGACACATTTACTTAAGCTTATCGTTACGTGATTGAAATCTCATTCGCTGGCGTTCGCCAGGGTTGGCTGGTGAGTGGAGCCGAAACGTGTATCACTAGACGGAGACGGAAAAGCATTAAGCCTAGATGTTTCGTCGCTAAAGTATAATAGATTATCCGAAAATGTGGTCTCGTGCAAGAATTTCGGACGTGCGGAAGAAAGGATATCGCTGAAAACACGTGGTCCATTGAGTAGAGATACAAGGAACTCAGGTACGAGTGAAGTCGTACAGTTGAAAGCACACGTCTGACCAGTCATGAATGAAGCGGCGAACGGGAGGAATGCGGAAAAGCCGGTAGGAGAAGAAAAGCAAAATATGCTGCTCGACGGAGCGAACACTGGCGGCCCGAGTTTGTGAATCGGTGGCCGTCCCGTTAAATTTATGGAACTGGAATTTACAAGCGGCTCGTAATAGTCGAGCCCTTTGAATAGGCAGTTTTCGTCAACAATGGCCCTGAAATTGGATGCCTTTTCGGCTTGAATCTTTAAGCCGATTTCAGTTGGGAACTTTCCTTTTTTCTTTTTTTTTCTTTTTTTTTCCAGATAACGACCTTGACCGCGCTTCTTCGGACAACTTTACCTATGCAATTAAAGTACTCGGAAGGGAGGTCGACAGGTCTCTTCTTGAGTTATGCACGAACGTCGCCGCCAACTTGGAAAAATCTGATTTCCGCGCACGCACCATCGTACACTCAAGAAATGAGGGAAGCACGAATGGATGTAGAGACTCGGGCTCACCTTGCGCGATCTCGAGGCCCACCAGATGCACCAATAGAAGTAGCAATAAAGGCAGCGGCATGGCGCGGTCGCTCCTCTTAGATCCTCGGTTCGAAGCAAACAGCTTCCCTCAGTTGCGCACTTGAAAGTCCATCGCGGGCTTCGGACGGCTCGTCCTCGGGGCTGCCGCCGCAACGAGGGCGGGTTAGCCGGTTGGAAAAGATGAACTCGTCTGATAATGTAGCAAAGTAACCGACTAGAAATTTACTGGAGCACGCACTCGTTGTCCCGTCCACACGGCTTCGCGCTCGCGCTAACTCTAAAGCACTCCCGGACTGCCGAGTGAGTCGGAGCCTCGGTGGTGGCCCCGCTCTACCCCCACTTCGGGGCCGCTCGGTCATTCTGCACTTTTTTCCTGCCCCTACCGTCGGACTTTTATCCGTGCGCTACTTCCCGTACTTTTACTTTTCTCTCGTTTCCTTTATCTCTATCTCGCCTCCTAATCGCGACTCAATAATGCCTCTTCTTTGTGTCTGCGTGACATTCGTCACTGGTGACGTTTCAATCACCAAATACCCCAGCGTTTTACGCAAATAAGCACTTTCTTTTATAAGAGCTGCCATTCCACTCTGCTCATCACTTCTAATTTAATATCAAAAAGTGAGCAGCTTCTCTTACCTTAATCCAACCTTCTCTTCGAGAAGACGCATCCTTCAACCGCGACTCTCAAGAATGACATAACCATGGATAAGAAATCGCTATGAAATGCATCGATTAATTTTTCTCTAGAAGGTAAATATTACGCCCTATATATTTTTATAAATTATGTTTTTTATAAATAACAAAAAAGTGCCCAAGTCATATTACAAGATTTTTGGCTATGCTCTTGAAATTTTAGATGTGGATGAAAGATAAAGATGCATGGTTTGCTCGAAAAGCACATTGCATTTATGAATGGCAGCCAGCAATTATTAATATAATCCTTACAATCCCAATGTTTTATAATAAATTCTAATTAACAACAAATTCATATCAATTCATTATTTTAATTAATATACTTTATCCTTGACCCTGTATAGTAACAAGTATATACATAGGTACGCATAAATTACTACTTACGAAATACTTTCTATTTCAATTAAAATTTATTGTATCGCATATTTATTTAATTTATCCTCTCATTAAAAAAAGCATTGCAATTCTAAAAAATTGTTAAATTTAATTAAATTCCATTATATTAAATTTCATACATTATTATATGTATGAAAAAAAAATTCATCTTTATTAGCCAATCAAACGGACGCAATCTTAAATATAAAAAAAATTATATATATATATATATATATATATTTTTTTTTTTTTATTATATTGACAATAGAAATTTAATTATGCTAAATTTTAGAAATGCATAATTCGTAAAAAGAAAATAAGACTATTTTATATTATAACATAGATAAAACGATATGTAAAATTTAAGAAATAAATTAGATAATTCAAGCGTCAAATAATAAAAGATGCTTGTAAGGATCGTACATAATGATTAATTAGATATAAAGATTAATTAGTTATAAGTGTTAAATATTTTTATTGATTATACAACAGCAAAAACGGCATTGGAAATGAAAAGGAAATTGTACGACAAAGCGGCGTGTTTGAACTTCAATCGAAATTAAAAAACCAACAAATAATAAAAATAAAAAAAAAACAAGCAAAAATGTTGGATCAAAGTTCGTTAAAATTCGTATTTGTGAACAGCTGCATCGGAGTCACGAGTGCAAGACTTCTACGGCCTCCGTCTTCCCTCCCATCAATTTTCGATCGTCGTGTTCTTCGTCGTTTAATTATTTACATTCGAAAATTTTTCATTTCGTTTCTTTAATCCTCATAGACTAGTGAATTCTTTATCGACGGTTTTGCTCGTAGAATATTTCGTTGACCGCGAATGGGAAAGAGGAAGGAGGAAAAGTTATAAATGAATGAAAGGCATTAAAGCAGTGTTTAAATGGTCTTAGATATCAATAGGACTATTTGGCTTTCGCTCGCTCATTGGCATATTTACTTAAGACGGTTTATCTTGGATTTGTTGATACGCCGATTCATTGTCTTTCGGCATACGAGACTCTGTGTAATCACAGATTCACGCGATTCAGGCTCAGGCTCGTCGCAATTAAAATTACTTGAAATGAAATAGAAAAGCAAGTACGCCGTAACAAAAATAGCTCGCTGCATAAGGATTGTGCATTGATTAAAGGATACTGATGGCTTACTCGCCAATGGACAAATGGTGAGACAAACTGACGAAGATAAGAATTGATATAAAAGTAGCGAAAGCACCCATAAAAATTGCTTCTTTAGTGCTCGATGTTCGTCTCGAATGACTGCTTCAACTCCTCTGGATACCCGCTTTAGCCCTCTCCCCTTCCCTCTAACGCCAGAACACCAATGACTCGTATGTCCACGCAACACGAACCCGTTAGCGCACGCTTCCCTTTCTTTCTCGCTCCACGTGCCAGACACTTGCTCTCTCCTCGCACATCTTATTGAGTTTCAATTTTGCTCTTTCTTCACTTCGTAATCGGCACTCTCCTGACTTTTCTTGCCGATGCTGCGTCACCATCGAATAACATCTTTTTTTAGAATAAAAGATAATGCTCGCCTGGCATTGAAATTCTGAATTATCACACATACACCTTTGCAGTCTTTTATTATTCTAATTATCCATGATTTGGAATTTCTATTTTCATTGTCATCATCAATTTAACTTCTACTTTCACATTTCCCGAAACTCCGTGGGTATTTCACAAATAAAATACGCATGAATAAAATTCGTTCTACCAACATGAAAAGAGGACCAAACTCAGGCAGGTCTTTGAGAGACGCCGGGGTCAACAGAATGACAATTTCTCAGGAGTGGCAGGGGTTCGAGTCGCTTGGGAGGTGATGTGACAACAAGGAACGAACCCATGAGAACGTCGTATCTTTTTGACTATATGTGTACAACTCTTTTCCGCTTTCATCTACAGGTTCATTCCATATTTCTATATTTTATAATTGTCTCTGCTTTACCTCCTCTTCGCCCCCTCTCCCTCTCACTCACACTCTCATTTTTTGCTGCCTAGAAATTTTACGTCATGATAAGGATTCTGTAACTTTATTCAGAGGCTTTAGAGCACTTTCATTTTTAAGGTGGTGTTCCATTCATTCATCAAAATTTTCATTTTTCTCAGACCTGCTCAAATTTTCTCAAAATTCAACCTCGACACTACATCTATGAGCCTCTAGCGCGTACAATGTTTCATATATAAAAGAATCTCCATATTCTTTTATTCACTATCATTTCCTTTCTTTATCTACATATATTTACTTGTAGACTAAAAATTTAAGTCGCGGCATATTAGTAACAAATAAAACAACAGTACCACTAAATATCGAACAAAAATATCGTTGAAGCTTTAATCACAATTATATAGTGAGTTGTGTTTGAACTGCATAACCAAAGAATTAATTAAATTTCCAAGATACTTAAAATATTCAAATTAATAAATAACATAAAGTGTAGGAAATACGTCAATTTACTATTATTATGGTTTGTATAGAGTGTGATTAATTAATTCACGGAGCACAAAAGGAACTAGGACAAGATTGTAGTTCATTGTAGTAAAAATGGATAATTGTTTGAAAAAGTATTACTGCAAGGAATTAGGATGCTCGACGAACAGAAAATTGAAACCGGAAGAACGATGAAGGAATTGAAAGAAAGGCCCCATTCAAGTAAGGAGATCCGAATCTGTAACCCCATCTAGGCCCCTGTAATAATACCAAACCGTCGGTGTCTGTACCTACCCGTCCCCGCCAAAAACCAGCGCAGTATAATCAATATACACGACATACAGAGTATAATACTGACTACAGAGTGTGCATAGTACAGGGACGAGAACCATTTGACCTCTAGAATATCAAAATGTGTTTAAAATGTACATTGAAAGAAGATATAATGGTAAATAAAAAAAAAAGCTACACGCACTCATTATTGACTCTGCTCACTCATCATATCTCGGAGGACTATCGTGCATTCGACCCTGGTGCTCTAAAGAGTGAAGAAAAGTTGAGAGAAGTAGGTGCGTGGAGTAACCTAACCATGGGAAAGCAGTGAATGGGAGTCGATGGTCCGGCTGGAGGGGGAAAAGCGAATCGTGCGCCACATGAATGAACGACCTCGATGTGTGTGCGCGCGCACCTCGCATTCCATTCTTCTTTTTCGTTTCCGCTCCCTCCCAACTTGCGTCGATCGTGCGAGTCGAGACCTGCAATTCACTAACTCCAAATCCCACCGTCCACGTGCCCACTATCCCATGGACTTATGCGACGTGTGCGAACACCAACGCCGGTTCTTTTTTTTTTTTTTTTTTTTTTTTTTTTTTTTTTTGTAGAAAGGACGAATTTCTACCTGCGTGGGCGTTTAATGGACAGAATGGATTATGCTTCGAATCTGACCGCCTAACTGGTTGAAAGCTTATGAAAGGCATAAAGAGGAATATAAATTGGAACGATCTTGCCGATGTCGAAAAATTTACCAAAATCCTACAGAAATCGCTTGCTTCTTTAATTTCAACTTGTATATCTATTTCTTGTAAATTATAATTTACTATAATATATCTCTCCATACATACTTTATCTGTTTTATGCATACCAGACCGGTAGACCAATATTTTCGTTATGTTATCATTACGAACGACATTTTTATTCGAAGAATACCCCACACGTACAATGTATGTGTCCTTTCATTATACTATTCGTTTTATCTTCCAATTATATTTATTCTTATACTTTACAATTGTTAGGATAAAATTAAGATTTTTTAAAAATATTCATATAATAATGCCTTTTAAACAATACTCTAAATATTATTTGATATAAATTTACTTTATAAATCCGAATAAACTCATAAAAATATACAATTTTTTTCATATTTAAATTTATATTATTAATGTATTAATACAATATAATATACAGTATAATTAATACATACATTCATACAGATTTATATTAAGTGAGGAATTATGGATGAATTAATTAACAATATAAATGTCTAGTTTGTACTTTATTTTCTAGAAACGAGGATTATAGACTATAAACAATAGACTATAAACTAATATAATTTTAATATTATTTGAATATTATTGAAATCGTTAACAAATTAAACTGTTATGTCAATGAGATTTGTCCATAACGCGCATCATGTATTGAATTCAGAATTTGTCACTTTAATACGTTGGCGCTATAAATGTTCCCAGCGAACAATCTTTAATAAGACAATTAAAAAAAAATAATAAAATAAAAACCGTTATAATTAATAATGTACATTATCATTAAATATTACCACAGGTTTGCAAGTTTTGTGATCCAGACAAACATCATAGCAACATTTATCCATGTGATAACACTCGTTATCAGTGTCGCATCGCGTGGGTGGCTGTTCCCAATCACTTGCTCGCGAACAAAATGGTCTGATTTCCGGACAAACGACCTCCTGTTCGTGGATGTGATTCGGAAGACCATAATTATGCAACGACCACCTGAGCGGCAAAGTTCGTTGAAAAATGGACCAAGGGTTGGGAAAAAACCAAAAATAATCGTAGATATTGAATAACTCTTCCATCACCGACGACAATATCTCGTTATCCTTCTTGCCATTTGAACAGCAATAATACGTCTTACCGTCCTGGCACCAATACTTGCAACCATTTCTTGGCTTAGCCTCGACCGATCTTCCAGTAAGATTCAATGTGATAACAATCACAATGACGATAACCTAATATATAAGTTTTGATTTTTATTTTAAATTTATTTATCATCTTAATCTAGATACAATGAGAGAGATGGGGAGAGAGACAGAGGGAGAGAGAGAGAGAGAGAGAGAGAGAGAGTAAGACAATTAAAATGATAAGGCCTTGAAATATATGTCAACAAATTTATATTTCTATAAATTGTAAATACTTTTTGTACCATACATTAATTAAAATTTCGATTATTATTTATTCAATTAAATAATAGATAATGTGCAGTATTATATATTGTATTATAATGTAATAATAAATTATATATAAAAAATACAATTCGATTTGGTTAGAAATATAATGTGATAATAGATGATATGTTTATTTGACAAAATAAAATAGAATTAAAGGAGATTTTTTGGCAATATTTAACGAACCAATCATCCATTGACTAAATGTATCGGTGAATATAACGAATACTTATTTATCCACTTGTGAATTAAAAATTGTAAATATAATAGCTGTAAATACAGCTGAACAACAACTAAATACCGTACATTAATGATAATAAAATTTCCTAACCAGGATATACGTGCGGACGAAATACATTTGGTTGTAACAGTGGCGGCGAGCCCAACGGACGTAAGTACAACTGAAACGAGTAAGCAACCTATGCGTTTACTTATAGGCGAGAATATCTCATTGCGCTAAAGCATTTCTTAATGAGATTCGTAATGAATGAGATTTCACCTCATTGATTTGCTTCCGCGTGAGTGATATATTTGCCATTCTATTACTTTTGTCTTCTAACTGAATTATCTGTACGAGGAAACATCGCCGTCCCGTTGATAGATCACAGATCTATCACAGAATTATGAGGTAGCGCAATCATCTTTAAAAGAAATTTTGCTTTTCATGTGAAACTAGATCACCAAACGTATCTCTGCTCATCTATTTACAACCAACGTGTCACCTATTTATTTTTTTCCAAGTCTTACTTCTCTCCACAGAAGAGAAACGAACTTGTCTTGCCTTTTTGCTCATTCTCTGGAAATGTTTGATACTTAAATTAGTTTTACCTACTTTTTAATGGCTTTAAGCTGACCACTCTCAAAATTAAACGAATCGAATTATATCGAAGTCTGTTAATTGAATATTATTTCATTTTATTCAGGAACAGTTTACTTAAATCGATACACGATTCCATTCGGCATTGTTAATATTTGAAAAATATTATTATTAAATTTCAAATATGAATTCTGGTGATATTCGCTTCTTTCTCTTTTAAGTAACATTCCAGTCTCAATGAAAGCTTAGCGGGCTAGGGTTTTATTGTCCATTTCACGCATAAATGCATCGTCATAAAAAAGATAAAACATTGATATCAAGTGTTTGGAATATAAAGGTCCGTGCAGCTTGTACCAATATCATGTCCGGTCATCGTCAAAATTGTTAACCTACTTTTATAAATATCCAAGCAACCGTTTCGTTTTAAATATCACGAACAATTATATGGAATAATTTCGAGAAGCTCGTGGTCATTCGGGTCACATTACAGTTCAAATAAAATATCGTTAAACTGTAATAGGGTCAGTGCTCATACATAAAATAAACAAAAGTCGCGATCGTCATTAGGTTGTATTAGGATACAAAGTAGGCATCGGTGTCTTAAACGCAAGAGTCACGAGCACATTTGATCTATCAAACTCGCAAGTTGGTTATGTCCTAAGAAGCCGCTGTTCGGTTCACGGGTGCAGCACTGATTGGTAGCCCGGATGGCGTGCTCGTTTGCTGTCTGGCACGTCGGCGTTTGTTTAACAAAGGATTATTTGTGTTATCGAGCTGCTTCAGGTTCGCCGTATCATAATCAACGCGCATAGTAGCTAATGAGCGAGTCATCTCCTCCTGGACTTCAGGCCAGAGCTCTTCACCTTCACGAAGGACACGGCCCGTGTGCAACGGCGTTGCTGGCACCTCTGTGTGTTTCTGTGAACAATAAAGTTATTAAGTTGGAAACATTAATATTATAAAGTCCCACTTGCTCTCTAAACTAAGTTCGCATTTTAATCATACTACTAAAATGACTAGAAGTGTTAATTACAATTATTGATTGATTTATTTATTTACCCATATATCATTGATATGCATATTTGCACGGGTGTCCGCGAGTACAATTAATATATTTTATAATTTACCCCTGTTGATATTCATTTTATAAAAATAGCATTTATTAATAAAATAAGTTCTGCATAATGCGTACAAAGGCTATTAAATAAATAATTAATAACCAAGTTTAATACAAATTAATTTTCAGTCAATTAAATACAAAAAATGGAAAATATAAAATCAGAATTTATCACATTATTTTCTAAATTTTACTTTGAAACTTAAAACGTTGAAGTAATAAAAATATTAATAGTTTTCATGTTCTTAATGCTTTTATAAACGTATGCACAAATAAAATTTAATGATTAATATTGTTTTATAACAAATAAAATCGTGATAATTCTGTCGCTAATGTTTCTTGATTTCTACTTTTTTTTTTTTTTTTTTTTTGAAATATGAAAAAAGAAAAAGATTATCGATTTAGAGACTAGAAAATAAATAAATTAAACAATTTTAATACAATGCAATTGTAAATATGAGATTCTTAATAATAATAAATACATTAAAAAAAAAATTCGTATTTGCATTTTCTTTGTATTAAAACGATTATATAATTTGCTTTCATAACATATAAATCTATATACATGCACATGTAAGTAATGTCATAATCGTTCGAAAATACTTTGTGTAGAAATTCAACAATCATTAATTGTACATATTTTAAGCTAAACATAAATAATTAATACTTATGTTATCAATCACTTTTATTTATGAAAGATTTAGTTAAAATTCTCAAGTACCTAAATTGATTGTGTTAAAAAACGTAATGAATAACGATAAAAAAAAATTATTAATATATTATTAACGTATAAAAGTTATATATAATTTATTTAAAACATAAAACTATTTTTGTGTTGAACTGTTGAAATAGGAAATTGAAATTTTTATGTATGTTTCAGAATATCTAGTAGTTATGTTTTAAATCCATGGATTCTCTCACATCAAGTTGAACAAAACAATTGTTGGACATGTTGTTAAGTTTTATTTTACACCAATTTTACATATATAACATTATTTTAAAAAAATACAAATACTAAAAATCTCTTTTATGATTTAATATTTTTACTGATTTTACTGATACTTTACTGATTTGAATTATGTATATACGTATTACACAATTACACGAAAAAGTCTATTTCAATTTAATAGGAATGCTTAAATACTACTATACTCGGAAGTATAGTAAATATTTTTAAATATTTGTGTAATTTGGTAAAATTTGTAGTAGAAATTCTTACAAAGAAATTTACTACGAGTTATTTATATATTAATTATTTCAAACAAAAGTACGTTAAATTAAGTAAAAATTGTAAAATTAATATTACATTTAGATGAAATGATTTGATTATTTTTATTTTATAATCAATATTAATTATGCTTTATTAATGTTCAGAAACTTATGAAAAAAGAATTGAAATGAATATTACTTTCCAAACTGACTTATATATATATATATATATATATATATATATATATATTTATTTTTTTATTATGTTATAGCATTTAACATAGAATTGAGTTTTGAAATAATATATAAATTAAGATTTCATTTCATTTTTTAAATAAGCATGCAACATATTTTAAATCCTTGAATTTGTACTGAATTTACAATTCAATTTCATTATTACGTTTCAATAATGAAATAAAAACTAAGTGATAAAAATCCTCTTTATAACATGCTAAATAAATTCAAATCTTTATTAATAAGCTCAATATATAAAAGGTTTATATAGGTCTTAATATATACTTTTATCCCATTTTTATAACATAAAACATTTTATTTGCTTTCTATATATCATGAATCTTAAAAATAATAATAATTTATAAATGTTCTGATTATATACCAAATGTACTAACATACGATAATAATTAATATGAATAATCATTATCGTAATAGTGGAAAATATGTAAAAAAAAAAAAAAAAAAAATATTATGATTTTAGATCATACATTAAATGTGAATATGTGACAAAAAAATCTGTACTTACAAAAATCGTAGTATAAGCATTTCTTTATATCATGAAATATTTTATCTTTTTATTCTAAACCGATAATAAAGTAAATAATGTTGCTTGACATTAAAATTTGAACAAATAATTCTAATACCTTAAAACGTTAATGTTGGTAAAGTGATAGCCTATTGAAACCCTAGTGAAAATGATAATGAAATGAATTCAATTTTTGCTACGGACGAAACTTACAGCAATCCATTTATTTTTCATAACTCCATCGATTTGCAATCTTTCAAGGGGGTCAGTACATAGCATGCCCTTAATGAGGTCTCGTGCTTCTGCACTTACGTTGGACCATTCAGGCGCTGGAAAATCGTATTGACCCAATCTAATTCGTTTTTTCATACCTGGCGATATTGCAAGGCCGTGATTGCTATAGAAAGGAGGGAAGCCGCATAATCTATTGACATTAAATTAAATACTTATTATCTATATAATTGAAGACGAATTAGCATTTTAGAGAAACTTAAAACTCACAATATATACATAATTACCCCTAGTGACCAAATGTCGCAGCTTTTATCGTATTTTTCAGGCCCCAGAACTTCAGGTGCTGTAAATTGATATTCAAATTACATAGATTCATAAATGTCGAAATAATAAAAACATTAATAACCAATAGGTCTGTTTTTAATTATTTAACAAATACATTTTATAAAAATTGTCCGTTATACATATATTTATCAATTATTAAAATAATTACTCACCGACATAATAAGGTGTATAACAAGGGGTCTGAAGAGTGTCTTTCATATGCGTCTCTTTGGCAAAGCCGAAATCTGTTAATTTTAAAATACCTACAGTACCTAAAAAGAAGCAAAATAAATCATTATAAAAAATAAAGTGCATATATTATATTATTAAATTAATATTAAAAATAGATAGTATATAATTTAAAAAATGCTATTTGCTTTTCCTTTTATTAGAATTTTTTATAAATTATCATTCTAATATCTTCGAAGATATTTTATGTAAATTATCAAACAATATTAATAATTCGTAAATGATATGATTAAAAGTTATCCAAACGTGAACTCATTTCTTAAAGTAATATTCTACTTTAAACATTGAAAATCTTTTTTTAGCACTGACAAAAGAAATTATCCATTTGTTTTTAAATTAAAACATTCAATATTTAACAGATTATTCTACTAAATTAACGTATTAAAATCGTTAATTCTATGGATAAAGATTTTACGATTGAAAAAAAAAAATTATTCATATTCTATCCAGTAATCTTATTGATAGTAAATATAACTGTTTATGTAATGATTTTTTTATAATAATAATAATTAAAATAAAAAAAGGAAAAACTAATTGTGTATTTCACTAATGATTAGCTATCTATATATTGTATTATTTTTATATTTTAAATTTATTAATAAGTTATTAAAACAAGTTATGAAAAATGTATTTTATCATTTTCAAGTAGAATTGCAACAATGTAATGGTTATTAATTCGGCTGACGCAATAATTGTGCCGGTTTAGTATCAACTATTATATTATATTGTTGAACAATAAAAAAAAACAAAAATTATATTCAATGTATAATTAATCATTTAAGTACCTGGTTTTGTATACAGCAAATTTTCTGGTTTTAAATCTCTATGCGCAATATTGCATTCGTGCAAGTGTTTTACAGCAATGCAAATTTCATACATAATTTGAGCTGCTTCTATAAAAGGTAATAAAGTATTAACAAAATCCAAAGATGGAAAATTATTATATAAATTCATTTGAATTTACTATTATTATTACATAATTTTGTATAAAATAGTAAAATAAAATATTCATATCACTCTAAATTAAGGAAATCAATATATTTTATAGCATATATGTATATAAAGATATATGTATGTACGTTAATGTTACGTATATTAGACAGATTAGGAAGTAAGTAAGAAATGTATTGTAAAAGATAATTTATCTAAAATTTAAACAATAGATTCTTCAGTACTCATAAAGATTATTCTCGGATATAAAAAGGTAATTGTTTTAGAGTTACCTCTTTCGGTAAAAGCACCATCTTGCCTTTCTTGTATTCTTTGAAAAAGTTCTCCCCCCTCCATGCTGTGATAATAAGTGATATTAATAAATTACTCGAGAAAGATCGTATAACAATTGATGTTTAAAGACAAAAACTAGATCATACAAATTATTTTATATTAATTAGAAACAAAATTTTGCAGAGGTATTTGAACAATAGTGCGTCAGAACTATAGAAGGAATAAAACATACTAACAATTGACAAAACCTACCATTCCATAACGACAAGTAGACATTTATTTCCAGCGTAAGTATTTTCATAGACATCTTTTACTTGGACAATGTGTTTGCATTTCGACCCTCTCCAGTGCAGCTCCACTTCTCGTCTTGCTTTTAGGCAGTCATGTAAAACCTAAGAAGCAATTACAAAGCATACATTCCCAATTGCAAATATAACTTCATCTTAGCCAAATATAGCTAGATTATTCGTTTCATTACTTTTTATTATAATATCTCAACTATGTCAGTCGTTGCTCTTAAGATACCTTAATTACTCATGTTCACAAATAATGCTTTTTAATACAACATATAAATTTAAGTAAAATGGTTAAGCGAGACTGTTCATAAAAAAAAAAAAAAGAATTAAAATATTAAAATGATAAAAAATTATTTTATTTATGAAAATGATTTTTCATATAAAAAATCATGTTTGTTAAAACACTGTCTGTTTTGAATAGCATTTTATCTAAATTTTTCAATAAGCTTATACTTCTCCATATAAACTCATAAAAAATTATCAGTAACCTTAATGATAAATATAAACAGATTTTATTATTAATATATGTATAATTTTATTATTAATATGTGTATATTTCGTATATATTGTAACAATAAGAAAGTTAAAAAAAAAAATATTTGAACAGAATTTATAAAGAATGCAAATACGTAAATTAAAGCGTAGAACAAAATTTGAATAAATTACTAAAAACAAAATCAAAGTTATAATAATAAATAACATTTTAAAAGAACATCATTACAAAGACTGTTTATGAATCTGCGAAATGAATTATTATAAAAAATAAAAAAAAAAATAATAAAAAAACTCAAAATTGAATTTATTGCTCATTAAATTTATATTCAAGTAAATTTCTAGTTAAATTTAAAGTGAATAATTTAATAAAATTTATATTTGGAATCTATTTTTATGCATATTAGCATCAAGATTTTGAATAATAATGTTCTTGTATCATTATAAAAATGTTTTATATAATGCATTGGAAAAACGGCTTCAATTTTAATTAATGAATTTGATAAGTTATTTTTTAAATGTTATATAACGAGTATATGGTGATTCAATTTTTTTAAAACATATTATTAAGAATTTATTATGAATTCAGTTTTTATGAGAATATATATCTCTATAAATTTTCTATAAATTTAAAATAACTAATAAATAACTAACTTCAAATTTAAATAATTGTTAGTTATATATTAGTAAATC
This sequence comes from Ceratosolen solmsi marchali, assembly GCF_000503995.2. NCBI lineage: Eukaryota > Metazoa > Arthropoda > Insecta > Hymenoptera > Agaonidae > Ceratosolen > Ceratosolen solmsi. The sequence goes on along the minus strand of NW_011948416.1, from coordinate 14,784,920 downwards.
TTCAAATAATGTTTTAATATTATTCTCATGTTGCAATTATAAAGTCTTAATAATTATTCATAGTAATTTAATACTATGGGATATTTTCTTCAAAAATTAATTCCATGATTCTGAAATAATTTATCATACCTTTGAAATTACAAATAAAAATAAATTACCAATTAATAATACTTTTATATAATGAAGATTGAGTTCATAAAATAAAAAATTACCGCATTTTTTCAATTATGAATAAAGATATTTTTGGTAAAACTTAATAATAAAACATAATTTACAATAAATATTTGTTAAATTATAAACTTTATATTTCAGGCTGTTATAGGAAATAATATAGTTGGTCAATTACAACAAACATTTAAATTGAAAATATTTATAATTTTTTCAGTAATTCGAATAATTTGATTCTTAATCGACCTTATCTTTCATATTAAGCGGATCGAGGTATCTAAAAACATAAGAGCAACACTGAAATAAAATCCGATCAATTATTATTTTATCTCATTATAAATTATTTTATCTTAGTATGGAAAAAAATATTTAAAAATAAGTTCTATGACGAAAAAATAAATATTTGTAATGTAAGAGAAAGTATTAAATTTGCTGAAGGGAGAGTAAACACTATCAGAATGGCAATATTTAAATAGTGCGCGATTGTGGTGGAAATGTTTCTCCTTGCACATGATTGAAGATTGTATCACTTCTTATGTTTTTATTATAATAAGGTGACTGGAAAAAAAAAATGAAGAAGCTTACACCTTTATCAGTTGGCCTGCTTCTATAAATACAGAATAATAGGCTCATTGATGTTCGACCGAGAGACTCTGAATGTTAGTTTAAAGTTAATTGGTTTTGCTTAGCATTTCATAATGCCAAAAAAAAAAAAAGATAATAACGAAAGCTGGAGAAAGGAAGAAAAACGGACGAATAGAATGAAAGAGAAAAGACTAAAAAATGCACAAGACAAAAGAATACAACATTCTTCTACACCCATGTGCTAGTAAGTCATTAGAAAGCGGCTTTTTTCCTTTATTACACTACTAAATTTCTTGCTAATTATACCCGCTGCCTTATTACCATTTCCTGTAGCTTCTTCAGATATCTGCCGAAATCAAATATCAGTTAACTTTGTACTTCGGCTTTTGCCATTTAACTCTAGACTTTCTTCCCGATTTTCCATTCATTTGGGTCGTACCTTTGCATTTTGTTACTGTTTTAAATCGTAATGCCTTTTCTCTATTCTCATATTACTTTTATTTGCTTATCGAAAGCCGAGGTATCTTTTATTCGATATATTCAGATTAAAAAGGAAAAACAAGCAATTATTTTAATAGCAGCTCCAAAAAAATACAGTATCTCAAAATGTACAAAACGATAATGTTAGTATTTAATCCGTATTCAATACATATATTGATAAGTATATATGATTTTTTTCTTGATAAACTTAACGTTTACTATATAAGCTAATAAAGCTAATGGACTTATCATAAGTTTAATAAATAATTGAACTCGAAGTACTTGAAATTATATAAATTTTCAATTATTCTTCATTATCGAATTTTTCATTAGCAACAAACGGCAGCAAGCGCAAAAAAGTGCTTTCATTAAGTAATTTTAGACCTTGCTTTTAACGGTAAGCACTTTCAAAAGCATTTTGATGAAAATCTGATCGTTACATTTTTAACGTTTCTTATTTTGAATTTCGAGCTCAATGATGATAAAGATAGTTGTACATGTAATTCCGTCATTCCCCATCAATCATAAAGCTCACGACTGTGAATCAGATCTGACGCAAATAAATGACCTTTTTACTATATCCAAGGACGTATATTTGAATGTTATTTTCTTGGTTAAGCAGCTGAGTATTAATTCTAAAGAACGTTGGTGCATCATAAAAAAATGAAGAGATGCTTACTACAATTTCTTCCTACCAATCTAACAAGTGGACAAGCGTGAAGTCTTTTTATCTAATCAGATCGTCTTATCGACGCCTGTAAACATTAACATTTATAAATAAAGGGCTACTACCAGCCAGCTAGGGACGGTAAATCAAAGATTTATAAATCGTACCTTGAGGGCGTACTTGTGCCTGTTTTTGCGATCGCAGCACTGAACGACCTTGCCATTGATACCAAGTCCGAGCACGTGATTGCTGATCTCATAGTCATCTGTGATAGGACTCGTCTTTGGCTGACACTCATTCCAGGCGGTGGGCGGTTCCATCCTCGAGAATGCGAACGGCACTCACCCAAGCAATTACTTCCTCTTTCTCTTATTTGATTTGTCCCTGCACCTCTCTGTGAATTGAGCCAACATGATACTTTTTAGTGCCTTGTATTCTGCCGAATGAATCACAAGCATTTGTCTGTCGTTCGGCAGCCGCACGTGACCCGAGAACCGAAAACTACCTATGACCGGCCACCCACAGTGCCACCAAATCAGCACTCGAAATACCGTTAGTAAACATTTACGCAAACAACATCGTATAATCCGAATTCGAATCGCTCTATCATCTGCATCAACAAATTTCCGAGAATACGGAACAGGATACTAATTAATCTACTGCATAGTCACGACATCTGTACGCTTTCTTCGTCATGCAGAAGACTTCCGATAGCTGGATAACTGAACGTGACTCGTTTCCTGCCTCGATTATTTCTTATTTGTACGTAACTTGAATGGGCCTCGGTGTAACTCGTATAATTAGCCGCGACAAGTCATTCGACTTGAATTTTACGCGCCCTGTCTGAGTAGTGATGTGAGGCGGGGAGGGGAGAAAGGTGAAGCGGAGGAGGTACCAGCAGCGGAATATAGCGTTGAAAGAGAAGCGGGGAATACGTACTTAGCCTTCAACATATCTCCGTTTTTTCATATTTTACACCTAGTATTTTTTGAAGGCTGCTGCGTAAAATCAGAAATACACGCTTTTCGAAAGATCTAATTATAATAGAATTAGAATAGATGTATTTGTTTCGAGTGTGACCAACATTTTGACCAAAAAGCCAAGAGGCCCGATGCGTAATTACAGACTCGTTTATTTTCGGTAATTTATATATTATTTATAAATATCAATTACGTATTTCAACAGCAAAATTACATTTAAAGTTACTTCAGGATTCCATTGATACTCGTAAAATGCTATGTATTCGATCACGAAAAAGTGTAAGGTCATTGAACTTTATTGACAAAAATGATATTTTTTATATCAAGTGAAAATGAAAATTTGTTATAAATACAATTAAATTTTAAATTAAATCACGAATAAAATTATATTTTATATTCTTTTTTGTATTTACATATACGTTTGTGTGTACACATGCCATTATAGTATCATTATAGTAACAACTATAATTAATATATATATATATATATATATATATATATATATATATATATATATATATTTAGAAATATCTTTATCTATAGTTCAAAAAAATATGTAAAAAAAAATTAAATTATGTTAAAACTGTGATCGTCGGCTACACATGTAATGAGTGAATAAAAAGTTCCAATTAAAGTAATTATAAATAAATATTTTATTATAAATTTTAATATATAATAAGTATAATAAGCAAAGCAAAGAACAATTTGTTACGTTTTAATGCTATTCTTTTTTTTTTATAATACGTAAAAAGCATTATTTTGAAATGTTTGATAAGTTGCCAAAAATGTCTAGATTTCATATATACAATTTAATGCATTTAATTTAAAAAATATAAAATCAACATTTTAATTCAGTATATTAAAAACTAGAATTATATAATAAAATTATATTTTTGCAAGTATAATAATTTACTGATATTTTACAATACTAGAGAATGAAAAATGCGCCATAAATTTTTATTTTATTACATTATAATTATCTTCGATTAAAGTGGGTAAATAATCTCTTAATTATGGCAATGAGCGTTAGAAGAGTACTTACTAAAGTATAAGATACTTTTAAAGAGCTCGGAGTAAGGTGTCCAAGTAAATGCGGTTTAAATAATATGAACAATTAAAAATGGAAAATATAATTAATGATATGATAGCACCTATGGAGAGCGAATACCAAAAGGAAAAGGGGAAAAAAGAAAGATATAGCTCAAAGGGTTGTCGATGTTACAACACACTATACTTACATGGCAATCAGCTCAATCTGGACGTTAAGAGCGTTCAGAAGGCGGACGTGCAAATACTGAAACTTCTTGTTACAAGAAAATCGGCACGCGATAATCCAATTATAAAAGAAGAGTTAGGATATATCAGTGTAGCATATATATATATATATATATATATGTATATGCGGCGACAGAGTGCAATTCGACACAAGTAGCCACAATACACTAAACTCAATCGCTACTAGCCGTCTGCTGTTCCTTAAAGTCCAAACTCCACTCGTCTCTGACGTCTCAGTGCCCAAACTCGTGCCGCCGACGTTAAGATGTCAGCGTCTCTTTCTCTCTCTCTCTCTCTCTCTCTCTCTCTCTCTATGTATGTGCACTCGCGCATGTGCATACACTTCTGCCGCGCATCCGGGCATGCACACATACATACTATATACTCTCGTGCATCTATCTCTTCCTTTATCATGACATCGTTTTGCTTGCGGACTAATAATTGCTTCAACAATTTTACTCTAGTTTTGCTTGTCTTTTTCGGTAATTTTTAAAAATATCTTCTTCTATCTAATATATATATATATATATATATATATATTAGATAGAAGTTCCAGTAATATATTCCGTTATTTTACTTTCTTATTTTAAACATTGTCAATCTTATATAAGAATCAATAGTTTTTAATGAAAATTATATATCTTTGCAATATAACTCGGATTCATTATTTATAAATTTTGAACCCTGTGCGCATCTACGTGCATAAATAAATAAAAAGTATTTATGTTAGATTGTCTCATTCGATCTGCATCTTTTATAGTAATTCAATTTATGTTAAGGTTGTAATAAAAACATACATAATAAAAACTTTTGTAAAATACAATATTTCATTTAAAAAATTTGAAATCATTTTCATAGCGCTGCAACCTTCAATAGCGACTTATGGAATTGTTACAGCTGACCGAGCTGATTTTATGATAGTCAAAGCGTCATGATATAGCATGAGAAATGACACGATTGTATCCATATATGATTTTTAATTTGAAACACACATAAAAATTAATTTTTATTTAATTTAATAAGAGCGAGCATTATAGGAATTACATTATGCTAAAGCCAAAAGCTCTAACACAAGTTTTAAGTCAAGCGAATACCGGAGGAGTAGAAAATACTTTGTAAGTATTTAACTCATACGTATAACCTTAAATTAATACAATTTTTTTTTTTTTTTATTTTTATTTTTATTAATATTAATTTATATAACAATATTAATTCTAGTTTACTATTTATAACTTTTTACTCGGAATAAAATATTTTACTAAATTCGTGTTAGTACTAATTAATATAAAATATTTTTTATCGTATGTTATAGACTACTCAATAGAGATGGCGGATTGTTGGCATACAGTGGTTATGGAGATAAAGATGCAAGAGTAACTGCAGCTATTACTAGCAATATTTGGTCAGCTTATGAAAAGAATGGTCGTAACGCTTTCAAAGAAGATGAGCTTAAGTTTGTTTTAATGGAATGTGCGGTATGTTTTTTGTAGTTGACCCCACTATTACTTTGAGTTGAGTTTTAATAATTTTTATAAAAAATTTTATAATAATATTTGAATGTTCAAGTACAAGTAAATCATAAATAATTTAGATTTAATAAGTATTCACAATTATTTTTAAAGTTGAACTGTTCTTAAAATTACACTAAAAGTCCATTGAAATAGAAAAATTTTATTAAAAATATTGACACTTAGCTTAATAAATAATTTACTCTAAAAATATTTATACATTTACCTACAGACCATGTATTTTATTGAATTATACATTTTTCAATGATTACATAATATTAATAATGGTATCTCATTGTCTTGTCATAATCTTATTTTCCCTAATATTTAAAATATGTATTATAAAATAAAAACTTTGTTTTAAATAAATTATTTTTAAAACTACCTACTAAAATTGTCTGCATTTTCTTATTAGCATTTTATTCCTAAATTTAATATAGGGTGTTAAAAAATATAGAAAATATTTGAAATTCTTTAAATTCAGATTGATTATTAAAAATGAGTAAAGGAACTGATATTAATTAAAATTATATGATGTATGTATAATATATTTAATACATCATCGATCATTTTAGGAAGGGAAAGTAGTTATTACCGAAGTAGCTAATTTATTGCTCTGTCTATATGCTAAAGAAAATGTTGGCTTTGGACTATTACGAGAGAAAGCACAGGCATTGGCCAAATACCTGGATCATCCACTGAAAACAATAGCAAGTATGCCTTAAGAAGAAAATTTTATGTGTAATATATTATTTAATGATTATATATCTAATGAAATAATGCTTATTTTAATACTCAAAATAATTGAGAGCTGTTTCATACTTTAGGTTTCGATATTCTTAAATAAAGCTTAAATTTGAATGCAAGGTTTGTTTATTTTGTAACACAAGTTAAAACCGATACAAACAGTGCATGCTTTTATATACTTATGTTTTCGCACTTGTGTCTCTTTGCAATCGAGTTTTTAACGCGTGCATGTATTTCAAAATAATGTAATCATAAAATTTATAATTTTTTATATATTTTTATATTCGACTATGATTTTTCTTGTTTCGTCACTCATTAATGTAATAGCTGACCTCATGACAATTTTACTAATTTACTATGTACAACTTAAGCATCCCAAATGATTTTATTTATTTGGAATTATAATACAAAAGTATCGATGAGTTTCAAATACTGCAAAACTCCAATCCATATTTTTTCCATTGGCATTTTCCAAGTTATCGATCAAATTAGTGGAGATACTGAAACTCCTTCATTCATTTATTTATGTATATTTAGTTTTCTCGAGGCGTAGCTATTACATTGCTATATACATATACATATATATATATATATATATATATAGTCCAGAGCGAATTTTTCTACATTTATTAAAATTGCATCGTAATTATCTATAATCTAAATTTACAATAAACTGTACTCTTTTTACACAAATTGCAATAGGAGCGTACAATACATTTTTTGTTACTTCTTATTATTAATTTAATTCCACCAGTGAGTGTAAAGAGAATACAGTGATTTTATCACAAAATTTAAATACCACTTGTGTAATGATATTATGCATAAGCAGAAATTATTCAGTACATAAAGTTTAAAATGTGAAATCTGTATTTTTATTATTCGCTGTAATCAATGCCGCATTAACGAATAAATCTAAAATTGTAAGGTTATATGCCAAAGTCAAGGATGGCACATTTTCTCTCTCGCTGTTATAACGTACAAAATTTGTAGACTTCACTTTAAATTGACCAAATGATCAATATTATGAATATACATATTTAGCTTACTTTTTCATATAGTTCATAAATATATCTACACATATATGAGTATGTAGGATTAATGTTTAGTATTGCACTTCTCTTTCTGTCTCCTAAATACCTACAGATCGGTAACAATCAGATTTTCATCTAGGGTTTAGCATTTTGCGTTAAAAAAAAACTATATTTTATATTTAAAATGCATGTACACATACTTTAGTTCTCTTTGCAAACCTTTTTATTTCTTTTGTTATTAATTTGTTCGCTGCATACTTTTTATAACCCACACTTGTCGATACGTTAATTTCAAATAAATTTGAATAGAAATCGTATTATAAATATCTGTTTAAAATATGTTTTTATAGTGGCAGTGCAGAAGTTCAATTACAATATTTTTAGATGCAAATGCATTAGAGAAAAGAGATGAGACTGTATCTTAAAGGAATTGATTGCAATTTTATTACTGTTTCCATTTGTTCCATGTATAAAAAACGTACATTATCAGAATGCCTCGATCCTTATTTCAAAATAGGTACGAGTCATTTTTATTTAATAAAATTGATAGGAAAGTTAGCCATTTATGCAAATGACGTATTTTAAATGGTACAAGAACCAATGAGAGCGCATTTGGTCATGTCCATAAAACCATTAAACTATGCCCATAATTATAAAGTATATTGTTTTAATTTCTCCTATCATTATCTCTAAAATGGTCTTATTTATCATGCTTATTAATATGATAAAAAATTTAGAAAATCAAAAATTAAATACTGTACCAAAAATTTTTCTTATTTTCTGCATTATACACAAATATACGAATCCATCATTGGCATGGATAGTCAGTTCGTGCTTTCTCTCTCTCTCAACGAAGTCAAAAAGTAATAAATCGAAATATGCGCGCGTGTTAAATGTCATTATTTTGTGAACTTATTGTACGGTGCATTGTGTTGGAGCACTCGAAAGTAAATAATAAAAAAAATATAATCACTATTTTTTCACAACTCGCTTGCTTTGATTATTTCACGAATTTAGTCTTCTACCTTGCGTCATTGCAAAGATAAAAGAACGAGGGGCTGTCAGGATACTGGAAAGTCTAGTAGTCGAAGAAGTACGTGCATACTTTCCTCGCAGGACGACACAACTCAACTGACTACTCATTGTGGTCCGCAATCCAGGCTGATGGTATCCTTATCCAAGACATGTTGATTCTTGAGTTTCTCACAATGTATTTCAGAAATGGCCATAATTTCGATAGACAGCCGACGATAGGGACTCGGATAGAATTCGAATATTACATTCGTGAGCCTTTTTGCTGCAGTACCTAAAATAGACAAGACATCCAAGCCATACTTTAATATAAATCCCATTTCAGCACCCACATTTTTATAAACAGATATATATATATATATATATATATATATATATAAATGATATTTACTTATTATACATCAATCTCTAGGACTAAAATTGCATTTATTAACTCATAGCAATAACTTATCTCCCTTTATGGATAAAGAAAATAGTTCGAATAAAATTTTTTGTTTCTTCTCCTTATTATTACTTATCACGCAGTTATTGTGTTGTACAATTAATTCCTAAAATAAATATTTATGACTATTTCTTCTAAATATTTTATTCCACTTGTTTTAATATATAGAGAATTAAAACTACATCAAATTTACAAATTAACGCGTAATTCAAATTTAAGTATATACATACATTAAATTGCACACGATATTTGGATATTATAAAAAGCGTAAAAATAATAATTTACTTTAAAAAGATAAAACAGTATAATTTCTAAAGTAATAGAATTTTTTGTAACATATTTATTATTTTTACATTAATACATTTGTATTATGTATTTGTCTGAATGAAATATATTATCTTAATAATCTATGAAGACTGACATTAAAGAAGTAAAGAGTATCTGTAATAAATTATTGTAACAAATGATAAATTGGTAACAATGAAAAAACTGGAACAAGCTACTCTGTGCACACAAGCTATGAAAAAGCAAAAAATATTCGATACCCTTAATGAAACTGCAAAATTATTATGTTTATAATAATAAGGTCAATGTTAATGTAGGTCTGCCTTCAAATGTCCAATGACTCAAAAAGCAGCAAGGTCCTGGTACTTACATTGGCTTAGCCCATGCACACCCGTTCGCTTCCTCTGCAAGTAGTATCACTTTCAGAAAACCAGCCAAATTAGCACGCATGGCATTCAGTTGACTCACAAAATGTGGGTCACACTACACACTGGTCTGCATGCACTTTAAGTGTCATGCGGAACACAGAACAAAAAAAAATCACTATACCGATAGATGGAACAGATCTTTATTCCAATTCTTTTTTTCTTGAATGCATGCTTGCGTTACAATAATGTAATCTGCGCGAGTTAAACGTACATAGGAGCTTATAAAATACCATTATAAAAAGACATGCTCATGCAGAAATATGGACCCTCAATAATTATATCAATAACTAATGAAAACATTTTTTAATATATGCACACACTTATATATATATATATATATATATATGTGTGTGTTTGTGTACATATACATATGCATATGCATGCGTGTATATGCGCGCTTGCTTAATGTGACTAAAATATTACAAAATAAAATATAACTGTACATGTATTTATTTCAAGTGAAATAAAAATACATGGGCATAAACAAAAATATCTTGTTTCAAGTAATATTTGTATAATAATCAAATTCAATATCTACACGTATTATTTATCATTAATATTTTCGTCAGAAATCAATACATTAGCAACAAAGTAATAAAGTAAATAAATGTTTTAAAATAGGCCTATCATAGGCTATCTATGTTCACTAAATCTGTTCTTACATTTCATTTACAAAGCATCCATTTCATTAACTAACATTATGTAAATATAATGCCAGTATTTGAATAAATAAAATGATAATAGTCTTAATAAATATATTAAAACTATAAGCATTATTAACTTCTACCAGTATAAATTGGTACATTTTGACTAAATATTAAATTTGAGACTTAATCACGACTAGATGTATGATTCTGCCTGGATTGTGAATGCGCAATATTTGAGCGGGATAGTAGCGGTACCTTGACACGATCTGTGGATTCCTGCTCTTTACTGGTTAATTGTGTAGGTCCATATTCTCGACTGACTACACACAAAAATTCAGCATGATCATCATTTCCATAGTTATATTGCGAGCCAATATTGATTAACTGTAATGAAAAAGAGAAATTTCCTTTAAATTTTATTCATGTAATAAAATCATTTGTATAATAACAAATATTTGATAGGAAAAGATAAATTTTCACAAGTTATTTGAATTTGTCTTTGCTTTGTAATTAAGGGAATAAAATAAAAAATGAGTAATTTATAATGCTTAGGGTTTTTATATTTTTAATTCTAATTGTATATTTTCATTATACCATTTTTAATTATACATATTTTAATTATATCAATTACCTGTTCAAATTTCCATCCATCCGACATTGTAGAAACCATTTGTGTAAGTTCATCTTCGTGGCACTGAATCACTCTGTAAACATGCTTTTTAGAATCACGAGTAGGTCTTGTATCTCTAAGAATAATTCTTTCCTTAATTAACCTAATGAGTTCTGTGATATTATAAAATTCTGCCTCTTCGAGAACACCCTCTTCAGCCAAATCCTTATTAATAACAAGTTTTCCGTGACGAAGATAGTTAAGAATGGGACTGAAGTACGTCGGATCTCTGTCAATAAGGTACGCTCCAGTTTCATCCTACAATCAAGACCAAAAAAAAAAAAAAATGGGGCAAAGGTTATAGGTAAATCTACAGTTCACTGCTCCTTTAGCTTTCACACAGAAAACGCACATGTACGCTCGCTGTATGTGCTCATGTACTACACAAGTTTAGATAATTTCGCACTAAGTAATAAATAATGAAACTAAATGATAAAACAATCATAGCATAACAGTGTAAAAGCGGCGAAAGTACATTTTCATGACTGAACTAACCCTGTCGGATATGAGGTCGGAGTCCTCTTGACATAGACGACAAAGAAAGGAATTTGGATCTCTCGTGAGGGTCGTTTTGGCCGTGAGAAAATATGTACCACCAACGTTCAGCCTTACCCACTGATTATTGCAACGCTGTGGTAAATGATTATTCTTTGTTACTTGATGCGAATTCGTATCACAGTACTCGGCCATGTTTGCTTTGCTGTCGCATACACGATAAAGCAAAGCAAACCTGCGAAGTACGCTCTATTTGTACCGTGCAATTCAACAAATAATCAGAGCGACTATGCTCCGATTACTGAGTAGAAAGAGACACGCGCCCTCACACGCAATGCTCGCCGACGCTTATACGTCGAACTTAAAAGCGTGAACCAAATTCATGACATTAATCCGCTCATTATGACGATTTTGACGGTTTAGTGACATGTGTACTAAACGCTGTAATAGAAAAATGATACAAATAGCAGCGATATTTATCGCTGAATTTATCGAGAAAGGCATTGTATGATAAAGGGAATTATAAAACTTTAGAGCACACATAGACAATACATTTAAATTGCAAATATCGTCAAAAGAATAAAAAAAAAAAAAAATCTAATGTCAACATTGTCTTCTTATTAAATAGGTCCATTTAAAATTGCTTAAGTTTTTATATAATAACTTTCGTTAAATCTCCTAAGAGTAAAGCGTGCACAACAATAACCAGACCAAGTAATCTTTGTTGGCTTATCAATTATTCGTTTGAACATCATTTCTGACAATCGAGACTATTTATTCAGTAGAAGTTTCACTGAAAATTATTTATGACTGTTGTAAAATGCAATTATGTTATGTTGCATTAAATAATAATGTTATCAGATAATTCAAATATCATCTAAATAAATATAAAATGTGTTTTAAAAAACAATTTGACGTGATATTTATAAATGGTTTTAAAGGGTATGATTTTGTAGGGTATTTTGTTTCTTAAAATTGTTGATCTTACAAAAAAAAGAGAGATGTTTAGAACGCTTTTAAAGCTTGTTGCGCTATTATTACATTAGGCATAGGCTTTTAATTGTGACATAATCGAATATGGTACACGATACACATATTTACGGTTTTTTCCTTTTTCTTTTTTTTTTTTTAAATAAACTAATAAAAAAAATAATAAAATACATTATTTCCCAGTCATAAGGTAGTCAGAAGTCAACAGTAGTACCACACGTAAGCATTAGGCGAAATTCAGGCTACTCTACAATCTCTTATTTATTGTCGCTCTTTAGGTTTTGTTCTATTTGTTCCCTCTTTTAAGTCGCGTTAAATATAAAATTTGTGCGCGCACGCGCTTGCATTTATGTGCATTAATCGTGGATGTCACATTGGTTGGAATTCGGATTTCGGAAGAAGTTCGCGAGCTATCGGTTTACCGATTTCCGTGTAAGTGCGATTAACGCGATACTGTACTATTATTTTACGCGAACGCTATCATCAACAGCGAGTCCCAAAACGACTCATCTCGACTTTATTAATTTCTTAAACGTTAGCAGGCACCAAGGCAAGAGAATGATAAAGGGATCTGTTAGGCAATTAAATGCATTGTAGTAGGAACGCTCCTTAAAAAAACGTACGCACTGTAGTATATGCATGAGTATATCGTTCACCAACGCCAGTTGCTAATCTAATAGCCCAGTCGAGAGTCTCGAAAAGTCGAGGTGCACAGTTGCACCAACCAGTTTCAGTACGGTTCGCAGATATATTCGGTCAAGCAACGACGAAATGGTCTCCCCCCAATCACTGGGCAAGTGAGCGAGCGCAGAATCGTTCGTATCTTTTGTCCAGTTGGCTCGTAGGCGGCGCTCGTTGGAAGATAGGCGCGAGAGAAGCAGTTCCGAGTGCAAGAATAAGGACGGGCAACCCAAGCAGTCATGGGAACTGGGAAACGTGGCTTGGCCAAATAGGACATCGCCGTCGTCACCGTCGACGATTGAGCCAACCAGGCCGTAAGCGCGCGCACGAAACAGCCATCGTAAGAAGGAGAAAGAGAGAAAAGCAATAAGAGAACGAGCGAGAGAGAACGTAGTGGATCGGGTAGAAGGAACGAAAGAGAAAGAGAGAAAGACGCGAGTAGGAGAAGGTGAGGGTGGTCGTAGCAGCAACCGCTGCAGCTGCTCTCTCTTGTAATGTCCGGCGGCCTGCTGCTGCTGCTGCTGAAGGTGGTGGTTCGGAGGGACTACCCCGGCTGCCCATAAAACGTATACACCCAGGACGTAGGATGCCGGTCAAAGTGGACGTGGTGCCGCCGCCACCGGCCAATTCCAAGCAGCCGGGCGTCACCAAATCGTTACTTTATAACGGCTCGCGCTTCCAAGGTTCCCAGAAGTCCAAGGGTAATAGCTATGATGTTGAGGTCGTGCTACAGGTGAGCGAACGTGGCCTTTTAGCTTAACAATTTGCCGCCTAATTTTACACAATCATTCCCTTGTCAATTGCATGCTAAATTATTTTTACCTGCGTTCTGTTTATTAACATTAATTTTTCATTATAAGAGTATTGAGTATCTGTCCGTACAATGACTGACTATCATCACATTTTGACATTTATTTGATATATTGTATATTTTAATGTCTCAAAAATTGTATTAACTAATGCTTCATAGATAGGAATATGCTAATTGAGATGCTAATTGAAATTAATTTTTGTATGCTTTGTTATTTATTAACTTTAAGTTTGCTTTAAAATATTAGCATATATCTTTAATTTATTTTAATTTATTTATTATTTATTTATTTAAATATATGACTCAATATGATTACTATTGAATTTTGCATTCCTTTAGCATGTAGATGAAGAGAATAGTTACCTATGTGGTTATTTGAAAATTAAAGGATTAACCGAGGAATTTCCAACATTGACAACATTTTTTGATGGTGAAATTATTTCTAAAAAATATCCATTTCTTACTCGCAAATGGGATGCAGATGAAGATGTTGATAAGAAACACTGGGTTTGTATATATTAATGTTATTGCGAAAAGTCCAATTTGTACAATTATGTATTAATTTATTCTCCCATTATTTAGAGTAAATTTGAGTCTTTTTGTCAATATGTCAAGACTTTTAATTCTGATACTTTTGATTACGAAGCACTGAAAGGAACTGATTATGTTTTTATGAGATGGAAAGAACACTTTTTAGTGCCTGATCATACGATCAAAGATATCAATGGTGCCTCTTTTGCAGGCTTCTATTATATTTGTTTTCAAAAATCAGCTGCTTCCATCGAAGGTTATTACTATCATCGTAGTTCCGAATGGTAAAAATTATATACAATAGAATAGTTTCATGAACAGTACAGAATAAAATTCATATTAATAGAATTTTAACAATTTAAGACTTAAAAATTTATAATTGTTAAGTTATTTACTCATGAAATAATACCAAATAATATAAAATGCAATAATTAATTATTGACTTTAAAAACTCTTAGTTTGTAATAATTTTTATTAATTAAATATAAATATTTTTGAAGATTAAGTCTTTTTAAATTTAGAAATGGTAAACTAATCGCTAATTATTTATGATACAGTAAAGAGCTAAATTTGTATAGATAAGTAAGTGTAATTAGATAATTGTATTACAATTTTATATAATATTTTTTACATTCATCTTTTACTGCTATACTACAATTACAAAGATTATGATTCGTGAATTATAAGTACATTTACATATATTGTTTATTTTCATTAATTTGTTTTTGTGAATATAAAACATTAGTAATGACTACATAAGAATCAAAATCAGGCTTTCCATTAAAATACCATTTGATATTAGTGCTCTACAATTAAAATTTGTGAGTAATTTATATAAAAATATTTCAAATTCAAGAGGTAATATTTAAAAATTATATTTAAAACATTACTGATAGATTCAGATAATCTTAAATATAATTAAGATATACAATACAAAAGAATAGTTTGCAATTTAAGTTTATGTCAAATAGAACAAATTGATAAAAATTAATTGTCGAAAAGTATTTAATATTTTTGTTATGCAAAAATTAAACGTTTACGAAACATTCTATTTCAATTTTTAATTAGTTTTGTTTATAAAATATTTATCATATAAATTACAATAAATATTATCTGTATGACTATAACGAACGATAAAAAAATTAATAAATGGGAGTGTAAAAAAGATATTTTCATTAAAAAATATTTATTAATACTGATTTCAAGGGATTTAATAAGTAATATTTTATATTCTACATTTTCTTAATTCTTTTGTAAAATAAATTAATTTAAAATTTATATAATAAAATATATATAAATATCTTTTTTACTTTCCAAATTCTAATGTCAATGATATTAAAACTATAATAATTATAATAATTGTTAAATGAACACTAAATCCAGTATATACAAAAAAATTTAATTGGAATAATCCTTTTTTTTATATATGTGCATTAAGATAAATTTTTAATGTATTTCTATGAAATGTGTTTCTAAGATGTTTTATTTAATTTATTCGTTTTAATTGCACGCTTTATATAAAAAATAGTTTTATATTATATGCTAATTAAATATAATACATATTAAAGTATTTGCTATAAGCTTTCTGCGTTCATTCCGAATCTGAACTGTTAATATTTAAAAATCTATTTTAATTAGTTTGAAAACATCGATTTTTTTTTTTTTCAGGTATCAATCTTTGAATCTGAGGCATGTACCAGAACATAGTATACAAATTTATGAATTTAGGTGAAAAAGGGAATGCACGCCGTTATCACTGTTCCGTGATCCATTCCTTAACTATTAGAATTTCGTGCGCGCTGAACTTTCGTGATGGTTCTTATAACAATTTTGCGTTATTTTATTATAATGTGCGTATCCGTTCTTGATGAGTGGACTAGTGCCTCGAACATTGGTAAATAATAGATAAGCTAATGTGCTTAATAGTCTGCATCCAGATTTTAGCAGCATTAGGAGTTCAGTTACAATCATTTTTTGCTTGTTCGCATGTGATATCCGGTATACTATTTTACAAATCATTGCAAAATTTCTAACATAATATGTTACTTGGACATATCAGAAAAGTGTATAACTTCAATACAATTAAGTATGCAAAATTGATCGTGATAATTATATACTTTCCGGAATTGCGATTAAGAAGTGAAAAAGAAAATATAAGATTACCTCGTACTAGTCAAGCAACAATTAAAAATCTATTGATTTAAGGTCTTGATTTTAACAGATAAAAACTTAAATATTTAAAAATTATATTTTTATTTAAATATTTTAAACATTTTTATCGAACGATTAAAATAAATGTTTTAAAATTAAGTGAAAATACTTAGATGTTACGTCTCCTAATCTGTTAAAATCGAGTAAGAGGATAACTCATGACTGTCGCATAAAACTGAAAGAAAATTTGTTTTTAATGTAAATGTTCACATTTAGGGTTTCAGATAAGCTATCCATTATATTATAAATTCTATACCAATTTGTTACTCATTGCTTCCAAATATCTTTAACGTGTAACATTTAAACATTGATCGAAGATTCATTGCTATCCATGTTTTAAATTATATACATCAAAAGAAACAAAAATAACCATTTAATAAATAAAAGGAAATCATATGTATAGATAATAATGTATAATTCAATGTACGGAAGAAAGAAAATGAATGAACGAACGCGTTTAAAAGTTAGCTTTGACGACGATGTAGACAGCGGCAATATGTTTTATTTGAAAAAAATTCTGTTCGACCGTCCCTGTATTTGTATTGTCCGTAGTTTCACTATCGTCTGTATATTGAGAATGGCAGTAGTAAAAGCAACGATTTCGATAAAATACGTTCGCGCGTATAGATTTATAATTTATTAATTGTAAAAAGTATGTAATTGGGCTGTGTGTTATAACGAGAATTTATCGAATAATAATGCGGCCTGTCACTTCGTCTTTTTTAAATTTATATTCCTTTCGCGACAAGACATTTGTGACACCATGCAGAAAGAGTTCATCGCTGCTTTTTTATAGTAAACTTTTGTTTTGTTTTTTGTTTTTTTGTTTATTTTTTATTTTTTATTTTTTTTTTATTTTTTTTTTTTAATTACTTTTATTGCATGTCTCACTTTTTTATATATATTATATTGATAAATATACGTACATGCATGGATATGTGTATATATATATACTTAGGTATGTATACATATGAGTGAACGAGCCGAGTGTATGCGTGAGTGCGTGTATGGGTTTGTGTTGAAATGCTATAGAATACGTATGCCAACGAAAGTACTTTTGTAAATCTTTCACTTTATTTTTGCATAAGCTTGAATGAATTGAATGCATGTATTTGATATTTTGACAATCCTACGTTGTACATATAATAAAGAAAATTCGCATTAATATATGCAAATGAAAATAATAATGAGAAGAAAGGATGATGAATTCAATTATAATTGAACTGTGTGTAATGATGCTCACTCAAAATATGTTACTTGCATTGTATACCAACATTGTGAACAACTTTTGCCAATGTTTAAACACAAAGTGTAAACATTTTATTAATGACAACGACGATGCTCATTTTCGTGATTTTATTTAATCAAGTTTTTTCATTTCTCATTATTTATTATTGAGAATAGTGCATGGAAAGGTGAAGGAATTTCAATGAATAATGATATATTCGTTGCGATTTGGAAATAAAAACAAATTGTACGTGTAATAAAGACTAGTGTTGTATTATGAAACAAAAACGTAGCTTTATATTATTTAAACGAACAAATAGAGAAAGACAAAAATGATAACTTCAGTTGTAGGTTTGTTACGTGGTTTCTCTTCGCCTGAAGTTACGAATTACCTGGACTTCTGACGAATCATCCAAAAAAGCTGAGCGCACAGACTTTCTCAACTGTCTCTTCCGAGACTTATTTTTCAAATTGTTTGAAAGGCGTTTGCGCTTAATCTTTGTATTACTAGAACTGACCGATTTCTGCTTATCGATGGATAATGAAGTCTATATAAATAGAAATCGAATATGTATATATATTAAAATCATTTATAATCAAAGTTGAGACTTAAATTATACTCTTACTTTAGCAGTGTTTTACTTTACTAATTATTAATCATTGTTTTTCCTTGATTATGTTAATTGTTTCAATTTTCATTAAAATATGTAAAGCTCAATCTTTTTGAATTTAAAATTTTCTAACGCTAACATTCACTCGAGCTATTTATTTTTGCCAATTTACATTGAGATCAAGTTATTTTTTTATTATTAATTTACTTTCTTCCCTAGACCACTCATGGGCGTATTATTTTCAATTTGCAAGTTACAAGTAGAAAAGAGCGAAACTCCAAATATTAATTACCTCTCCCAATATTATGTCCGATTTCGTGCAGATCTTGTATAAATAAAGAAAATCCTCGTAGAAGCAATTTTTACTAAGAGTAGAGTTGAAGTGAAGGAATTGGGAATCAAATTCAATTTTAGCCTTTATAAGGTCGGTGAAAGACTGTTGGATGAATCCAATATCGTCTAAAGAAGCACTGCCTGCTTCATCGATTATACTTATCGACGGCACGACTTTAGATGCTTTAGTTGAGTTACCTCGGAGACTTACTGCCGATAGTTGCGATGAGCGTTTTGTAGTTGCCGATTTCGGGTTATTACCGAACTTCACATTTTCAATATTTTCAGAGGACGTGCCGTTGTTGCAGAACATCAGTTTCTCTAATTTAAATGTTGCAATATTTTAGACAATTGTATTTATATTTTTATATGCCTTTTTCGACATTAACAGCAATCATGTTAAGTTAATAATGTATACATTCTATCTTAAAATTTAGGCGTGATTAAGGAAAAATATTTTTACGATTTTCATAAATATTTCGCGTGTAGCTCTTTGCATATTAAATAAGTAATTTAGTCTACATTAATTTTTTCAACGTAAACATTAGTCATCCGAGAACAGCTATTTTATGTGATTTTTTTTTACCTTCATTTCTTTTTAAGAAAGTTCAAATTTTATGTGTATAATGTTATATCTGCTGGCGGCAAAATTTCTTGCGTTTCTTTACTACGATATAATTACACCATTGGTGAGATTTTGAAAAATATTCTTATTCTTACCGTTAAATTTATTCAAATGTTGATAAAATATTGAACTAGATTTCATGATATTTTGAAAAATTTCGTCCAAATCTTTATTGATAAAATAAATTCTTGCGAAAAGGGATCTTTGCCAAAATTTGACTGGCTTTGTAGGTACTTTTGGCGACGATTTAAATTTTTCCAATGTCATCCATTGCATTTGTGAAACTTCGGTTCTTCGATCGATTGAAAAATCCTCCAATCGTTGTCTAACGTTATTGATCAACCTCATTATTTCTGCCAATTTTTTTGACAACGATAATTGCTTGGAATTTGATGTTTTTGCAATTTGAACCACATCGTTCATTGTCTCATTTACTTCCTTCCTTATAACCGTCTCTACAGGCAACGACGATTCATGCGTTGTTAAATCCATTTTAATTTTTTCATTTATGTAAATTTTCTTTCGATAAAAATTTAAAACTTGTATCAAAAAAAAAAAATCTGTTAAGAACGATTACTGATATTGATTAGTTTTACTCTCAAAATAAAAGACTAATCAATTTAAAAAAATGAACAAATTCTTTATACTGTGTTTAATCTACACATTCACATCAAACTGACAATAAAGTCAATTGCAATAAATATATGTAAAGGATCGAATGAAAAATTTTCTAAATCTTTTAATGTAATAGAGCTTTGAACTTTATTAATACAGATTAACAAATTAGTATAATTATTTTTCGCTAAAGGCGATGAATAAAATATACAAATGCAAACAATATACATACACGTGCGCGCGCACACGCACGCACACGCACTCACGCACATATACACACATACGCACACGCAAGTGGACCTTCACAAATTTATTTGAATTATCACCAATATAATAATTACAAAATTACATCCTTATAATATAAATATAAGTATTTGCTACTGTATAGGCACAAATTGTATTATTGTATGTACATGTAACTGTCCCTACTTTTAAACTTTTCCACACTGCATCATGTAACAAACCATTTTCATTTTAATTATTTATTAATATAAATATTATTTTCAACAAACACCAACAAAAATCTGTCCATATAATTGAAGATTTACTTATCGCAGCCCTATCCATTGTTTTAAAAACGAGATAATATTCATACTGACAGTTATAAACATAAACAATTTCTTTTCTTTGTTCATTTCATTTTTTAGTGCACTATTATTCGCAATATGCACTAATCATCTACATTACAAAAGTCTGTTTCAGAAAATACTGACATTAATTTGTAATATATTTAATACATTTACATGCGTGTGTTTTCTGTTTTTTTTTTTACTTTTATTTATACTTTTAATAGAAATAATAATAATCACGAAATTGTACACTTGGTGAGCGTGTAATCACGCATGCATATTGTCGACGGTTTATTAATACAAAGAGACTAATCATGTCCTTGTAGTTTAACTAATAACAGGTACTGTTGTTATTGTCACCCTCTCATTTGACCTTCTGGTTCCATCTTGCAACAGTCTTGCATGGTAAGTATATAAGGCACTACGCTGGCTACGCTTACTCTGCCAATAAGACCTGCAAAAAAAAGATCTTCTAATACTCGAGGATTTATTGAACGAAGTGGTGCTAGTCGTAAAAGCAGTCTCGGTAGCCTTTCTGAGCCCACTCTCTGCTGTAGTTCAGTCCAAGCTGTTTCTTGTAATACTTGAACACGTTTACGCCAAAGTCCAGCAAGAACATTATCTGAAAGGGTATTTATATTTTATTTGATCTACAAATGTTTTCATTGTATATTGAGAAGAACAAATCAATAATATACTACTCAATTCCTACAAATTAGTAGATTCTTATATATATATATATATATATATATATACAAAATTTAATCACTGAAGCAGTGATAAAATTTTATACTTTTCAATGAAATATGTAAATGCAGTGAGAAATAATTTTTATTTACCTGCGCTAAAAAGTGTTAAAGCTTTAAGATAAGCGTACTCCACAGAATCCACCTGCAATCTATGAAGTGAGCTGACACAATCTTGCAAGCGACAAATATGCTCTGTCACAGACTTAATTTTGTTTGCGGTCATTTTCTCCTGTGCAATACTGGCTTGAAGATGATTTATAATCCATGTGAGAATACTAGGAAGGGAACTGTGCTAATCCAAGAGTAAATAATTGACCCCAGGAACTGCGCACTAGTGATGTCTGTATTTCTGAGCTGTAGGAAATATTGTAGTTAAAAATTTATTGATTATGGTATTAATTTCAAATTTTTAAAAGAAACTAACGGAAGGGTTTGAAAAGCTGGTATGCCTCTAGCCCAGTGCACCGATAAGAATAATAATCTTGCAGCACTTTCACAGATGTAATGTATTGATAAATATGCAGGAGCTGGACTAGGAGCCCTTAACTCAAAATGCATGTGTCTTTCAAACAATAATTGGCCACAATTCCATTCTTCATCAGGTTCACCATCAGTATTTCCATTAATATTCTACAAAGTATTATTTATTGAAGACAATATAAAGTAATACTGAATGAAATTTTATAATGATATATATATATATATATAAATTAATTAAAAAGTAATTTTTTATTCAGATAATAATAAATATATCTGTTTAAATTTAATTAATCTATAAAATAAACTGTATTATATCAGAACATTAACAGCTTTTAATAAATGATAATTTCAAAATAAATTAAATTTTCATTAAATTTTCATTAAATTTATTTTATGTTTAAATGTTGAAAATTAATTGAATTCTTATTATTTCGCAGAAAACTTATTTTCTATAAATTAGAAATATAAAAACACTTAAATTAGACTTAAACATAAATTGCATTCACAGATAACTAAATTACTTACATCTCCAGCCATAAGTTTAGCCATATTATCCAAGGCATGAGAAATAAGAAGACGTTCTCGTGCTAATGTTAAAGCATCGCTGAGATCGCTATCACTACTTTGATGATCCTCCATACTGGGACTCTCAGGCTGATGATGCTGGTGTTGTTCCCAAGCACTGGGTACTGTTGTCTCAATAATAGTAGCAGCTTGTGGTTCAGGTTTAATGCGTGTTCCACGATTTCCACCTTTTCCACCAGTACCAGCCTCATTGTTACCCAAAACAGGTTTTCTTTCATGTTGAACAGCTGTAACAACGATTGCGAATCGACATTCATGTGCTTATTTATAAAAAAAATTATTATCATTTAATTGTAAATATTTTAGTGTTAATTATTAATACTCAATTAAGTAACTTACAATCACTCCGCATGCCCATTGCTAAGCACTTCTGAAGCCTACAGTATTGACAGCGGTTTCTATGATGTTTTGTAACTTCACAGCTCTTACTCCCTCTACACTGGTAACCAAGTTGCTTACGAATACTTCGTTTGAAAAAACCCTTACAACCTTCACAACTAATAGCACCATAATGCCTTCCACTTGCTCTGTCACCACACACAACACAAAGTTCTAAAGATAGACCCAAGCCTAAACAAGATGTTCGTCCATCTCTGGATATTTTCATCTGGTATAAAAGTAAATAATAAATATAAATTCAAATTTCTCAATGTTAAATACTTGAATATATAATATTAAAATATAAAATATCAATTTACTTCCATGTCAACACCAGTATTGCCTCTCATATGTTCAATTCCAGTGTGAAGATGATGGTGGATCATTCCAGCAGCAGCAGCTGCAGCCGCTGCTGTATAATGTTCAACACCACCTAATTCTCTTTTCAATTTGTGATCTGACATATCTTGTATATTTTCCATGTTACTATTTTGTAAATCTAATCCAATATGATGCCTCCTTAGAGATCGATAATCTCTTACTCCAATATTATGTAGATCTGTTTTATTTTCATTTAATTTTTCTTCGCTGCATGTTATTAATTTATTGTTAAGAATAGGTTTGGACTCCCTCTGCGTAGTAAAAATATGGATCATAATTTAATACGCGCCCGCGAGTATAATAATATTTATTTACATTTTTTAAATAAATGAGCTTAATGAAGGAAAAACGAAGTAATTAATATTACAAAGATTTTCTCATGTAATAATGATGAATGATGAAAAAATTATAGAACGTTAAAGAGAAATAAAATGTATTTTAAAAGTGCAAGTGAAAATATAAAGTCGAAAAAGAAAATTATTTTAATATTATGTCAGGAGTGATGTGTGACCGAATTTATTTTTATCGATATGAAAAAAGAATGTTGGGTTACGTAAAGAGATTATTTTTTTTAGCGAGATAATATCTACAGAGTCTAATGGTAAATGACGTGGGGGAGTAGAATAATCAGATCGGAAAAGTAATGGTATTGTCAGTAGAATCACCTCGGTATCAGCAGCGTCCGTCTCGGGTTCAGCATCTTCGTCCTCTTCCTCTTCCTCGTCATTTTCTTCCTCCTCCTCGGGCTCCTCCTCCTCTTCGTCGTCAGTGTTGTCGTCGTGGGTCACGAGCTGCGGTTGCTGCTGTTGTAACAGTAATAGTTGCTGCTGTTGTTGTTGTTGTTGTTGTTGTTGCTGCTGCTGCTGATGCCGCCGATTATTTTCCCTAGAAGCGGGTACGTTACGATTGTGCGTAGCTGCCGTTGGACGGAAATTCACTTCCACTTGCTTCTCGGACTGCTCGACATTTTCGTACTCGGCATCTCTGTCCATTTCTCTCCCTCTAAAAATAAAAAAGTCCAATCACCTCTCGTTTTATAAAGGAAGCTAAAAATACAAGGGAACTGTAAATGATGCGGCACGAGTGTAATAAGAGCCGCTTTCTTTACCAGCGACACTCCAAGAGTGCGAGGACAGAGTGAAAAAATACAGAGAAGGAAAGAAAAGAGGAGCGCAGTTGCAGCGGCAGCAGTAGCAGCAACAGCAGCACCTGTAACACCTGTGTCCTGTACACGTAGTCCGTTCGTCGAACTTTACTGTGCGCTCTAACCTCAATACGGTGGGCTTCGACCGCTCGCTCCCGGCTTGCAACCAACTAATTGAGTCGCCACAGCAGCATTGCACTAGTACTCACAGGTGTACAGACTAAGGTCGTATCTACACTGTAACACAGCATTGCGATCGAGTGTTCATCCAAACGATACATGTCCGTGAACGAGCCAGCAGACAGACAGAAAGAGAGAGAGAGAGAGAGAGAGAGAGAGAGAGAGAGAGAGAGAGAGTGTATGAGTGGAGGGAGGAGATGTCGTTTGATTAGACTGAGGCAAAACATCATCACGAGTCATTATTATGATAATTATTATCCAGTTGCAGCTAATACGCGTGCCCCTTAATGTATTTATAGCTAGACTCTTTGCGAGCGGTCAACCGTAATTACGTATAGACATTATTGGCTCGATACTCTCTTTAAGATAAACTTGTTATTTTGCTTTCTTTTTGTTAATTAAGGACTTCTCCACACCCCGCAATTCATTTGCAATAATAAGTACGGCTCGGTTGCCGTTGCAGAAAACCGTCTATAAGGTAAGGTGGGAGGGGGAAAATTTTATTCAATTGATGAGAATCATTAAGCCGTTATAGGGGATTGATTCGGCAGTCGCTAAGAGCGAATTCCTAGAGATGAAGATGAAGATTTAGATGTGAATACGGATATGGATATGAAGAGAAACGAGCAGGAGAATTCTGCGAATGCAATAAGCGCAAAGTTAAGTGAAAATCAACATCGATTTGCCGGAATAGTGTAACGGGAAAGGAAAGGAGAAAAGGACGAAGGAAAATGAAGCACGGAAAAGCTAAATATCCTTCAAGGAAGTGAAAAACTGCGAAGCGTGAACTTGACCGAGCGTGCGAGAAAGACACAATGAAATAATGAGGAAATAAGAGGTAACGATGAAAGAGGCAGAAGAGGAGAGCAGATCGGTCTCGTAAAAATGTGCATTGCTGAGGAGCTGGGCCGTGACGACTAGAGAGCGATCGCTATCGAATCGCTGGTCGTTAAAGCCAATGCCAGCATTGGTTGCCCGCCACGGGGATGATGCCCGAGAAATGCGCGGGGATGGCCATACTCATGCTGAAATTTATTAGAGGGTGGGGGATATGACGGTGATGGAGGGGGAGGCGCGCCGGTGGCACTTGGCAGGTAGCCAGCGGAAGAGTAGGGCGGAAGCGACTCTGCTACTTGTTCTCCTGCGCTCCTGTACCGCCGCACTGCTACTCCACCCAGGTGCATTCTTCGCTGGCTCTCCATAGAAAGAGAGGCTGACCTTTTGGAATTTTAAAGGCTGCGGCCGCCTTTCTCTCTCCTTCTCTCGATCTTTCCCTGCTCCCCTCATGTTGCTTCTGCCTGATTTTTAATTTATAAGCGCTACTCAATTGTTTCCTTTGATGCTTTTTACATGAATTCTTTCTGATTTATCGCACTTAACAAGACTAGTTATTCATGCCGCTGCTCGTCTTTCCTTGATTTCTGCGGACCCTTTTTATTGCTTTTATAATTTTTGTATTCGTCTTTTCCCGTTCTCTACAACTTCTTACTCTCGTTTCTGAAAATAAAATGACTAGCCACAGCTCTGTTGCAAATATATAATAAAAGGCCCTCCCTTCTAACTTCCCGAGCAGCTATTTTTTAATTACGGTAAAATCATCATAGTCTTTACACTTTCAACGAGATTTTTACATAAATTACAATCAAATTAATATTGTCTGATTTTTGCGATAGAAAATTGCAATCTTTTAATTTTGATGCAATTTTGGAAAGGCTAACAGGCGGAAGCCGTACAACATTAAAAATATTATAATCAACATCTTGAGAGGAGCCAAAGAGATATGCAAGAAATACGAAAGGTTCTCTAAAAAGGCTTTTTTCTAATTTATCAATTGTTCTGCCTGAATTTTAAGAGCGCACCTGCTGTTACTGCCACCGCTACTGCTGCTTCCACCTCCGCCTTCGGCTCCGCCGTCTCCGTTGGATCGTCGCACGATAAGGTTCGAATTTTTCACGTTGGACATTTCGAGGACGAGGACGATCTCACGCGCGCTCAGGTTTCACGTACATCCACGACATAAAGCTGACGTACGACGCTCAGGACTTGTTGGGGTTATTGACAGAGCACAGCAAACTTACAAGACTACTGCGAGAAATTGGCATATTAGTATTGCACCGACGGATACCAAAAATAATAATTTATAGCTGGGATTAGGTTAGAATTTATTTAAAAAATTGATAATAATAATAACAATTACAGTAGTAATGACTATAGTAATAATAAGCGTGATTCGGTAAACAAAAAACAATGAGAGATTTTACGTCGTACGCATAAGTGCAAATAATAGGTTATTTAGATATAAGTAATAAATAAGAATACCTAGGATGTGGCAAGTGGCGTGGACGCAGCTAGATGACGGTCGCCTTCATTGTACGTGCGTGTAAGGCAGGTGCATTAAGGTCACTTAGGTGCTACACGCACCTATATACTCGAATGCGCCCACGTAGGTGCGAAGGCCAAAAGCCAAAATTGTAACTACAGGCGTTTGTTCAATATTAGCACCAGCATCGGTTCCAGAAGCAGCTCCGGCAGTGACGATGGTAGCAACGACGTTATGGGAAAACGGATGGCGCGCTGTTGCGTAAAGCGTACACTGCCAAGATAAGCGTGAGAGAGGATGGAAGACGGTGAGTGGTCGCGTTACGCGCACACGCGTACGGATGTGCGAGCGCGTCGGGGCGCGAGTCGCGACACTCGCGGCAGCGACGGCGACGAAGAGCAGCGAAGACGAGGAGGACGAGGACAGCGGCTGAAAGCGCCGAGCGCAAGGCGAAGGTGCCGCCAACAAGAGACGAAGGGCGGAGGGATCTGAAAAGCTCGGAGAGGGGGCCAGAGAGAAAGAAAGAAAGAGAGAGAGAGAGAGAGAGAGAGAGAGAGAGAGAGAGAGAGAGAGAGAGGCTGACGACACACTAGCTAAACGGGGCGTGCACGGTGCACCTAGAGTCAAGGTGTATGAACGCAAGCCTTCGGCTTCGGACTTGTCTAATCGCCTTTTCGAGATTAAACTCTTCTTTGCTGGAAAATTCGAGTCGTCAGTTCCCCTCACTTCCTCCCGCGAAGCCTCTTTCTGCCAGACTCTTCCTCACTCCTTCTGTCGTTGCCTTCTCTCATTGACTTTCAAACATTTTTCAACGGAAATCTCGATCTGTGTCTTTAATACAGCTACTCGTGTGGGCGCCTCTTGAGCCCCTCTGTCCTTTATCACTACCCAAGGTCTTCCGGCATGCAAGTGTTTGGTTTAAAGGGGATGGACGTGAGCGTCTGAATCTCTAAGATCGAAAACGTTTAATTTTTTTACTTTAAATATGTGACTCTCCATGTTCCAATATTTCCTTGTTTAATTTCTATCGTTCTTATTTAATTTGCAATTTCGTAAAATACATTGTAATGTTTATAGAGAGATGTATCTGTTATCAATAAACAAACAGCTGTGACGACTTAATTAGTTACACACATACACACAAATTATTGGATTTCAGATTGAATATTCAAAATAAACATAAAATTATTTTTATAATCTAATTATATTGCAAAATACTTGACAAAGTATCATTTAATATAACGTTGTTGTTATTTTATAAAAATATATTATTTTCACGAGATAAACGTAGCTTTAATATATTTACAATCTTTATAAATACTTTTATCAATGCCTTATCAAAAATAACTTGAATAATTGTCTATAGAAAGCAAAATTATCATGTCGTATTAACTTAAGTTATTTTTCGAACTTCAATTCATTCGTATACATTATGCAATAAGGTTTTTAATATTAATATGCATTTTAAAAAACCATAGGAAATATGAATTATATTTGGATTATATTATGGAACAATAAAAATTCATTGCTGGAAAATGTTTCGTGGAATAGAAAATGAATTCTTCGGTAACAATGTCAGGTCAATTTGTAATCTATTGTTATGTTTATTAAAATTATTTCTTGTAGTTTGTGTGCTTAAAATACAATTTTATAGATTTGATTTTTACAATTACAAATAGAAAAGAATAGAGTTATAAATAATGAACAATCATTAAATTCTCATTTTAATTAAGGTGAGGATGCCTACGAAGTACTTAATATATTATGATAATTTTATAACAATAGGCTAAACTACATCTTTACATTATATTAATTTTAGTTAAATTATACGGTACATGTATTATAATGTAAATTAAATTATGTACTTTCGCTTAAATTAAATTAAGTTTATAATTTAAAAAAGTTTTCTGTTTAAAATATGCAAAAATAAATTCATTATTTCATTGTTTATATATTATATTAATATTATATTTAAAACCGTTTATTCAAAACGACAATTATATATTTACAAATATGATTATTATTCAAGTTCAAATATTTTGTTATATCAAATTATTTTATCATATTTTATATTACTAATAAGTAATATTTCAATATGCTATTAGACCTTAAATTTCACATACAAAAAGTATACAAAAAATGTGACAAAATTTGTCGATAGATATTAATTTAAGGGCAATATGGAATATAAAAATTAATTTTAAGAAAACAATACGAATTACACATAAAATAGTGTACTATAGATTTGTATATAAATATCAGTAAGTACAAAATATAAAAGGCCAAATTACCATTTAAATGCATTAGTTAAATTGTTTTTAATTAAAATAATAATGATAATTTACATCCGAATTAAAAACAAATTACAGTTATTTATGCTTTTATAGTAAAATGAAAATTTAGATTGATTGAAATTTTGTTGATTAGAATTGCTCTCGGATTATATAATAACAACTTAATTATTTTTTTATTAAAGAAAAGGTAAAAGTTTTGTGTAGTAATATATAAATTTAATTGTATGATATTAGATGTAATTTTGTCATTAGAAGATTTTTCTTAACAACATTTTTGCTCAAAATAATATTCAAATTTGCCTTAATGCGAATATCAGGTAAATTTAAATTGGAAATATTATACAATCTCTAATGTTTTTAATATATACTTATTTGTCTATATATTTATCGACTATATATAATGAATATTTTATATTTACTTAGAATATAAAAATTGTATTCAATTGTTTGAACATAATTTATAATCTTGCAATTTTAAACTTTATAACGATTGCATATTACAAAATTAAAAATATTTTAAACCAATTTTTTCAATTATAGAATTTATTGAATTTTATTAATATATTTAGTAACGTATTACTATATAGTAATAAAATATTAATAAATTATGATTGATAAATTTCTTATATATAAAATTAAATTTGAGATTTGCATGGTTAAATATAGTTAAATTTTAGTTAAAATAATGCTTCCATTATTTAACACTAAATTAAATAAACTATTTCAAAATATTAATTTATAAATGTAATATGTAATTTAGTGATAATTTTACTTCAGAAGTAAAAATTTATGGGAAAGTGATACATTGATTTATTATCAATTATTTTTTTAGACTTTCAAATTGTGAATTCATTTTTCTGTTAAAATATGCCTTGGCATATGAAAAAAATTGAAATATTAATTATATTTGTAATAAAATATAATTAATCTGATGGTTTATCTGATAATTTTTGGTTTATCCGTTTTGATGTTTAGATAAGAATTAATATAATAATTTTAACTCTCTTATGTATTTAGAAAATAAAAATTTGTTCACTATAAAATATGTACATACTTTGAGTATAATACGATTTCAATTTTCTTAAGCAATTTATTAATTAAATTCGATTAAAAAATTAGTAACTTTGATCAATAACTTATGAAATCCGTATTTATCTATCAGTTAATACATAAATTGTATTAATGTTTTATACAATTTAATACAATATTAATTTTATACTTTTCTATATTTCAATCAGATTTAATGAACGGATTATAAAAACATTGAATATAAATGATCTTAATAATAATTGCACAACTTAAAGAATTTAAAGGTCAATTGTTATTTTTTTTTTTATTAAATTCACTGATTAAGTTATCATAAAAGATTAATTTCAAAGTCTGATGCTTGTTATAAGTACTTTTAAAAGAAATTAAAAATTGGAGATATTAAATTGTTTAAAAAAAAATTAAATTTTAGTTGTTAAAGTGTGTTTAATTTGTCGTTAATGTAATATGTTAATAAAATGTAATATATATTTTATTGTGATAGATTTTTGTATTCAAAAGTGCAGTTATTGTATAATAAAAGACTCTTTAAAAAATGAATACTTAAAAATATTTTAATTAATAATTTTGTGTGCTTATAACATATTGTTATTACAAGGCACAATAAAATTTTACAAACTCTTAAAATTTACTCGCAGTAATTATTTATTTAAATTTGATATAAGAAATTCTTTCAAATTAATTTTTCAAATGCTTAGAGTACGGTAACGCTAAATAATAATAATCAATCGTAGTATAATAATTTTTATCATCTACGTGTGATAATCTTTCAAAATCTTGATAAACTCTGAAATTTGCTATAAGAATTTAATTTTAGTATGTATCGGAGGAGCGTTTAAATTGTTTTATACATTGTATTATTTTAAAAGTAGTCTAAAACGAAAGAGGAAATTAATTTTTGTTATACCGTTATGTTGGAAATATTTTATAATATTGTATTGAGATTCAAAGCAATGTATTTTATATAGATAAAATGCGTATTGTAAATTGAACTTTCTTTTTATTTAATACATTTAAGCACATTGTTTAATGAATTAAAATAATAACCAATATCTACAAATGAATATACAAATACATAAATCGCAATGGGCATCGTATACGATTCTGCATAATAATGTTGAATTTTAACAAAATATAACGAAGTGCGGGTAAAATGTATACATTTGAGGTAGATTTGATCTTAGCTATGAGAAGAAAAAGAAAAAGATGTTTTTATAAAATTCCGATAAGAATATGATCTTGCGTGGGGATGAAGTAACAGATATTTTACCTGTTTTTGATCCCGCCGTTGACGTATCGTGTCAGGCTTACCCTCAATGTTTCGTGACTGATTTTAGTTTTGCAATTGCCACAAACCCCAAGAGTTCGTAACATTTAAGTACGGATCTTACCTTCGTCATTTGATTCTTTTCTTCACTTTAGAGCTAAGCGTATATACTATCTACATACAAACACGTGATTATTCTCCCTACCACAGATGCACGTGTGTTAGTTTATACATTAAATAGACACCCGCCTCATCTTATTTGAGCTTTACAAATTATTTATTTTGTCGAAGGCATTGATAATTCGTTCGTCTCGTTCTATGGCTTATTATCTCAGTTTATAAAGTTTTAATCTCAAATTGTTCTCCGATTGTTTTGCAACGCAACGGCGTCGAGCATCATTTTGCAAATCGTAAATTTATTATTTTCAATGGAAAATTATCATGCACTGACATTTATCTCATCAACTAAATATTGAGATTATTCAAAAATATATACACGATGACCGCAATATTGTTGATCTAGAAAAAACAAGAGCAATGCATACTTTTCAGTCAATAATCCTTCCTATAAACTGTTTTCTTACCTCAATATTTTTTCTTATTAATGTTTGTTTCTTACGACAAGCCGCAAGATATTTTTAAGATTTATAAAAATACATTCTACTGGAAATTTGTTAAAATTTAAAGATAGCGATTTTTTCATAATTTCCTGAATGATAATTTATTAATATTAACTTTGGATATTAAGGTCATGGAATCAATAATAGTAAGTACAAATATGATACATATAATTGAACAGTTAAAATGTTATGTTTAAAATGATAATAATTTTTGAGAAAATTTTTTCATATATCGTATTCTTTACAATTCATCAGTTTTAATATTACTAAAATTTCCAGAAAAATTTAACTAATTTCCAATGCAATTACATATATATATATATATATATATATATATATATATATAAAGTTGCAAAAAAGCAAATCAATTAATTTTAATTAAATTAAATTTAATAATATAGATGATACATTAGCTCAAACAAATTTAATTCTAAGATACGACATGTAAGTAAAAGTAATATTTAACAGCAGTCAAGTATTTTATATACATATCCAGTCAACGCCGTATATTGTATAGATAATAATACACTATGAAATACATCTTATTATTATTAAACATGTACAAATTAAGTATTAAATATGAAGCATTTAAAAAAGACTCTAATTTATTTATTTTTTAAAATAATGTAATTATTACATGTACATTAATAATTAAAATTATGAACACAGCCAATGCTCTATCTGTCATTCATTGCATTATAGGTATCTTTTTTTCCCTTTTTTTTTTCCAATAATTTAAAGATTTAAATTCTGTTGCAAAGGAGAGAGCAAGACTAAACAAAGGCACAGGGGTATCTTTTGAAAAAAATTCAATGTTATGAGAACAACATTGCATGTGCCTCTTGTTTAAGCATAAATTGTAGGTACAAAATAAACTAATTGAGCAAAGACAGAAAAAGAGACACATGAATTTGAGGGCTAATAGCAGAATAACTCTGAAATAGCTTTATGAAATGGTATATTCCTTTAAAGTAAAACATGATGGATTTCTATATAAGTATACTATTTTTCAGTAATCGCAAATGTGAGATCAACACATGGTGTTACTTTTACAGCTTTTATGCCTGTAAAAGATAAAGAATTCATTGCCTAGTTTATTATTATCAAGCAATAATGATATAATATTATAAAGCATCGATATGCTAATTGTTCTCTTCTCTGTTATCACTGACCAAAAACTTCTTGACTTGCAAATACAATGTACAAAAATCCGTCCTCGTCTTTTTCTCGTTGATAAAGTTGTGCCATGGTGGTACTACCGCTTGCCATACTCCTTTGGTTGACTAATAAGAAGAATGCTTGGGTCGGATGGAGTTGTAGTCGTCTCCTGTACAGAAAAAGGAACGAAAAAACATGTAATTATCGGATAAGGGAATTTAGTTAAAAATTTATTATCAAAATGAGATTATTTACCTGATAATTTTAACTAATTCAGCAACCGATAAGTGATCTGGCACTAAAAACTTTGTCTTATCAAGCAGGGGTAGTTGCTTTTCAGCATAATATCTTTCTACTATAATTGGCACCTTGTTTGGATGTTTTGCTTTGATGAATTTTACATCAGCGACTCTTTGATCTCAAGAAGAAAAAAAAAAGTAAGTGAAAAGAGCGAAATTTAAAGTGCGAAGCTGATAACGTTAACTGTAATTTTGTCGAATGACAAGTAAGTGCTCAGTTTTCCTTACCGAACGATCTCTTTTCCTTGAAGTATTTCGGCGTCGGATTCATGGTTGTGCCTTCGGTTCAATGCTGCGGTTGCACAAAAATGGATCCGAGCCCCGTCTTTAAAGAAATTTCGAGTTCGGACTCGTGACTTATTTGATTTTTCAATTTTCTATCTCACAGCCACATTACACTTTCTCAACGTTTCCAAATTTCGTTCGCATAAATATGTCGCGCTCTCGCTTTATGTGCTAAACTCGATTTTACGTTTCGGTTGAGCCACAGCAACTATGCACTTTGCTAGCGTTAGACACTGATTGTTAAACAATTGCAAGTAAATTAATAGGAGAAAAATAAAATCACTTCATAGTTCTCGCTTCTCGGTTGGCCCACTCATCGAACACTCTTTGATATAACGCAATATTGTTTGTGAGTTCACCGATGACAAATGGCAATAAAAGATACACACCGATACGCGTGACAATGCATCGCTTGTGTATGCCTAATGTCTATACACTAGGCTGTAGAAAGTTAGTGCGTCTGCGCAGATTCGTGCGCAACATTACTGCGTTCCTATTTCTAACATTATAATAGACAAGGCATTTGTATGCCTTGTATGCATATGCAATAGACATGGCAAATGTGCATTTGAACGCACATTACCGTTTACATGCATTTTGTATATTTTTATTAGATGCTATCGCGCCTTTTATCATTATAATTATCACTATCATTATCATTATCATTATTATTATTATTATTATTATTATTATTATTATTATTATTATTTTAGTTTTCTAAAGCAGTTTACGCATGATTTTCAATATGATTGTAAATAGCAGAACTGAAACGTATAAATGGTGAAGTTGGGTAAAACTGTATTAAAGTTTTCATAACTAATACTTGGATTTGCGTGCTTGGTAATTCCTTATCGCTGATATCCCTGTTAATCTGTCTGGTTTATTGCTTTTTGACGAGAATCTAGGTTGAAAGAAGCAGAATGGGACACAATTCACTCTTGGGGAAGCTACGGAGCTAAAATAAATTATTGGAAATAACAGGGGCGTTTTTATGGTACATTTATTGCGCACCTGAGAATGAGAAAAATCGGTGATATTTGCCATGGAGAGTCTCTCGAGAGTTAGAGCAGAAGGTGTAAAGAAGTGAGAAGTCGGTCGACCTACTTAGCAAATATTGAGAGACGATGTCGGCTAGAATCAATGAGCAACCGCTATAAATAAGAGAGAAAGTCGGGTAGTTGGGAGCGAAACTCAGGTTCCTCGGGACTCTCGTTTCGTCGTGTTAAGAAGATAATCCAGCGAACGCCCAGAAGAGGGGCAGCGGCCGAGAATCGATAGCTGCGTTACGAACCAATGTTTACCTCTGCTTTGGTGAAACGCGATGCGGAATTGGGCCGAAAGCGCCTAGGGTTACTTTAGTCGTCAAGCATCAGAGCGACCAATGGGTGCTGCCCTCTAGGCCGCGGTGACAGTCGCGTGCGCCCCTATGGCTCGCGATCCTCCGTTGTCTCTACGTTCTGCTGGCACGTACACGGACACGGGCACGGGCACGATGGCAAACGTAGCCACACACGAGATTGGCAAATAGGGAGAGAAAGAGAGAGAGAGAGAGAGAGAGAGAGAGAGAGAGTGAGTGAGAAAGTGATCGACCGAGAACCGTTTCGCTGAGGGGCTAGAGACTGATCCCCACCCTTCGCTAGTTCCCGCCCGTTTCCCTCTCGCCCCTCGCTGAATAGTCGTCAGCCCCCGTAAGCGGCCGCGGCGTTTCGCGTTGTGCCAAGTGCGCTGTGCGTGTCGTTCGGAAAGAAGGAAATAGGTTTTCAAGCTTATGTGCGAAAGATACATAGTTGTTCAAGTTGCAGTCGTTGTCGGTTCTAAGGTGTTGAGTCGTATAAAAGTTTTCATTTTTTATGAAGAATCGGGGTGCTTCTCCGAGATAGAATGGCCTATCATTACCGTTGCGTCAATACGATTGCGAGGGCACCTAAACTTGAGTGACCGTGGCTCAAGTGCGCGGTCTCGTTGTGTTTGGTCGCACGGCTCCATGACAGTCGCGAGCCCCTGCTAGTAGCGCGGAGCCGAGTGTTAAAGAGGAAGCGTCAAGACAAAGAGAACGGGCGTCGAAAGAAGTGCGCCTCTCGAGGTAAGCCAGGTAAGGCGAGGCCTGTCACGGGCGGATGACCGAGCCGCGCCGCGATTTCTCGCCCCAGGACGTTGCAGGCTGCAGACCGGTGAAAGCGGTGGCAGTAGTGGCGGTGGCGGTGGCGGTGGCGGTGGCGGTGGCGGTGACGGTGACAGTGACGGCGGCGGTGACGGTGGCAGTGGCGGTGTCGGTGGCGGTGGTGGTGGCAGTGGCAACGACGACGGCATCGATAGTAGCAGCAGCAGCAGCAGCAGCAGCTACGGATACGTCTACGGCTACGGCTACGGCTACGGCTACGGCTACTCGTGGCCGTAACGAGAGTGCGATCAACGGGGTGCGCGGATTCGTTCCGCGTTCTTAAGCTGCGTACGCGAAAGAACGAGAGGGAGCGTGAGTGTAACCAGAAGAACAGGGCAGAAGGCAAGTGTAAAAGACAGAGAGAGAGAGAGAGAGAGAGAGAGAGAGAGAGAGAGAGAAAGAGAGAAAGAGAGAAAGAGAGAAAGAGAGAGAGAAGCGAGTCGACAGAGAGCGAGAAACAGAAACTAGGAGCGTGCGACTGAGAATCGCTATCCATGGCCGAATGAGGCTAGCTCCCCGGGAGGCGATGTATCGGACGGCCTTCGAAGTAGCAGTGACCGCCCTCTACTAGAGCGCCGGAAGATGCCCTTGTCACGGCCGCCCCCGCTCCCGGGGGGTATCGCTTCGCTCGACTTTTTGCAGACCTATTTAAATGGAGACGGTGAGCACTTGCCGCCCCTGAAGACCGGCTGCGCGGCTCTGAAACAGGCGGAGCCATTGGGAGGCCGTATCGCTACTCTTGAGGAGCCGCGTCATCTGCCAGGACTTGGTTCAACGGCTTCAACCGCTTCGACGGCTTCCGTTGTCTCGGTAGCTTCGGTCGCTTCCCTGGCCTCGAGTTCAAATAGCCAGTCGAGCTCGCCCCTGGTGGCGGCCAAAGGCGGCGCTCCGGAACAAGCACGTCAGCCCCAGGCGGGTGGTAACGCGGTCCAGCCCGCGAGCCAGCCAGCGACCCAGCCTTTAGTCAAGCCCAAGATAATTACCGTCACGCCGAGCATCGCGATGAAGTTCTATATGGACAAACTCACGCCCTACGAGCACTTCGAGATCTTCAACTATCCACAGATTTATTTCATCGGAGCGAACGCTAAGAAGCGGCCGGGAATCATCGGAATGAAAAATAATAGCGATTACGATAACGATAAGGGCTCTTACATTCATGTAATCTACGACCACGTGGCCTACAGATACGAGGTGATCAAGGTCATTGGGAAGGGGAGTTTTGGCCAGGTGGTCAAGGCCTATGACCACAAGAACCACGAGCATGTCGCTCTGAAAATGGTTCGGAACGAGGACCGCTTCCACCGACAGGCCCTGGAGGAGGTTCGAATTTTGACGAAACTGCGGGAACAGGACAAGGACAATACCATGAACGTTATCCACATGTTCGATTCATTCAGCTTCCGCAGCCACATGTGCATCACGTTCGAACTTCTGAGTATGAACCTCTACGAGCTCATTAAGAAAAATAAGTTCCAGGGCTTTAGCCTACAATTGGTGAGGAAATTTTCGCACTCACTACTCCAGTGCTTAGAGGCCCTTCAAAAGAATAAGATCATTCACTGCGATATGAAGCCGGAAAACGTACTGCTGAAGCAGCAGGGTCGCAGCGGCATCAAGGTTCTTTATTACCGTTTAATATATCAATCTATTGTATGCTTAACACTCGCTTTCGCTCTACAATTTTTGTATCCTTTGCCCTTCGTTCTACCTTTTCTTGACGTTTTTCTTCTTTCTCTTGTATTATATCCGTATCTTTTCTCTTCTCTGCTTTCCTCTGCTCCCCTCTGTTATTCTCTGTTCTCTTCTGCTCTCCTCTGCTCTCCTCTATTCTTATCTGTTCTCCTTTGCTCTCCTCTCCTCTCCTCTCTGTTTAACGTCTTAAAACTTTTCTTCTCATCTTTTGTACCTGTTCAAATTTCTTCTAGCTCTTCAGGTTATGTTCCTACTTTTCATTGGAACTTGAAATGCCGCCTCATCCTTTTATTTCCTTGTATTTCCTCATCTTTTTTTCTACCTTTCAATAATTCATAAATCAATCCTTGCATTCAATCTTATAAGAACTTTCAAGATTATTGTACTATAACTATTTCATAATGTATGAGTAAATGTCAAAATGCATCTATAACGTATTTTAATTAAAGTAAAATACTTAAAGACTTAAATTCAGAAAAAATTGCAGAGAATAACGCGAAATGAAATGCTTGGAAGGTTTCGGTAAAACTTTGATGGGCCTTTGAGAGCGTAAATATGCTGGTTGGTCGTAGTCACGGCATGGTCTCTCCAAGTAGGACAACAGCCGTCAGATAAGAAGGTGGTCGACGAAGAAAGTGGGGTGGGTAGGTAGCTTTAATTCGGTAGTAGCCCTGCGTAGGCAGAAGCAAATAAATTGTACACGTTCAATCTCTACAAGTTGTATCGCGATGCTTTTTATCAACTTTGAGACATTTTTTCGCTTTAAAGATAAAGAAGTTGCGAAAGTTTAATGGCAAATCGATTAGTCGCATACGTTTTATTTTCCGCGGTGTTGCTATCTTTCGCGAGTGCCAATGACATCGTCGACACCGTCGTTGGGAAATTTCCGGTTCGATATTGGCCTGCGTATCTTGACTGCTAATGGACATCTCGATTTTAGTTATTTTGTGTATCCCTTGCTTTAGGAAATTCTGCATAAGATTGAATCATAAGAAAATATCGCTCCATAATTTTTCATCCAACTTTCCTTAAAATAATTTCATTAGCCTTATGAGATCCACCAGAGTCAGTACGTGTTTTTCCAATTTTGTCGAAACTATCAAAAGCCTAAGATTTACGACTTATTCGAGTCGGACCTGTGTTGGTATAGTGTTAGTTCAATTATATACATTCATGTATATTGTTAGTTAGAGCCATTATTAAAGTTATTCTTAATGTATAAACATTTTTATGTTCTATCAATATTATTTCTTTTTAATTCAATTTAAAATTATAAATATAAGAAAAATTATGAAATTTAGTGACGTTCGGATTTCATTACAGATTTTGTAGTATTTCACTTTGCATTTATGCCTACTTAATCTTTATTCAATTATCTATATTTTTTCATAATTTTTTAATGGTTAAGTGCACTGTCAGGGCATGGAATTAATTTTTTTAATAGTATCGTACATTTATAATGTGCACAAGAATCATCCTCAGATTACATATTTACATGCTCAATCTTGTAGTTGAATAATGAAAGTAAACAAATATTTTCTTTTGTAATTTGAGACATGTACGTATAATAAGAATATTATTCTTAAGAAAGCGTGTACTTTTTTAATTCAATTTTAAAGCATTTTTAATATTTAGAATTATTTTTTAAAATGTATATAATCTATTCTAAATATACATTACATATGGAATTAAAATAAAAATTTAAAGTAAATGCTAAATCTGTTTTAAACAAAAAATATAAAATCGCACAAGAGGGATATTAAATTAGTATCTTTTATATTAAATAAATAACTTTGCTTTATCTATCGTAATGAAACTTATGTACCACTTTTATGTTCTTGCTATAAATTATATTTTTAATTATTGTTATTTGTAAATTATACAATATTATTATTGTCAATAAAAGATAATTAAATAAAAGATATTAAAAATAATTATTACATTATTTATACACATTTGTAAACATTGATTAATGACATTTTAATAAGATAAATTATAAAAAATTTTTGGTACAATCAGTATAATTTTGAGTATCTATTTGTTCTTTATTTTTATTTATAATTTAGAGGAAACTTTTCACTATGTTACACATATTGTTTTTATTTGTATTATATATATAATTTCCATTAAAAAGTTTCAACATGAAAATTTTTCAAAATATAAGTGTGTGGAAATATATTATGTAAATTATAAAGAAATTAATTTACTTGGTACATCTGCATTATAATGTTTATAAAAATATATCATTTCGCAGAAACTTTCGTATGTAATAGAGTCTTAACAATATTTTAAAAATATTTAATAATTATCCTTAAAATCTATTTTTGATCATCTTTAATTTAGTATACAAATGATGTAGGAAAAATATAATTGAATGTTTTAGTATTTATTTATTAATTAAATTACACCGTTTACATAAATTAATGTCTATTTATTATTTGTCAGGCTGACAACTGAAGTTTTTTTTTAATCAAGACATAATTTTAGTAATTAATTTCGATAAAACCATTTGATTTTCCCTAATGCCAGATTAATCATAAATATAAAAAATTTAAATGAAAATTATAAAAATAAAAAATATTATTTTAAAATATAAGAAATAGATATAAATATAATTTTAATAGAAATAAATAATCTTAAATGGTCACTTTATGAGAGAAAAAATCATTTAATCAATCCGTATCAAATATTATATAAAAGAAAATTACAACAGAATACAAAATGATTATCAAAAATTAAACTGCCAATAAAAGTATTTATTCCAATGAGTTTAATTTTATTATACATAATTGTGAACGTGTATTGAAGTGTATTTGAAATTATTGTTTTATGACTTTTTAATGTATATCAAAATTTTATATTGTAATTTTTAATATTTCATTTATTACTTTATTTTTAAATGTTTCTACACCTCTTTTATTTTGTGAAATGTTCAGATATTTTATAAATATATAATAAACGATCGAACTACCTATTTCAAAATATTTTAACGTAAATTTTTTAAATAATATACTTAACATTATTTTTAGTTAACAATTAGTCCAAAAATTGAAAACATAATCCCCTCCCCCCAACTATAAAATTTTTCTTATTAAAAAATTTAGACTATTTAAAACAAAAATTTTTAGGTTTCGACAGTCAATAGATTTATTATTTATATTTATTATTTAATATTTATTATTTATTTAAAACCATAAATAATATCAATTCTTGAATTTTTCACAATTATAAGCATAATGTATTGGAATATTTTTTGTAGTTATACTATTTCTTTTAGTATATATTTGTTTATTTAGTAATATTTAACAGTGTAAAAAGATAAGAACCTTAGCTTTTACATTTATTAGCAATACAAATACATTTATTGATTAATATAATCCGCTCGAAATATTGTTTAATTTTCAAATAGTTTTGATCTATATTTTCCTTTATGTCTATCATAATATTGAAAACTTAATTTATTTGTTATAACACCGGAAAAAACACATAAGCGAAAGAATGAGGAAAGATTTATGAAAAGGAAATAAAAAAATTTAGGAGAATAGACAACGAAGGATTAAATTATGACAATGATTATAATGTTTGTTATATACCTCTAGTTCTTAATTTGTAAACTGTTACGGTTAAACGTAATATACAAATATATTCATTTGCTACGCAATATATATTCATGATTAAATTTATTTATAAAAATAGACTTTAGAGGGTTTTACAATTGTTTAAATTGAGAGATTCACAATTTTGTTAATAGTTCTTATATATGTAATATTGATAACCGACTTTTATTATACTTCGCTTCCATATAATTGGTCTGAAATTGTTTTTCTTTATGTGTTCGAACTATTTTATCATTACCTATTGTAAATTTATAA
This sequence comes from Ceratosolen solmsi marchali, assembly GCF_000503995.2. Taxonomy (NCBI): domain Eukaryota; kingdom Metazoa; phylum Arthropoda; class Insecta; order Hymenoptera; family Agaonidae; genus Ceratosolen; species Ceratosolen solmsi. The sequence goes on along the minus strand of NW_011948416.1, from coordinate 14,743,361 downwards.
TTTTATAATATTTAATAATTATAAATTTAATAATATTTAAATTTATATTTATATAAAATTTTATTGTATCTTATCATTTTCTACATTAAATATTATTTTTATATGTATTCTGGAAAATTAAACAATATTTATAGTTTCAAAAGAGATTTAACATTTTTGCAATAATTAACTGAAATAATATCTTATCAATATATTATATAAAATAATATTCATAAATCTATACATAAAATATTCAAAATTATTAGATTTACTTTCATTTTTTATTGGGATTGTTTTTTTTTTTACTAATATTGACATCTACGTTACTACTCCTCAACAAATGTAATTTGTCTGTAATTTTATGTTTAAAATAATTATTTTGAACATACAATACGATAAAGTAAAAAATTAATATTTATTATAAAAAAAAAAAAATTATTGACTCACTTTGAATAAACAATTTTCCTTTTAGTTTTAATACTTTTATTTTTATTCGAATGTAAAAAGGGAAATAAGTACAATAATTTGCTTAGCTATTCACTGGGTTTCAATGTTTCTTTATGTATATGCTACGTATGCAAACAATTTTATTATTATTATGCAAAATATTGTTTATTTCGAAGTAGACCGATTAAGGCCATAAATACCGTACTTTGTACTTCAATATTAATTTATTATATGATTACTAATAATGAATTAATATTTCATTAAAAAACAAATAATAAATAAAAATAAAAAAAAAAAATTAAAAAATTGCGATCTTAGAATTTTAGAATTTTATTATTGTTAATGATGCATATATAATATACATCTCATTTTAAGGAATATAAGAGATATAATATCGTAAAATCAAACTTTTTTTAACGACCATAGTTATAATTATATCTTGAAAACTCTTTAAAAATTCAAAAAGAAGAGTTTTATAAAAACAGAAATTAAGAGCAAGTAAATGAACATTTTTTACAATAATATAATATAATAATACAATAAAAAATTTATTAAATAAAAATCGTAATACTGCCAAATGGAATGGACAAACAAATATATATATTTGTTAATGGTACTATTAATGTCTCTGTGATGTACGTCTATTGATTATTTTATAAAATGCTGAAAGCCATTCATTGTAGAATAGGTACAATCGATATTTCAATACTTTGAATATTATATTTATCTAAAAAAACAATGCATGAAATAGTTTCAAAATTTGAATTAAACAATGGAATATAAAAATGAATATTATTAAATATTATAGCAAATTTAGTTTAAAAAAGGTAAAAATTGATGGGACTATCTTTTATTCTAAGTACACATCAACTTACAACATACTTAACCATACTTTGCAGAATTCTTTAGTAACGGGTGTACTTATTTAAATATTGTTATATAGTTATAAAATCAGATGAAAATAGGTTTGTTTGTTGTTCAATGCGGTAGTGTCTGTAGTTTAAAAATTATAATGTTCAAAATTATTTAAAAGCTTTTTGATGAAATAGTTCAAGAAAATAGCACTGGTATCGTTTACAGATGCAATTTTACATCTTTGAATGAAAAATAGAATTTAAATATCGTCTTTATAAGTGATTGATTCAAACAAATCGATTATACTAAGACAGAATGATAACGCTTCTTTTTGTCTTCTCACTGCTCTCTCTCTCTCTCTCATTCTCCCCCCCCCCCTCTCTCTATCTGTTATTCTCTCTGTTGCGATATCGCGATCTATCGACTTCGGTAGCGCTATTAATAGTGTGAAACCGAGCATTAAATTTCTATGTTCGTGTATCGTTTATAACGCAATGCAAATTTATATTAAATACCTTCTTCTTGACGTAATGTTAGAGAGCAATTAATGAAAAATCCTAGAGAGAGAGAGAGAGAGAGAGAGAGAGAGAGAGAGAGAGAGAGAGCAGATTTCTTGGTTTTGGAAGTTTTTTTTAAAAAGTATTAATATAATAAGTACAAGTTTCAATGAAATCTCATTATTAATATTAAATTATGCTATATACAAAATGTAAATTTGAATGAAGTTTTAATAAATATTTGTAATTGTAGTATTACGTTATAATATTTTTAATGAAGTTTTAAAAAATCTTTATAATTGTAATATTATATTATAATATTCTTAATAAAGTTTTAAAAAATATATAAAAATATAATATGTGATATGTTACTATGAAATTTTGTACGAAGGTTTTGATTTCTAAATTTTTAATAATAATTTTAAAAACATATTAAACTTAGTTCACAATTTATGCTCAAGTAATGCATCTTTTTTCATTTGATTAATTTTTATTTATATAATTTTTGGTGGTAGTAGTAAGGTTGTGTAAGCACAACATTTTTATGTGAAACGTATTTAAAATTGTAGTTTCTACATTTATTTATATCCTCAACACATTCTTTAGAATGTCTAAATAAGGGTTAGAAGTATTGGAAATATAAACAATTTTCCGAAGTTAAAACACATTTCTTCATATGTAGTGTACATTAAAATTTAAAATTTATAGCAGATAACCATACTTTTATTTAATTTTATTCAAAGGTTTGAAACACATTTAAAAGCCGGTTAAATAATATTTTTAAAAATGTGATACTTTCTAACAAGTTTTCAGAGTACTTTTTAATTAATGTAGTCAATACATTTACCTGTAGTAACATTTGCTTAATTTAACCATAACCGATTTACAGGCGTTTATTTAAAATAAAAAATTGTTTTCTTCACAAAATACGTGGAACTCCAACTGCATTACAAAATTTATTTCAACTGAGTGAGTGGTTTTTTTTGCTTTGGCAGCGTGCATGGGCTCAAAGAGGGTCATGGCGTGTGTCGATGAGTCAGAGACAGAAAACGGAAGTGAGAGGGGGGGGTGTCTGAGCGAATAAGCAATAATAACGCATAATACGTTGTCATTAACAGGTGATCGACTTTGGCTCGAGTTGTTACGCGAACCAGCGAGTCTATACGTATATTCAAAGCCGCTTCTATCGTGCTCCAGAAGTTATCCTTGGCGCAGGTTATGGGATGCCTATCGATATGTGGTCCCTCGGCTGCATTCTTGTGGAGCTTTTTACGGGTATTCCCTTGCTTCCTGGGGAAGATGAGCCTGACCAAATGGCTTGTATAATCGAACTCCTGGGTATGCCTCCTGTACGGCTCTTGGAGAAGGCCAAGCGTTCTCGGCAATTTATCAGTACTCAGGGCTATCCACGTTACAGTGGAATTACAGTTAAATCTGACGGCAGCATCGACTTTAACGGAGGCCTTTCCAAGCGAGGCAAGTTTCGAGGTCCACCCGGCTCTAAAGATATCAAGCGCGCACTCAAGGGTTGCGATGATCCGCTCTTTATCGACTTCATTGAGCGTTGCCTCGAATGGGACCCAGAACTCAGGATGACACCCACGCGAGCTCTCAAGCATTCCTGGTTGAAACGTAGATTACCGAGGCCACCAGATGCTAATCACGAAGGAAAAAGTTTATCGGCTAAAAGTCAGCAACAGCCACAGCAACCAGGAATACTTGATTTACCCAGTCAAGAGAGCCTCCAACAGAGTTTACCACCTCCAACTTCACTCCAGGTATACTTGCTGCTTACATCGCCAGAAATTCGTGGTGTAAAATGAGCGATAACTTTGCATAAATATTTGCAATTTTCATTCAATTCTCTATTGTTATTTATATATTTAATTAAACACACGCACGCACGCACACACGCATATAATGTATAAATGTACTTTAAATTTTACATTTTTCAATAGTATGTTCAATAATTTGCTCCTATATATTGCATGCAAATATCACAAATATTTTCGTTATGAATTCAGGAAAAATTTTACTGCTTAACTATTCTCAAGTTTTAAAATATTACAAGTATTATCATTTGAGTTTATAAATTTGATTATATTTCGGAGTTAAATATAATAAATAAAAATATTTATATACGCTTTTTACATATAATATTTAACGAATGTTTATTCTTAGATGTCGACCTAATTATTTTTATCTCTTTAATTTTTTTTTACTATAACGTCATTTATCTTTTGTTGAAATATTATAAAATACTAATTTTTAGTATACAAAACATACATGAAATAACATTTTTACACGATCAGAATTAAAATGAAATATAATTATTACTCATTTATCGTAATTAGGAATAAGGATTCGTATAAGTACATTTATAAACAAAAAATGTATATACTCTGTGTTAGGGTAGCGGAACAATGAGTCTGCGTGCGTGCCCGTCTGACAATAGTCAAGCTTCTAGTAAAGCAACAAGTTGTTGCAATCTCCAACATCAGCAGCTGCTGCAACAGCAGCAGCAACAAGAAGAGGAACGACAAAAGAGGGATGGTAGACAGCAAAGTGATAGACTGATCAGGCTGTTCGTGAACATGGAAACCAGTAACAATATCAATAACACTAGCAATGGTGCATTGAACAAAAATCGCCGTAAGCTATATACGGAGCTTTCAAGATTAAACTTTTCCGATACATGTGAACCTTCATTACCGGCTTATCCATATAAGGCTAATTCGCAGTGCCACTCGAAAGCTCTGTGGGACAGTTTAAGGTAAGCCTAACAGAAGCTTGGGTTCGGATTTTTTTATTCTTCTTTAGATTAGTACCTTCCCTACTTTTCTCCGTACATGCATTAGGTATAGCTATTTGTACTAAGATCTCCGGTTATCAAATGCGGGCCAAATAAATATCCAACTCGGTCACTTACGTAATAACCAAATAAATTATAACTTCATTTTGAGGCTTTTGTCGCTCTAATCTCAACCGAAAACCATATAATAATATCATCATTATCATTATTATCACTATCATCATTATTATTATCATTATTATCATTATTATTATCATTATAATAATAATAATAATTATTATTATTATTGTTGTTGGTGTTGTTGGTGTTGTTGTTGTTTATAAAAACAAAATGTAATTTGAGTCAAGATTCAGCAACAGATATCTGCAGGTTCTTTCAGCATTAATTTGCAACTACATTATTCGAAAATTCTTAATCCATTTTCTGCTTTTATCGTGCTGTTATGCATGACCAATTTCATGATAGAAGATGCAATAGCTTAGGTCGTGTCTGGTAAATATGAGACATACCTTTCCTCTGTTTACCAAATTGTTTTATGTAAACTACTACATTGATAAAACTAATAATTGTGATTATCAGCTTAATAGGCGTCAGTAATAGTGGCATTTATCAAACATTTCCATATTGCAAGTAACGCTATTTTATAGCAAACTGTTTATAGCGAACCAAACTGACCGTATGTCAGTAATCGTAGTTTTCACCTAGATAATCATTTTCGAGATTGTAACATGTCAACACATATAATTGATACCTATTTTCAATTAGTATTTTAGGACGGTTATTTTCTTTAGGACAATTGTTTTGTTTACACATTATCTTCTGCACCACATCAGCCTTATATAACATAATTGTCCATTGTCCAAATTGTCCAAAAATTTTAGTCGACATAAAGTACATAAAAAAAAACTTAGTTTTATTTAAGAAATATGAATATGAATGGAATTATGTTGAAATTGGTTATCAATTTATATAAATTAACGTAACGTACATCGTTAATAGTCTGAGCATCGATAATCTCGTAACACTATAATTGTATTTTAAATAACTACTTTAGAAACTTAATACTTAATAATGTTGGAAAATTAAAAAATAATATTAAATTAAATTTGTATTTACAAAGGAATTTTATAAAATTATAATTTGTACTTTTGTACTAATTGTTGAAAAAATTCAACAATAAATATTTTTATTGGGAAAATTTTTGTACTATTATAATTATTATTTTTAATAATTATGAAGTTTTATTAATAGTTGACAAAGAAAATTGTGTATCATAAAAAAGTATACAAGTCCGTTCAATGGTCAAACAAATTTAAGAAACATTTTGAAAACATATTATAATTTAATACTTCTACGAATATATTTTACGAATTTCAAATATAATTTGTTATTCATACAGCACTAAAGTACCACATGATCATTGAATTCTAGTTTTTTTAGTAGCAGATATAATATAATACCAAATGCCAATATTTACATGTATGGATGTATAATCATCAGCATGATAAAACGAGTTTTATAGGAATTTTTTTATATATTATTTCAAGCAAATCTATCAAGATATTCTATTTAAAATTTATATGAAAAAAGAGCTTCTAGAAATTTTGCTTTGGTTACATTTTTTTACTTTTTTTTAACAATTGCATTTTTTACTTTTATACATTTCCTTCAATATATTTGATAAAATATTATGTATTCGATTATTTTTAGTAATGCAATCAATTTGAATGTTTATGGATAATTGTAGAAGGCTGAATTTATGCATCAGACATTTTTTGTGCAAACTATATGTTATTTAATAGTATTATGTCTCGAATTTTTCCATTAGCAGTGTTATTTTATAATTAATATTGTTAACTTTTATGTCTGAAAATATTTAAACATAAATTTTTACCGATTAATTAATTATCCAATTATACAATTTGTATTGCATTAGATTTTTAAATTAATATTTTGCTTTTGACAATTGCTAGTATTTCATTTAATCACTTTTACTTATGCCTGCTTGAATGTATGTTTCGATTAACCTATACTTTTCTAAATACAAAATTTTATATTACATTTAATATCAGTGACTGCACAAGTATTAGGCAGCTTTCAAAAATATTTATATGAAAGTTCCTTATAAAATCTAGTCTTGTTAAATTCATGTGTGGTTATCATGATAATTCGTAAAATCTTTATTGTTGCTAAAATGCCCCCATTTTCTTTTATATCCCGTGGTTATTAGATTATAGTGTACGAGTGAATTTGATTGGACATTATTTTACTTGCTATTTTACGTTTGTATCTAGCATTGTACGTGTACGGCTTCAGAATCGCGTAATGTATTAGATTTCTAATGTATTAGAATCTTTAACTAACACCTTGAATGGTTGATGAGGTTCGAGATAATTTGAAATAACCTAAATTTTGTAGATGAATTTCTTTTAAAGTCGTCGTTTTTAACAATATTCTGTTGTATCGTTAATTTTTTTATTAAAGAATAATGTATCAATTTCTTTAACGTTCCTTAAGATTGATTATTACTCGCGATTTTTTTTTATCATTTTTTAATATTTTCTTATAGTTATTTGAACATTACTCTTATAAATTAAGTGCTTCTACATAATTTGTATAATCTAAATGTGCGATGATTTTAATTTCATAAGTATTGTGATACTTTATCGTTTTCTCGACAAATACTAATAGAATCTTGGAACTACCTGTGATTTGACTGTGGAATGGTGGCACAGACGAATTTTGTTTGTTATATCAATAAATATAGTACCAAAATGTCGATATACAAAATTTTTTATCAGCTAAAAGAAATGAATTTTTACATATTCATGGAAATATGGTTTACTGAGTAACTAATTTCAATCAAAATCAGAATCATATAAGTATTAGTTCTTTTAGATGGACCTTTAATGTTAATGTTATCAAATTTATTGTAGGATGTTTACTTTAATTTATTTTTATTGCTAAGAGGATTTGGCACATACAATTGACCTTAACATATTGCCAAAGATTGCTGTTTTTCTTTTGAATTTCCAAAGTGGATGAGTAAATTATTACTAATTGCTGATGAAGATGAATACAAATTCTTAGTCGAGAATAAGAGTACTATCATTATTATATTGAATATTATCCTTAAACGGTATGTGTTATTAACTTAGATACTGTTATAAAAGAATTATATTTTATATGTATGGTAAAATCTGGCTAGGTACACTTTTTAAAAATTACTATAATCACGTTTACACTAAATTAGATGAACATTTATAATAGGAAGTATCAGACGCAGTTATTTCTGTTGTTCTAAGCATTATTACAAGGTGCAGGTGCGGTAGATATAACATTTATTCTTCGTCATTTAGATTATGAATTTAAGAAATTAGCTTGAAGGTGATCTCAAATGATGAACGGATTCGAGATAATTGATATGTAAATGTAAATTGTTCCATAAGTTTAGTTTATTTTAATACTAATTATAGGGCTTCTAATTTCAGGATTTTATCTTTGTTGTCACAATAGACCACATTTGCGATCATTCAGGCAGAATCGTAAAAAGTGACAGGATTCTGTTTCCATTAAATTGAAGAATATGATCATAATTACAACATAATTAATTGTTCATATGTTACGTATATTTCTTCGAATCATTTAGGTAAAAGTAGACTTCTTCGTGTTCTTAGATTGGATGTTTAATTGAGTGAAAATTAGGGACTTCAGTATCGTTTTTACGACCGCTTCTTTGGACAATTTTATTTCACGAGTTAGTACTTTTCCATGATTTCATTAATGATTAAAAGAGATTTTAGTTTTATTTCACCTTGGGTTAAAAAATGATCGTATGCTATCACCACGAGTATACTTTGTTTTTCACTAGAACAGCTGTGATCTGTCTTTGTTGATTCAATAATGATACTTAATAAGATGGTTACAATGATTATCCGTTTAATTTATTTCAATTTTATTAATGCCATATATTCTGAAATTTGGATATTTTTCTTATAATTAAAAAAAAAAAGCTATATGTTATTTGGAGTCAACCATCTCAATAGTAAATGAGTATAGTTAGCCACTGCATTCATTGTGAGAGAATGATTTTTTGATGATTGGAGATTCTCTAGTCCGTATTTAGAAAAAAATTTTAGGAAATCGTCAAATTGTGTTGCTTTTACATATTTTAAGAAGATATTTTAGATAGGCATGATAGCGAAATATTCTTTCAATTAAATTTGTCATCGTAATTCAGTTAATTAATTGGAGTGGAATATATTATATTAGGTTTATAATTAATTTCGATTATTTGGGGATAAATAGTTAGTAAAGGAATCAAGATTTTATGTGATAACCGGATGATTAGCTATACTTTTAAGTGTCTTGTAAATCGTTGCGTGAAACACTTGAAGTTTCATTTATTTACCGATTGGATGCTAATCTACTGCCATTAGGTTTTGTCAATGTAATGAGATAATTACGAATTTTACGACGCGTAATTTTGCACTTAATGTATATGCGCAACTGTAATACATTAAAAATTGTTAAAATTGTCTACGTACAGATATTTATTGTAAGTGGGCCCAAGTAAAATTAGAAAATATTTGATACAGTTATTTATTTTTACTAACTTAAATTTAATGTATTTTACGAGGAGAAAAGTAGTGAGTGAAAATAAAATATTGATTAAAATTAGTAAGTGCAACTTGATTTGCGAACAAAGTTCTAGATGATTGAAGTGTCAGATGAGCGTTGAGGAGTTGTAATATTAATAGTATAGTGGAATTTAGAAAGAAGCTTTAAAAGTGTTTATGTGACGTCCATATTGTATAAGCATTTGTAAGAAACATTTCTTAAAGCCCAAGTTTATATTAAATGAATGAGGTCCAGTACAATACATCACCGGATGTAAATTCGTATGCGCTGGATCTGCCGATATTGTTGACATTGAATTATGAGGCTGTGATCCAACGTCTTGACATCGCGACACTATGTCGAGATGAATTTCTTTGTATTTGAGGAATTAGAAAAAAAATGTAGCGATAATATAATTGAAAAGCAAACTGTCTAAAGTATTTAAGGTTTTCACGGAATGCATGCGAAATTTATAAATGCAGTATTCGAATTTTCTGCATAGTAAAGCAATCGTAGCTATCCACCGATTTGGATAATTATTTTATTTTAAATATATTTATATTTATACGTCAAAGAATATTGCTTTTTTTTATTTATTTATTTTTTTTTTTAATATTCTGATGTATTTAAGAACATCAGTAATTTTTATTTGTCTTGTCTTTTTCTTAAATTTTTCTTAAATTTCATTATATTTTATAAGCTTTTATATATATTTGAAGTGTGTAATCAACGTTTATAAAATATATAACTTATATTTAAGTTTAAAAGAGAATATTTTATTTTATAACGAAATTTTACGTTATGAAATCTTCAACAATAATACTGAAAATATAAAGATATTTAATTTACTTTATAATCCTGATAATTTAATTAGTAAAATTAAAATAAATATATATTTCTTTAAATAATATGAAAATATGTACAAAGAAATCCGAATCGGTGTCAAGCTTTGTTTATATTTCTTTTAAAAGAAATAGATAGATAAAAAAAAAGTGTAGAGAAAAAAATTTATAACTCAAAATTATAAAAAGTTTGCTGCATTATATTACGATTCACATTTATTATATGTATAATAATCGTTTTTGTGCATCTCAGAGGTTTGTAGATTTTAAGAACTACAATACTTTGAGTAGCGACTTACTCATTAAACAGCCGAGTGAGATCAATTAAAAAAAAACTTTTAAGTCATAATTTTATTAAATTTGTATGATATATGAGAGTACTAAAAAATTGTAAACGAGGAATTGTAAAATCAATATGTATAAATAATTTTAGTAAAATGATACTACAATTAACATGAGTCCGTATCTAAGAAAATATATATAGGCATGATAAAAAATATTTATACGGCCACTATATGATTTTTTTCATTGTTATGCTTAAAATTATAATAATTGAACGATACGTGAACATGCATAATATGTCTCATTACTTAATTCTATATTAATTATAGAATTTTATATCTCAAATGCGGTAAATAATTTTGCTCTCTGTTGTTCATAGACATGACATTTTACTGATATATGGAATGTCAATTTTATTAAAAATAAAATAAATAATATAAATATTTTAACTTTTTAATTAGTATAAAATAAAGGAGATTTTATTTTAAAATTTTCAAACTGATGATTATGCATGTTCCTCATATAATATGAGCATAGATATTTTTTTGATCTGTAGTGTACGTATGAGCGCTTACGTGGGTGAGTCTGAGCATTTGTTCATATGTTAATTTTCTATGTGTAAATGTTTAAAAAATTATATAAGTAGCGATCACATTTTACAAATGTATATTCGTGTGCATACACGCGCGGGTGTTGTGTATCTGCACGTATTTTACAAAAGCATTTTGCAAATTTCGCTTTTTAATCGATCTATTGGTATATAATAGAACTTATATATAACATGCCTTAAGTTTATTCATTTTTAAGTATTTTGCACTGGCGCTACAGTTGCAATCACTATGTACCTCTGTTATAGAGAGATACAAAAGTCGACAATCTCTTAAAATATAAATCAAACGTGGTTCATTTCAATCCGTTTCACTCAATACACGCTCGGAATATTTTGTAATTTAAGATTTATTAATACAGCGCATTATTTAAATAAAATTCTCCTCCAAGCGTCATGATTCACTTGAGTATAATAATTGATAATCACATGCCTACTTACTATGATATCCATGAAGTTACATTAGAAAAAGCTGCGTCTTATCCAGTGATACTATTTTATATTTTATTATGTGCTGCAAATGTACATAAATAAGTGAAAAATTTATACATGATTTATACAAAAATTATATAAAAAAAAAATCAATAACATACGACTATTATTTTTCACGTGTCACCTGCATAATAATGCAATATAAAATAAATTATAATAAATTTACACGGATTTTTTCTAAAAAACATGATCTCAAAGGTGTATTATTTTGTCGCTTATATGCTGTCTAAAGTGATGTGTACAATATTTGTTTTTACTGAGTAATGCTCAACAGGCAATAAACTTCTCTTCGATAAATTATAAGTAAAAAAAAAAAAAATTATTTATGCAAGGGTTAATAATTTCAATTGTTCTTATAGTATTATCGATATAAATCATTTGAAATATTATTTTATTATTTTAGAAATCGTAGAATGTTCTAGTTGCATTTAGAAAATAAATTTTGAAGAAAGTCCCAATACATGACAACATTGCCTTACTCACAGTGGAAATATTGCCAGTTGAAACGCGATAGCAAGTTAGTTGCTTCAATAATGATTAATAGCCCATGCTCGATTTATATATATTATATAATGTATTTTATAGATAGCTCTTCGAAAAAATTAATTATCATTACCATAATAAAATTAATTGTATTTCATACAGATAAATCAGTATGTTTTTAACGCTCTTTCGAAAATCAGATTATATTTTTGCTATATAGATCGATCTACTATTTTATTTAATATGTTATTAAATATGACATAATGTTGATTAAAATTACGTTGCAGGTAACGAATTGCCTATTTGCAGTTATTGGCGACCAAATATTTACCTCATACTGATTTATTAATCATGTAGATACATTCAGGTTATCAGTTTCACTGAAATTATAGTATGCATCATCGTTAACACATTTATTTATAACTATGAATGTTTACATTAACATTATCTATTTTAGAATCAATCAAAGCAACCTTTTAATCATCAGTCTACAATATTCTATATTGACATTTATAATATATCAACATCAATCGATGAATATTTGATCAAATGCTTATAGTTTGTACAATAATTGTTAACAGTGTGAAATTTGATTAAAAACGTATCGTATTATAAAAATGCATATGCTACTGGCAATTTTTTTGAAAAAGAAAACGAATAATCTATATATATATATATGCATACATACATACACGCGATCATGCTATTCCATACATTTTATATTGTATTAGGATGTAAACTAATATTTATTATACTAATAAATATTTAGAATATCGTTATATTACACTTTTATTATTTTTTATTTTAAATATTTCCTATAATTTACAAGACATCTTTGAATATACAAAGATATTTCATAAATTTAAATCAAACAAATGTATTAGCATATAATTTATCATTTATTTTATTTATATTTAACATAAACAAAAACATTAAAATCAATTTATTAAGTTAAAGTTAAAAATATTAATGATATTCTTATTAAAAGTTTATATTTGATTATTTCATAATTGATCTATAACGACTTTATCTCGATATGAAACATAAAAACATCTATTTAATATTGGTTCATATGTGTTTATTATTTTAGTAAATCTAAGTTTGCAGAAAAATCAAATTGCATTTATTATGAAGAGAGTAATATTTATTGGTGCTTGATTTATTATACAGAATGCACAGTAAAAACTGATATTGTACTTTTCTAAAAAAAAATTGAAAATCAGTAGCTTTTTGTTTTTAAATAAAAGCGTCATATTAACGGGGTTTGTACATTGTAGTATTATGTAATATCGTCCGATCGCTAATAATGCTGTCTCAGCGATCATTTGGAAAATAATATTGTAAGTATGTATGCATGCCTAATTTGCGATATTGTAAATAGTATAATTCGTAATTTTTACAGTCAGTGCGAAGAATTACGATTTTTAATGATTGATCATTGGTAATAAAATGCGGAATAATTAATTTCATATTTATTAATGTATTGTAACTATTTTTTAATTTATTCTTCGTTATATTGAAAGTTGCGCAAAGATTCATCGTATTTTGAGTTCGTAACGAATGTAATCAAATTAAATATTAAAAATTACTTATTGCTATTCATTTACAATTTAAAAAATAATTATAAATTGCACGTTGAATTTAACTCATTTCATTCTTGTATTAAATATAGAAATATAATAATACACATTAATATAATAATAATTATATTTATACAATATAAAATTTTTAATCATAAAGAATTGAATTTTTGAAGAAAAAAAAATGAATTATCAATATAAAGTGGTTCTTTCTGCAGCGTACTATTTCATGCAAATAAAAATTACGTTGAATGATAATGAACAAGTCGCTATTTTGAACCAAAAGGCAGAGACAAAAAAAAAAAAAACAAAAACAAAAGGACAAATGATCAATCAAGTACTTGTTGAATTTTTCGCAATGAATGTCTCGCGCACACTATGAAAGCATACTGATTTATACATACTTTTGTACGAATGAATAATAAGCTCATTTGTTATGCATGCATATTCTTAGGTATAATGTTATACTAATAATAATAATAATAATAATAATAATAATAATAATAATAATAATAATTGTAATAGGAACAACAACAACAACAACAACAACAAAAACAATAACAACAACAACATAATAATAATGAGTAGAAAATTATGAATAAAATATCTTAAGGGTATAAATATATACATAAAGGTTATTATAATAACAAAAATTCTAGAACTAATGTAATGACGAAATGGGAGTGGAAGAGAAGAGAGTGACTTAATTTCTCAACGGCGATGCATAGATGATCTCTTTATTCGTAAAATGCGGCATACTATTAGTAATTAGGTCTAAGCAAAATGTTTTAATGCTGTAAGACAAAATTAAGGATATGTAAACTCGCGTTACGTCCAATCGTATTTTACCTCCTAGTTAAATTCCCTTTGCGGATGTTTGTCCATGAAAAATGAATTATTACCTCGCCTATAAAGGGAAAAGTGTTTGATGCATTGGACGGAATATATGAAATTGTCATTTTTTCGTTATTGAATTTGTATCATGTGAGGAAGTAAAATAATATGTAAAGCAAAAAATAAATTGTTAAAAAAACTGACTTCATCGATAGTCAATTGGATAGAAAGAAGATGAGAGGAGGAGAATTAAGCGCCTTGAGAGTATCGCCTCATCCTTTTTGACATGGATTATAAAATATACTTGTATAGATATTCAAAAATCCTAATGAAGTAACTGCAAATGTTATTCTCGTAGTAAGGCAATATTCAATGATACAGAAATTAATTAGTGTTCGATGAAGACGTAAAAGGGGGAGAAAAATTGGAGGAGGAAGAGGATGTGGATGTGTGAATGTGTTTGTGTGTGCTCGCGCGCACGTGTGTTCAGCTATGAGAAAGTAAGAAATGAGAAGACGAGGCTGATATCGCCAAAGTGAAGTGCTTTCGTGTTGTGTTGTACCTTATCGAGGCATACACGAGCAATCGATTATATATTCTTGAGATACAGTGCTCGAATACCTGACTTAATTATTATAAGTAAATAAATACTGCTTATGACGGTCAAATTACAATGGTACTTCATGACCCGTGCATATCCCCACCTTCTCTCCCTTGTTTAGTAAATTTATTTTTAATATTTTCGTAAAGTTGATATAAATCTATTAAAACCTGATTAAACACTTTTTTTTTCACATGAAATTAGTTATGCATATATTAAACGGAATAATTAATTTAAACGTAATTAAAAATAAAAAAAAAAATTGATAACTATGTTTATGTTTTTAATTAATTGAATTTCTTTTTATCATTAAAATTATCCTAGATGTTTGTAAAATTGAAAGTTGAAAAATAAATGTGTAGGTATTATCGTAGTTAACAAGTGTATCGTTTATAATTATTATTATATATAATTATAAAACTGTTGAATTCGTTGCAAAGGTGATGTGGTGGAGACAAAGAACACTACTGATTATTCAGAGATTGACAATGCGTTGAATGAGTAAGAAAAATATCAACATAGAATAAAGATTTGATCCAAAAGCATTAAGCGTTATTAGCTTATAATATTGAAGACCAGCGACAAGAAATACAAATGAAATATTCATAATTGTAAATATATTTCTAAGTCATAAATTGAACATAATACATAGTGAAAAGACTCTACTACTTTAAATATTATTTTATATTTTGATGTTATTTTATTTGGAAAAATATAAGTAAAAATATAAAAAAAAAAAAAAATAAAATTTAAAAATATCATTTAAAATCAATCTTTTTTACATATATGATTAAATCTAATAGTATAATGATATCATACAAATTAATATAAAGATTTTTTTTAAGTTGTTCTATTATGTTTATGTTGTTTATGTGTTGTTCTAATATTTTGTCAATGACTTTATCAATACATTTTATCAATTGAGTTAAATGAAGTAATTAAAATTAATTGATATTATTGATTTATTGTTTTCTAAAGATATTTTTGATAGAATTATGTACGAAGATACTGAAACGATCGTAATACTTGTAATTCCATTAAAAATAAAATTTATTTAATTATTTTATAATTTTCATTAAACTTATATGATTAATTGTTCTTTATTGTGACTTTATGATAACTGTAATTTAATTATTTTTTTTTTATCTAAAAATATTGTTTTATTGTACAAATTAATAGATTTCGTAGTTATGATTATTTTATTATTTCAGATAGTTTTACAATATTGTATTTTTTATGGATTATTGGAATTTTATTTAAATGTGTTCAATAGCAACTATGTAAAGAAAGGCAATAAATTTCCATAAATATGATGATAAAATATAATGATATTACAATAAGTATTGTGATCAAGCATGATTTCGCAAATATAATAAAATTTCTATTATCAACGTTTAAATGCATAAGTGTTTTCGTAAAGTGGCTTTCTTTCCTTTTTTTTTATTTTTTAACACAGTGATCGTAAGATTTCCAAGTTAAAATTTTTTTATAACGTGTATTGGGAAGTGGGATAAAATGATTAATATGAATAATGTGTAAATATGCAGGTGAAATAGTAGATTAAAAAGATGAAGTTTCCAGGTAAAAAGCGTTCTCTTCGTAAGAAAATCTGATGATGGGCAAATAAATAATGTACATCGAAAAAAAAAGTACGGATGCATCGATTGTAATGGATAAAACTCATTGACAAAATCTTATCCTAATTTTTTCCTTACCCCCGGAAAAAGTGATCGAATTTTATGTTTATTTTTTCTTGAATGTTCTTCATCAAGAACAATGTATAT
This sequence comes from Ceratosolen solmsi marchali, assembly GCF_000503995.2. Classification (NCBI taxonomy): domain Eukaryota; kingdom Metazoa; phylum Arthropoda; class Insecta; order Hymenoptera; family Agaonidae; genus Ceratosolen; species Ceratosolen solmsi. Next base: position 14,726,646 of record NW_011948416.1, on the reverse strand, counting down.
TTAACTTTCATTTTTCAAGCAAGTGTCCAACCATTTTCACCACACAATCAACGAATACGATGATTCGCCTAGCTCTGGCACACGAATGTACAGTCGACTGTTTACAATGCTATTGACAGGGGAAGTTGCAAGTGCCATAGAACTTGGTGTTAAATTCTAAGTTCCAGTCTCAATGTAATTAATGATAATGTGACTGGTCATTTCTTGTTTGCCTCTGTACATGACATGACGACTTGTTGTGCTTTCGCGAGGCGTATGACGAAAGAGGTTTCAAGACGACTTGACGTTGTTGCGTTGGTCAATGCTGACATGAACGCCAAAAGCGCTGCATCGGAAAGTCGATGAACTGCTGTATCCCTATGGGACATAGGCCTACTTACACTATTTTTACCAATATAATATGTAAAAGACGAACTTTCCAGTGGAAAGAAAAAGACAGCTGTAGGTGAGTACGCAAATATGGCGGGGGTTGAGGGAAAAAAGTAGAGCTAAAAAAGAAGTGTTCGAACGTCATTTATTGTCATAGTATAGACGCGTAGTTGTGTAGTTGGCGGTATAGTTTCGTAGTTGCATCGTTATCGGCGTCAAATAGATCGTCAAGATGTGGCGCCACAGTTTCCGCGGGCTTCTCCAACGCTCCTGTACGTAAATAAAGTACGACTATCAGCCCGATCGCCAGAGTCGAGTTTTCTGCCTATAAAATTGCTTGCGTCTACCAGTTCTGCACCTTGACGCCATGGTGTGCGTGTGATTGTGTGGTAGTGAGTTAGCCCATGCGCGTGTGTGCAGCTGCGCTGTGGTCATTCGACCGATTCAACGTGAAGTATTCGAGTGTTCTCCTTTCCTTTATGGATAATGAAAATCGGCGAGCTCGGAACAAGCGCCGTATCTGTTCTCGACGCTTTCATGAAATTCTATCACTCGTAATAAAGCAATATTTACGTGATATTTGACAAGAATTTAGCTTCCCGTTCTCTTTTGAACCCATTTTTACAATTCTCACGGGTACTGGTTAAATTCGACGCCAAGTTTACATTTCCAGATATTTTTCCTTTTTATCAAGGACACTAGACCTCGGTTGCTCCTCCGCTCTGCATAAGTAGCAGCTGGAGAGGACGATTATATATTTCCAATTAATGTGAATTTGTTTGGGGCATCTGCTCCCACTCCACCTCTACTTGTTTCTTATTTTCGAGCAAGCGAGGGGACCCTGCAAGGACACTCATATGTAATTTAATACGCGACTAGGAACGTTCGTTCTGCATTAGTCTTGCGAACTTGCAGTATGCTCAACAAGACCTGCAGTTCTTGGCTATTATGGCAGCAGGAGATGATAGTGTTGCCAATGCTTCCAATGTGTCAAGCAATAATAATAACAATAATACAAAACCTCGCCAAGAGAAACAGTATGATTACCTGCTCAAGTTTCTTCTCGTTGGAGACAGCGATGTAGGTAAACAAGAAATTCTAAGTGGCTTGGAGGATGGTGCTTTCGAATCTCCCTTTTGTAGCGGCAGTGGTATGTCCCATCTTATATATTCATTATTTTTATATCGAAGGGATATGTTAATTTACTTGATTATATATAAGCAGCATACAAAACTACCACTATATTGTTGGATGGGAAACGGGTGAAGTTACAACTGTGGGATACATCTGGTCAGGGTAGGTTTTGCACCATTATAAGATCCTATTCCAGAGGAGCTCAAGGAATTCTCTTAGTTTATGATATTACCAATAAATGGTCATTTGATGGAATAGATCGATGGTTAAAAGAAGTGGAAGAGGTACTTTTAATTTTTTATTTAACAATCATCAATTTTTAACAAAATTGACTTAATTTTTTTTTATATACAAAGCAAGCACCCGGAATACCAAAAGTATTAGTTGGTAATCGTCTTCATTTAGCTTTTAAAAGACAAGTAAGTGAACGGGATGCAGAGTTATATGCTGCAAAAAATCGTATGGCCTTCTTTGAAGTATCGCCACTTTGTGATTTTAATATACGAGAAAGTTTTTCTGAACTCTCTCGAATGGCTCTTCATCGTAATGGAATGGAACGTCTATGGAGATCTAATAAAGGTACTGACATTAGCATCTATAAATCGTTAATAAATAAGGAAGTAAATGGAATCAAGTGTTATATGAATTTACTTTTATTTAATTAATAAATAATTTATTCATAATAATTAATGCCTTCATTTTCAGTTTTAAGTCTTCAAGAATTGTCCTGTCGTGCAATTGTAGCAAGAACAACAGTATACGGTATAGATCAATTACCTTTGCCTGCTTCTATAAAATCTCATTTAAAATCTTATGCCATGACTACTGTACCCCAATTACGACCGCGGCTTCACACTTCATGTGGTAGCCGTACTCTCTGTACCATTAAAGCCTTGAATCTCGGCCATCGTAAGCTACGATTCGTAGCTGGAACGAGTCCTAACAGTGGTGGATCCTCGACACCTGGTAGCTCACCATCCGGAAGTATTAATGATTCGCGTACAAGTTGCGTAGGTCGGAATTCTTGCACAATATCTTGATTAGAAAAAGCTTTCGGTTGCATCTTTCCATATTTTGTTATAGTGTTTAATAATGCACATTGATTTTCTTTATTTCACACAATGAAATATAATTCAGCTGTGGCGTTAATTTAGGTACTGATAATTTTATGAATGGGAAAGTTGTGAGAAACAATGACAATTTGAGAATTTTATTCTTTGCTATGTCAAATAATTTTATTTATTATTTTTATATTATAAATAAAAAAGTTGAAAGTTTTAAATAGACGTCCATCCGCTATATTTCCAGAAATTTATAAAATTTGTTAGTGGATTGGGAAATTTCGATGTGGGCAATATATGACTTAATTATATATGTAAGAACGTGATACAGTTTCATGCGCCTGTGTATGCATGTGTGTGCATATGTGTGCGCGCGCTCGTACAAATGGCTGTTGTACTCAAGATGTATTAGAACATTGTAATTCTAAACATATAATTCTTAGTTTTCAAGAACTTAAGATTTCATTGTAACGACTGTGAGCTGTCATGTTTTTATTCTATTATTTTTATGAAAATTATTTTGGCCAAAAGACCTCTAGTCTAACACTAAAATTTGTATTGAATTTATTCTTCATAAATAATATAATTGGTAATTATCATAAATTTCATAAAAATACCAGAGTAAATATACTTTGGCAAATAATGCTTTATGAACTTTACAATGATATGTACAAAAACATTTTTATATACTTCCATATTAACTTGACTTTCATTAGCAATAATAACGAGCTAGTCAAAGTCATATTAATCAATCTTTATACAAACTACTCTTTCATACTCGCTGTAATTTTATTTTGGTTTAACAAAATATGTATTTATATATAAATATATGTTTAGAGGTTGTATAAACATTAACAGACTATACCTATTAATCGACTTTACACAAATGTAACATCATCAATGCAATTATTGAAAAGAAGCATTGTGATTAATAAAATACATCGATTAAGGTTTAGAACTTTCTAATATTAAAAGTAATGTTTTCAAACTTTTAAACGAGAATTGAAAAATGTATAATAAATTTTTAAAAATCATGTTATTGTTTGTGCATACAGTACTGTAAGTCGTTAAAAATGCGATTACAAAAAAACCGTATGCCAATCATATTTTTGTACATTTTGTAAAAAATATTTTATGTTATTCGCAAAACTGATCGTAAATAAATGTATGTAGGTGTGGGTGTATGGATTTTTAAAATCATGTAACCATAACGCGTGCATATCTCCCATAGGCATAATGTGAAACACTTGTAATATAAATAGCATTCAAATACATATTTTGTTTTTATTATTCATAAAAAAATTATTCATATATTTTTTTATTTATTTTAATTTATTTTACTTAAATAGAAAATGTATGGTATATTTGTCAGTTACCATAGCAACAAAATAAACTTGATATTGATAGTAAATAAGTCTATGAAGTTTTATTACAGATTAACATAAAAAGTAATTCGTAATGAGCAATACTTCAAAGTTTCAACATTTAAAATTATATTTTAGATTGAAGCATGAAGAAGATGTTATTACAAAATCAGTTGAAGCTTTTATGATTAATTCTAAATGTCTTGATCCAGAGTTTTGGGATAATTTAAAACGACATATTGCCAAATTTGAAAATGAAAGGTAATAAAAAATTATGGTATATTTGTTGAATATTAGTTTTTTATGACATATGAATATGATTTTATAATTAGGCAAAGGTTAGCTGATTCATTGAAAGAAACAATAACAAATATGTATGAGGAATTAAAATCAGTTAAAGTTGTCATAAGCAAAGCAAAGGATGAGAAAATTGGTAAATATAAATTTTTGATAGTTTAATTGGTTTAATTTTCATTTCAATGATTTTTTTAAGAGCTTGGCACTTTTAAGAGGAAGTTGCAATTCTTATGGAAAAAAATTCAAGAACTTAAAAGTTTGTGCAATAATTCTATTAATACTTTGGCTGGAGAACAAAACAATATAAATGCAGATTTTAATGCATTAGAGGGAATTGTTAATAGACATAAAAATTTTAATTCTTCTGGTGCTTGTCATCAAAAGAATTTGCAGTTCAAAGAAAAGCATGAATCTCCAAAGGAATGTGATTACAATCAAGTTAAAGACTTATGCAGTTTATTAGCGAAAACAGGTACAAACAACTTTGACGTACGTTTTAAAATAATTCTTAGTTGAGTTATTGTTCTACAGAACAGTTATTGTTTAGAATAAATTCAAGATTTTTAATATACTTTTCATGATAGTTTTTAACACAGTATGGATGGAAATACGCGCATTTCAGCAATATTATATTTGGTATTATAAATTAAAAATATATTTAAAATGTAATTTTAATGCAAGTTTAAAAATGGTGATAATATGAGATTTTGTACAAATTTTATAATATTTCCTATGATAGTAAATATTGCTATAAAATTTTAGTTGAAATATTAAAAAAATATTACCGATGTAGTAATGATTAGTTATAATATTTTAATTATATAGCAGATGTGATCTACTATAACATAATGTACGTAAACAATTTTTCTTATTTAAAGGCAAATTTGTTTATTAAAATACCTAAATTATTAAAGTAATCATGGAGATATAAAATTTTAGGCTATATGTATCATTTATTTATTTGATTTTTTGGTATTCAATCAATAGACGTACTAAAGATTTGAGAATCTTTTCTACTCACGTACCTGCATCTATATAAGTTACGTCAACTTTTACATTTCATGTTAACATAAAACATTGAGCATCAATGATCTGTATATAATCAATAATATTATTGAATATTTTATATTAAATGAAATACTAATATTACTTTGAAATTAACTTATTGCATCGAATATTGAACTTTACATAGATATTACGTCTTTTTGCAAGTTTTTAATAGAATGTATATCGAGTGAAAACATTATGTGATATCCATACAGTTTAAAAGAACTGAATGTGACTGAGAAGAATTATAGAATATTTTATTAATCAAAACAAGAATATCATTTATTGCAACATATTTGATGTCTGCAAGTTTAATTACTTTAGTTCTACAAATTAAAAACCTAGATATTTTCATACAATATTAAATGCAGATTTATTTTCAATATTATTATTATTATTATTGATTTGTTAATTTCATTCCGATCTCAATAAAAATTAGAAAGAAACAGTTTAATATTAATTTATTTAACCGCAATACTTAAATTTCTGTGAATTATTAGACGTATATGTTTTAATAGAAATTTAGTGGGATGAATAAATCTTGATATTATTTTTTAGAAGTATCAAGGCATATAATTTTATTCTTGTTGTAGGCCACACTGGTAACTGGAGCGAAGATGATCACCTGCTCTTTCTGAAACTACGCAAGAAGCATAAGAGCGTTGCATCTCTGGTGTTGTCGATTCAAGCTAAGTGCCCAGATTTAACTAAAGAAAATATCATCAATCACGAGGCGTGGTATAAGACTTATTTGGAATTACGTAAGAAGCAGAAACTCAAGCTTGAGGAGTGGCGTAAATGCAAGCGAACAGAGCAGCTTGGAAAAGTTACTAAGGTAGAAGAGACTCGACAGGTGGTGATCGCTGATCGTTTACTTGATCATCCTGAACATAAAAAGGCAATGGTTGAAAGGAAGAAGGAGATGGTGAGGCAATGGAGAGAGCAAAGAGAGACGTTGCAGGCCGTAAATGAGGAGCAGTTAAGAAAGTGCCTCCGAGCGAAAAAGGAGATTAAGGAAAATCGAAGACGAGCTCGGGCTATGAAGCTTAAAAAGCTCATTATTCAGTCTAAAAATAATGAGATCCTCGTAGAGAAAGAAGATCCTACCAAATGCAACGGCATTGCATATCCGTCATTTATGTCTAATTTCCTTTTGCATATGTATAGGTACTGTTTATTGTTCGAACGTCCATTTTCATCCTTTAAAACATGTTTGGTTTAAAAGTAATATTCTCGAATTATAAAAAGCACAAATTGATAATGTTAATTAATAGAAATTTGTAGTAAATGCCTGTGGATAATTTTCCAAATAATTTATTTAATCTTCAATTATTTAAATTTAAATAATTTAACGATAAACTTTTTTGGTATTTCATGAGATTATACATATTTAGAAATCCAACGCAGTTTTACTTTTATCAAAGGAGTATTTTGAAAATTGATTAAAAATCATGTCTTTTAAATAATTGTTTGACTTTAACGAATTATTATTATAAATAAGCCTAAATTTTATTAAGTACTTTTTAGAAAAATGTCATATAATGCTTACTATGATAGGATTTTTATACGTTCACGAAAAATAAATAATATATTTTTTAATTTGTAGATTAAGAGATCAACAATTTTTGGAGAAAAGAAAAAATAAAATTCAATCAAAAAAATTAAATATAAGAAGGCTTTCACAACCAATCAAATACAAATTCTTTAAAAGTAAAGAATCGACATTTCTCAAAGAGACAAAGGCTTTTCAAGCAAAGCATGAAAAAATCGAAGAAAAAAAAACGGAAACTTTCTTTTATATTAAAGATTTGCCAACAAGGTATAGTTTACAGAAATATTTTATAATATATATTGCGTAATAAATAAAATTAAATAATGAGCGGCATTACTCATTGTATTATTTCTTTTAGAATATGTGTAAGTTGGAAAAGTTACGATGTTCCTGAATCTTACAGACAAAGGTAGCAAATATAAGGATTAAAAATATTATATTAATTAAATGTACAGTGCATTAAGAAAATTATAATAAATTAAGAATTAAAGATTAAAGGATTATAGTAAATATATATATATATATATATACAACACTTTGATATATGCTTATGTTTATTTTTTTTTCTTTATGAACGTACCTTTTTCTTTCAGACGATGTACATAATAAGTTATGAGTAAACGAGCGTTAAGTCTTATCCAGAACTGCCGTTTTGTTTTTAATTCATCATATTTTTCTTTTAAATTTTACAACGATTTTTGAGGTTTAGGTATCGCTACACACAAAGTTATTGCGTTATGGATAACATTAACACTGGACAGTTTTACTCAAATATATATACACACACATGTATATATATATATATATATATATATATATATATATATATATATA